>NC_071098.1:27524084-28124084 GCF_027358695.1 Spea bombifrons
ATAGTTATATATCATATATTATAGATTTATGATATATCATAGATTATAGATATATAGATTATATTATAGATATATATTAGACAGATATTCTATATTATTAGATAATAGATATGTTATATATCAGATATACTAATATATAGATATTTAATATATCTAATATCTAACTATAACATATCCTATTATAGATATAACATATTATAGTTATACCGTATGGCTCGGATATAGGCCGCCCCCGTATATAGGCCGCACCCTAAAAGTTTGGCTTTTTTAACAGAAAAAATTTTTTTCTTTAAAAAAGCACCAAAAAAACATGCTGCCACTCTGTCCTCTCCCCCCCCCGAGATATGCTGCCCACTCTGTCCTCCCCCCTCCGAGATATGCTGCCACTCTGTCCTCTCCCCCTCTCCCGAGATATGCTGCCACTCTGTCCTCACCCCCCCTCGAGATACGCTGCCACTCTGTCCCCCCCCTCGAGATATGCTGCCACTCTGTCCTCCCCCCCTCGAGATACGCTGCCACTCTGTCCTCCCCCCCCGACTTACCAGAGCAGACTCCCGGGTGTCTTACGGGGCCGGAGGGGGACATCTATGCACATCGTGTATACAACTCCAGGTGCCGGCACTCAGCGCAAGTGCCGGTACCGGAAGTTGTATACGCGTATTGCGTAGATGTCTTCCGCCGGCCCTGCAAGACCCGGGAGTCTGCCCTGGTAAGTCGGGGGGGTTAGAATGCATCGTGCGCACGTTCACCGGCAACGGCGCATCGCCGCTGCCGGTGAACGTCCGTGCGATGCGCTTAGACAGCCTCCCGTGACGGTACTCCCCCCCGTGGAAAGTGCCGGCAGGGGAGGCTGTCTGAGCGTATCAGACAGTAGGATGCAGGTCCCCTGCACCGCTGCGGGGGATCTGTATCCTAACCCCGCTGCCTGCCCGGGCGCTAGACCCCGAATATAGGCCGCACCCCCACTTTAAAGACTTAAAGTGGGGGGGAAAAAGTGCGGCCTATATTCGGGCCAATACGGTATATCATATATTATAGATTCTATATATATATACATATATTTATTATATAGTATGTTATAGATATATATTATAGATAGATACAGATATATTATAGATATTATATGTGTGGATTTAGATTGCAATTTTCAATACAGATACACTTAAAGGGGACAGTTTAAAGGGACATTTATTGCCACCAATTGGCTGTTTAAAGCTGCCAATCAGCAGCGGGAAAGCGCTCCAATTGAATTCAATAAGAGTGTTTTCTGTTTACGTGATCTCAACAGACCCCCTGCTCGCAGTGTTCCCTGATCCAGCGCAGGAACTGATGAAGGTGAGTATATCACGTCAGTAGACCTGTGCGGTCAAACACATCTCGGAAAATAACCTCCCATGCATTTGCAAGATGGAAACTACAAAAAAATGTAAAGTTACCACACAGCTAGCATATGCCTTAAAATACACATGATGGCTGAAGTGTCCCTTTAAGGAACCGGCCATAAATTATATCTTTATTACTTTGTGGCAACTATCTGAACTTGAACATTAGACCTTGAGGAATTCTTTGAGTTATTAAATTCCCTGGGGCTGTTCACGGCTGATCCTCTTCTTAGAAAGAATCTAAAGCTGACCTTGACCTTGTAGGAAGGTTACAGATCTGGGAAATCTCTGCCGCCATCTGCGTGTCTGACAGGCCACGGGAGTCAAACCAGCTTTATCCCACATTACCGTACCTGGGAACTTTTAGAACCTGGGAGTTAGAGAATAAAACGTATGAAAAGAGAGAGCGTAAGGGAGTCCTGAAGAGCAGCCGAAAATAGTAATCAGTAGACTTGTGCATTCTTTCGGGTGAACATGGAAACGAACACAAAGAGTGCGTTTTCGTGTTCGTTCCGAAGACACACTGAAGAGAAGACGGCGGCGGTAATACGTAGGCGAAGACGAAGACACACACCACAAAGATCTTCGTGATTGTCTTCGTCTACCATTCTCCCCCCCTCTCTTCTAACTTTCCTTGTCTTCGCGGCATCGCGGCAGTTCCCGGAAGTGGAAATCCGCAGGTTCGCTGTCACGGGTTACAGGGCAGTGCGAATGAGCCTATTGGTCGCCTACAGGGACCTCCTCTGGCATCAACCAATTGGTTGATGCCAGAGGAAGACCCTACAGGTGACCAATAGGCTCACTCGCACGGTCTTTGTAACCCCTGACAGCGAACCTATGGATTTCTGCTCCCGTTAACCCCTTCGATGCTGCGTTATCTAACACAGCATCGAAGGGGTTAACGGGAGCGGAAATCCATAGGTTAAAGGGCTGTGCAAGCGACCAATAGGCTCACTTGCACGGCCCCTTAACCCTTTAAAAAAGTTAACCCCTAATGAAAAAGTTAAAGACTTTATTGGTCGCTCGTACGGACATTAACTAATTGAACAGGGAGGGAGACCAGTGGGATCTGCCGGGAAAGTTGCAGCATTGAGGTTTTAAAACGACTTTATCGGTCGCTCGTACGGACATTTAACTGATAGAACAGGGAGACCAGTGGGATGTGCCGGGTAAGTTACAGCACCAGTAGCCTAAAAGTCTGTACAAGCGACCAACAGAGTCGCTCGTGCAGACTTTTAAAATCCCAATGCTGCAACTTACCCGGCAGATCCCACTCGTCTCCCTGTTCTAACAGTTAAAAAATTATAGAACAGGGAGACCAGCGGGATCTGCCGGACAATTACGGCACCAGGAGTTTAACAGTCTGTACAAGCGACCCTATTGGTCGTCAGCAGGGGGCTCGTCTGCCATTGGTTGATGGCAGACGAGCCCCCTGCTGACGACCAATAGAGTTGCTCATACGGACATTTAAACTCCTGGCGCCAGAGCGGCTTTAACCCCATATTAACCCCTTAACCGGGGAAAACGAAGAAAACCCGAACACGAAGAATGTCCGCGAATATTCGCCCGAAGAGAAGACAGGACCAGGCGAATATTCGCGGAATATGACGTTTTTTTTTTTTGCCGAAGACGAGCACGAAGACGAACATGAAGAGCCCCCTGGTGCCCAAGTCTAGTAATCAGCAAATATTTTCCTGGATATCAGATAAACGGCGTGTCAATAAATGCAGCAGGTCAGGGTCAAGGCTCATCATGTGACTCAAACACAGTGATAATGCGTGTAATTGTTTCATATCAGCATTTTTACACTCCTGTTGTCAGAGTCCTTTCATAGGGACGATGTACTTTCCCCTTAAAATAAGATTAGAAAATTAACAGATTTACGCAAATTCTTCACATTTTTGAAAGTGACCCCCCCACCACAAAAACCAATGGAACGATCCAACCCACAGAAAATGCCCTTGGTAATGCAGAATTGTCAGTGAATTAAAATATATACAGATAATAAATAAATAGATCAACTGGAGAGCTCCGCCCCCCGCTTATACTTAAATCCACATACACAAGGCAGCAATGGGTTAACACGGGTTATTTTATTCACAGGTAAAAACCACACAGGGAAACCATTTTGAAAGATCTTTCACACGCCGACGACAATGTACACATTACACAAAAACAACATAAATACACAATTATTTTTGGAATTCTTACGAAGTGGCTCTAAAATGACGCACCATTCACTCACTCCCGGTATTACGGAGCGATCGCTTGTTTACGCGTTAACCTGTGAGATCAGCGTATAGAAATGTGTTTGTACATATCAATATAAATGTAGAAATATTTACAGTTACATGTTATATACATGTATGTACAGGTACATGTACACAAGACATGACGTCACGCAGTTGTATACACATTGTGCATATACATAAATACATGTTATAGGGAGTCGTAGTTAACGGCTGGAAGGCAGATATTTGAACGATGTTTGAATGATGTAACAAACAGGTTGTGGGGTTTATTCACTAAAGCGGGAGTTTGCAGGAGAGTTAAGATTTCATTATACGCCTTTAATCTCTTGCAGGTCACCTGAGTGGCTGAATATGACCTCATCGCTGGAGAAACTTGTCATCATTGCCTCTTCAGGTTACATAATGATGTCAGCGAGGCCCCTCTGTAACTCCCCTGCAAACCTCGGCTTTGGTGAATGAAATCCCAATGAAACAAAAGTACACGACTGTTCCTGTAAGTAATTCAAAGCACGTCAGGGTTAAAACACAACAGAGCTGCGCTAGACTATAGACGGGTATTAATACCCCAGTGATTGGAAATTAAAGTGACCAAACCACGTCTTTTTACGGATATTATCGGTAATACAGGCTGTAGATCTGTGATAAATGCTGTACACACCCACAATAAAATAAACGGTTTGACATGACAAGCAAAGCAAATGAAATACCTGCGGACCTGTGAAAACTTCTGCCCCGGCCCAGGGACACCCCCTGCTAAAACGTTTCTTTGGCCGTTTGTGTCACATGACAGCGGAAGGGGGCACTTCTGTGGCAGAGCTCTACTGAGATGCCCCCATGGAGTAGCCAGATTTGCCACCCTTGCCCTGCCTGTACTTCATGTAGCTTTAGGATACCCCATATAGTTGTGTTTTGTCCCGCTCCCTATGCCCCTGATAGCTTTAAGAGGCTTCCTGCAACGCCTATTATCTCTCTAATTCTAGTGAAAATCTGGGGGTCAACCAGTTATTTTTCTGTAAGACGATTATATAAAAATGGCGTTTCTGGGGCAAAGTGAAGGATTCTTAATATTTAAACCATTCACAGAACTAACAGCCAAAGTGATCTATAATACATATTCATTTTTTTCTGAAATGTGCCTTTAACTTACATACTTACTGTTCCCTACTCTAAAATGCACCCACAATATTAAAAATGTATAAAGTATTTCAGCTTTTGGGACTAAAATATTAGGTAAAAAAATCCTTCTTGGCAGTCTGCGCATGTGGCTTATTTTAAAGAGGTAATTATTCTGATATTCAGGGCTATAAGGTCACGTATAAGATAAGCCGCTTAGTTGCGGCTTGGTACAATTCTGAGAATACTCGGTGCTGCATAACTATACTTTTATAAACGTATCTCTTAAATATGAAACTGTACAATCTTCCACATGTAGGAATTAATCATTTTTAAGCACAGGTAGTTAGAATAGTGTAAAACAGATACAAGGGAGTCACATACAAAAAAAAAAGGAAAAAGGAATGTAAAAAATATATATCTAAATACAAAGCAGACACTTATATACAAACAGGTCTGTCCACAAGCACATTTACAAATCCACGTACAAGCAGCATGTATTGTACCCTTATGTTTCCAACTTGTACAGATGCCAGTACAGCAGGGGTTAATAAAAAATCATGGCTCAGTATTGCGTAGCTGGGGCAGTGATTCTGTAAAAGCACTTTTTACAAGGACAGGTAGGGGTTCTGTTGCTTTGGTGAGCAATTCAGCAACGAAACTGTTAAAACTCATAAAAACTTCTTCAGAGTGCATTGAAAGGGGTGATCAATGGAACCCTGCAAATGCATTCTTCATAAGGAGCGTCTTTCTTTCTTTAACTGCTTTCCTGTTTACCTTAGAGGGATTATCGGTTGGGATACGGTTCGTATCGCTGACCAATCGAGCAGACCATCCGAAGTATGAAATGAATTAGGAAACATGAGGACCGTTTCAGAGAATTTCCCGTAAATGTGTGACCAGCGTCCAGAGAGAAAGACGCGGAGATAGAGAAGCTTTCGAGATCTCAGAATGGAAGTGGCCCGCGAGCTGAGCGATTCGCAACATCACATCTTATAACTTTGAACGCTGGTCTGCTAAAAGGTATGGCGATCGTCGCCTCGGTTTTGCTCAGCGCACAGACTATCCGTCTCCTGCACATCACTTTTGTACAGCCATATGGGTTTCTGGTTGGGAGGTAGTAAAAAGTGGATGGTTACGGGTATCCTATTCACTCCATACTTTGCAGGAGTAGCTACTTAACCTTCGGCATTAGTACACACGCTCTGCTGCTCAAGCTTTCACTCGTCTCTTGCATGCCCTCGCCCTTCTTTAGACAACTGCCATCCATCCTGCACTCGCTTCACTTGCTTTGTTCTTTGGTTTCATAGTCTATACCGAGCACCAATTCAGATATTGCACACAACTAGTCGGTGAAAACCTGCTTCCTCCAATCCACCTACAAAATAACCCAACACCAGCTTGTTTTGTCGTACAAACCTTCTCTATTCTCTTACATTTACACAGAACGTCCAGCTGTTCCACGGTCCGCAGGGTTACCTCGTACTTAAAACTCTTGGTTAAATAGAATAATTTAAGAGGAGTGCTCGGTGTCTGAAATGAGATTGGATTATTGCACCGCGTTAAAATGAATAGAAGGAAGTTTCAAGCACCAATTTCCCGCTCGGTCACCGGGCTGGTTCCCAGGGTCCTTTCCAACTTGCGATGTTTGCGCGGAGCGGCGGCCGACGGGGCCGGAAAGTCTTCTCTTAAGATCTGCCGTATGCGTTGGACGCACACCGCCGTGGCTGCTCGGGTTTCCCGTGAAAGCTGGGACAAGCTGAGAAAGCCGTGAGGAAGATCTTCTACAACCTGCAACGTGACGGGGCGACCCAGTGCACGCAACCGTTTCGCGAACATGACGGAGTCATCCAGCATTGGGTCGAGAGCGCAAGCCTGCGGGAGAAATATAAGCTTTAAATATGATAAAAGTGACAGAGAAATGTAAATAAAATGTGACCGTTTATAACCACAAATTATTTGCCATTTCACAAAAGCATAATTTGTAAACGTGTAACAGATTAAAGAAAATTAAAGAAATATGTAAATAAAGAAATCCTAAACAAAAATATGCTGACTTGGTATTGTGACTTCCCTGTAGAAAGCAGCCGGCTACCTGATGCTGGCCTAGAACCAGTGGTATATTTACCTTCAGGGCTGCCCTAGTCGCCTCTGCGGATGGACCTCCGGTCATATCCCGGAACGCCGTATCTTAATGAAGCCTAGGAGGCTGTGTCAGCACATAGGTCGGTTGGGACATAAGACCTCTCTTTTAACCGGCCCATTGTTCGGCGGGACACTAGGATGGCGAATCATCCCAGTCTGCCCCCAAGGCAAAGCAAATACTTTGGCAGCAACTAAAAGTGTGATAAGCACTGTATATGGAAGAGCAAACTGTTCAGCATATGGGGGAAATGGGACATACAGATATAGCTTCAACTGGCTTACTGTACACGCTGTAGACATCTGATCTTCGTAGACAGTACTCACCACAATGTGTATCGGTGGTAATCCAAGAAGCATGCTGTCAGGAGCCAGCAGAGGGGACATATACGGGTTATGGACAATGGCTGAGGTCTGTAGGGTCATATGGGCTACACCATTCTGAGAACGTAAGGGCTGAAACCCTTCCGGAAATCCAAGTGGATGAGAAATGGAGGGTGAGGATGGTTTATCCTCACCAGAGTGCACCGGGGGAATATTCTCCTTGGAGTGCGTGGAGGTCTCGCTATCAAACGAGTGTTCATGATGCTCGCTTTCACTCTCGCTCTCTGTCAGGAAGAAGTTGACCTCCTGCTTCTCAGGACTGCAGGGAGAAAGCTGCGCTCTGCCTCTGGTTTGTTCAGATGCAGACGGGGAAGGCTGTAGGTTGTTGCTGGTTTTCTGATGACTTTGTGCCCCTGTCAGGCTTTGTCCTCCATTCTGCAGACCGTACAGGTCTGGGCCAACCACTTGCTCATTGTACTGATGGTGGCTGAGGTCTTGGTAGGTCTTGCTTTTCAAGGACACTCTGCGCTTTCCCGTCGTCTCCTCCATCAGAGCTGCCTCTGACACGCTTTTCCGCACAGTTTCTGAAAAACAATGCGGAAACATACATTTTTATTTGAATTGCTACTACCGTCATTAGGGGACTCTGGCCTCCTAGAAGCCAAAGAAGGTTGAGCTTTACCTAAAGAACATTTAACCCAGAAGTGCCCTTAGATACAGCTGCTTCCAAAAGCTATTTATGACATCAAAAATGAGTAAAAACTAATTTGCTGCACAAAGAACTCAATGATAAGAGGGTGGTGGGGCAGTAAAGTCTACCATTGTCTCTGTCTTCCATTGAGATTGACCTCAGTGAGGTCTGGGTACAGCACACGCGTGTTGTTATGGTGTAAGCTCTCCCTACCTGGGCTTCCCTTGTCTTTTCCTCCATCCATGAATGTACTCAGCCAGGAGGCTGCCCCCTGACGGATGTCTCTTAGAAACAGAGCAGTCCCTCTTTTCACTTGACTGACGGCACTTTGCTTTTCAACTTCCCGATCCTCCACTGGGACTCTTTCAGTACCTAAAACAAACCAGTAACCATAAATAAAATAAACTATGAAAGGGGCATGAAGAGGAAAAAGACAACAGTGCATGTCCCCAACGTATGGTTTCAATCGTGGCCAGGTACCTGCGTATGCACTCAGACACTTAGACAGAACGCTGAGTGGAAGCAGAGGGTCCATTAGGGTTAGCAGACGAGAAGGCGAGGCTGTGGCTTGTAACAAGGTTGCTGGATAGGCCGCCATTATCCCATCTGGCATCCGGATTCCAACAGAGGCAGCTCGGAGTGAAACTGTTATACACAGGTTACCGCCAGCACTGTCACCAGCCAGGCACACGCGTTCTCCAGTGGATCCTACGGAGGGCAACGACAAACAACAAGAATGAAGGTGCACACTCATAAACCCCAGGTTGAACACAATTAGATATATAACACACACACACACTCATACTAACCAAGCAGTCGGCAGTGTCTTAACGCCCAGCAGTAGGCATAGAAACACTCTTCCAGGGCTCGTGGGAATGGGGCCTCGGGGGCGAGCGAATAATCTACAGAAAGAATGGGGGCTTCCAGTTCCTGGGCCCATGTCCTTAGATATGGTTCATGAGACTTTGACGTCTGGGCCACAAAGCCTCCACCATGGAAGTGAATGATGAGGTCGGGGGAGAGGGGCCCTGGACGGGATCTGAGGCGAAGATCCAAGCTCAGAGAACCTTCAGGTTTTACAAAAGCATTCAGCTCTTCACTTTCCTGAGGAACAAACATGTTACATACGGTCAGACATTAGGAAACGGAACAATTGATCCAACAAAGACTTCCTAAAAATAGTTTTTTGTTACACACCCCAATAACTAGCTTCTGGTGAGGACAAGTGACCCCAGCAACCTCCCATTGGCACACAGTAGAATAATCCAAGAGGGTAAGATAATGCTTGACTCCTTGTTTTTGCACAATATTAAGAGTCGACTTGATTTCTTAGTTGAAGAAGAATCACTTTGGCTTTCCAAGTCTATTGATCTGTTACAGCTACTGACAGACTCCCATAGTTAGAACATCAAGTGCCACACACGCATCCAACATCTCACCTGTCCCTCCCGTAGCTGATAGGAGATGAGGCGCGTATGTACGGGTCCAGGGCCGGTATGAGCTACCGGAGGGTTGATGGTTACTGTTCGCTGAGGATCAGAGGCCAAGGGCATCTCTATGGGCTCCGGCGGTAGAATTAGTATCTTGTTGATACGCACAGTGGTGGATGCTATACCCACTAGGGACTGTAGGGTAGAAGAAAGAAGAAAAAAGAACTTTAAAGTAAATAATAGGAAGGTATGAATTCACTAAAAATTAAGCTGGCCCGGTATCCTGCATAGTTAACAAGCATCTTTTATCATCACACTTTTGAGCTCTAGACCCCAATTAGCTTATATCGGCTCTTACGGTGAGAACTTCCATTTCTGTAATGTTCCAGAAGGTTTTCCAGAAATTCACATCCAGGTTTTGCGTGATTCTCTCAAACTCTGCTCCCCGTAACTCGGGATCTATGGCATATCGTCCGCTTATAAAGAAGGAGCTGGCGGCTACACCTGTACGGAGCAAGAAGGTTTGTAATTAAACCGGGTTCCAGTAGCCAACTCACGTTAGAAGCGGATACCCCAACAACCTCAACTGCTAGTAACTGCACCTCTCACCATTACGCAGCCACATCTGGTCATTAAGTAGATGGAGAGAAGTCACCTTCTCGTTTTCATTCAAGGGGGTTATGTACAAAAATCTGGTGCAACATTCCCTGAAGCATTAAGAAAACCAGCCGAATGTCCCCACAGATTGTTTCTAAACATAACCCCTTCAGTGTCACTGAGACCCTACAGATAAGTCCCCAAGACCAGCGATACATCAGTGTTCAAAAACCTTCCACTTACCGTAGTAAGTTGTAAGTGCTCCCTCGGCTGCCAGTGAGAGCGTTACAAGGAGGAAAAGTAAGAATGATTACGTTGGCACAGTGGGTAACACCGCATGCACCGGCACACACTATCAATATGAAGAATGGACTCCATAAAATAGATTCTACTCTAAAACCTTGGCTGTAACATGAACCCCCGATAGAAAACAAATACGACGGGACCAATGTAGGGAATTTATAGCCCATCATGCTCTTTGGACATGTGAAATATACACCCAGACGGCCAGCTCCCAGACTATGGACAAATGTATTTAAGTTTAGAGAATAGGGCTGCAACTAACGATTATTTTAATAATCGATTAGTTGGCCGATTATTTTTTCGATTAATCGATTAATCGGATAAAAAAATGAATGTAAATTTTTCATTTATTTAAAATAATTTACTAAACAAATGATGTTAAATACAAACAGCAGAATAAAAAAAACTTTGATAATAAATTTCTTGTCTTCATTTCCCAACCAGCCCCCCAATATATGCACATTTGAGCCCAGGCTTGCTACGCTGCCTCCCAGACATGCCATGCTGCCCCCCCACATATGCCACGCTGCCTACCACAGCACTCCACGCTGCCTCCCACATCTGCCACTCCACGCTGCCTCCCACATCTGCCACTCCACTCTACCCCCCACATGCCACTGTGCCTGATACGCCTTATACCCCCTGAAACACCACTCCATCCTCCCCAGACATGCCACCCTGCCCTCCCCACATATGCCACTCCACGCTGCCTCCCACATCTGCCACTCCACGCTGCCTCCCACATCTGCCACTGTGCCTGATACGCCTTATATCCCCTGATACCCCACTCCATCCTCCCCAGACATGCCACCCTGCCTCCCAGACATGCCACTTCTCTACCCCCAGATATGCCACTCTACCCCCAGATATGCCTTATACACCCTGATACACCACTCCGTCCTCCCCAGACATGCCACACTGCCCTCCCCACATATGCCTTATATACTGTATATGCCTTATACCCCCAGATATGTCACTTCACTGCCCGCAGGATTTAGATTCCCCTAAATTAACCCTAAACTCCCCATTAACCATAACTGCCCCTAAATTAACCCTTAACACCCCCTTAACCACAGCATCCCCTAAATTAACCCTTAACACACCATTAACCACAACTGCCTCAAATTAACCCCAAACACCCCATTAACCACAGCTGCTCCTAAATTAACCCTAAACACCCTATTAACATAACTGCCCCTAAATTAACCCTAAACACCCAATTAACCATAACTGCCCCTAAATTAACCCCCACCTCCCCTAACTTTCAGTAGCCCAAATATATATATATATATATATATTACATACATATATATATATTACATACATATATATACATTACATACATATATATACATTACATACATATATACATATATATATATATATACATACACACATACACATTATATATATATATATATATATATATATATATATATATATACATATACTTACAGTTAGATGAGTGTCACAGCCATGTGGTTCTGGCCTGGAGAAGGAAGGGGCGGGGCCAGTTGTCACAGTGATTACAGGGAGGGGGAGTAAGTAGGAGCTGCTGCTGTGAGACGGTGAGTCAGACTAAACGGATTATATAATGAGGGGGATTTTTCTGAGCGTTTGCTCTGAAAAAACCCTCATTTTATAATCGATAATAATCGATTCAACTAATCGATAATGAAATTCGTTGCCAACGAATTTCATTATCGATTATTATCGATTTTATCGATTAGTTGTTGCAGCCCTATTAGAGAACGATCTGGAGGGGGAGAGTTATTAGTAACCATAGAACAGAGAAAGGTAGATTTTTCACATGCCACAGTCAATCGGCGGTGAAAATGTTTCACTTCTGTTAATCTGTTTGCACTCAAAATGCTTATTTACTACCACAAAAAGAAAAACATTCTGCTTCTTTGTAACATAACATATACACAACCGTTTAAAAGCATGGGGTCGCAGTGCTGTTTTCATGAAAAACAAGGACATTTCTCGCTGTAAGATAATTACAAAAGGGTTTCCCAACGATCAATTAGCCTTTTAAACGAAAACTTGGATCAGCGAACAACGTGACGTTGGAACCCGGGAGTGATGGGATTGATAAAGGGCCATTGGAACAGAGGAGTGATGGGAGTGATAAAGGGCCATTGGAACACAGGAGTGATGGGAGTGATAAAGGGCCTCTGTACGCCTACGAAGAGATTCTATTAAAAAACAGCCGTTTCCGGCTACAACAGTCATTTACAATACAACCACGGCCGCACTGGATTTCTGATCCATTTCATGTTATTTTAATAGACAAAATCAATTTCTTTCAAAAACAAGGACATTTCTAAGCGACCCCAATCCGGGTCATTAGAAGAGCTTGTTCTTAATTTTTAGGATGTCACCACAAATAGTCTCAGGTGCTTCCTCCGTATACTAATCCCACACAAAAAAAGTAAATACTCACTGATTCCAGACCCGTGACGCTTATAATTCTCTCCGAACGACACCAATCCAATGGAGATGGTTTGCAAGAATGGGCGGATGGAGGGGGTGAACTGCAGCCAAAAAATAAAACAAATCAATTTAAAAAAAAAAAAAAAGGGCAATCAGGTCAAAAGTCACAATAGACAGAATCAAGAATCGATGACAAGAGTTAATTGATGTGACAACTGAATCTACAGTTCAAAGTGACGGGTGTGAAAAGCCAGGGGGTGCAAGAAATACAAAGCAGAAAAACGCTGTCAGGCAGACGAGGGCTTAAATTACTCCTATATTTTTAGGAGCAAAGCAGATCGTAAAGACTGGAGGGGTCATTTTAGGGCAACATGGCCGAAGAACCTCAAATGCGATTGAGTCAAGTTGAAATGTCATTAAATTATGTTATATATATATATATATATATACACACACACACATATACATATATATATATATATATATTATATATATATATATATGCACATACACACACATATATACACATACATACACACATCTCAACACCCGATGAGTCTGCATGTATTAATGTACATTTGTTATGTCATAATAATATGGGGAACTTAAGTAATTATAATTTAGGTGACTAAAGTGCCTGGAGCCGAGTCACTCAAGTGGATAAAATCGCCCTGATCTTATCAGCGGCACCGATCACCGGCCGTGACGTCAGCTCCACGCACAGCAAACCAAGGCTGCTCCCAATGTCAAGGACAAAGGCAGATGACAGCCGGGACAAGTTTAAACTAAACACTGACTCGTTACAGAGCAGAGTCTGGGGCCCGCAGAACACATAACAGCGGATCACAGCATGTTACTGTAACTAATGTATTTCTGCACTTGGTTCATACACGAGCAAACACTGAGACGTTAGATCCGGAAGGGGGGTGAATCACTGACCTGGAAGCCGAGGCAGCGTCCGTAGAAGCAGCCCTTGTGCATGGTGCTGTACTCTCGCAGAAACTCCTCCGAGAGTCCTCGCTCCTGCCGGAAGAAGAGGTCTCCGTGGCGGTTAGCGGTAAGCAGGCGCTGAGCGAAGCAGAGCAGGGCGCGCAGCTGAGTGAGGGCAGCTCCGTAGGCTTCCAGCTCTGCGCAGTTGTGCGCGGCTCTGAAGAAAAGGCTCCGGCGGCTGGCGGTGACATAGCGGCACTTGTGCAGGATGTGCTGGGTGCAGGAGAGCACCACCTTCAGCAGGCTGCGGTATCCATTCGCTGGGGTGTCGGGGTCTAGGTCAAAAAGCGGGCACACGGCAGCCAGGGCCCGCACCGCCGGTTCCAACCCCTGCGCCTGCTCCCGGATCCGAGAGAAAGCTTGAACCAGACGCGAGGCCACATCGGAAGTGGACTCCCCAAAGTGACAGATGTTATCCTGGCACAGGGCGTCCACCGCCTGGAACAGGGGACGAGGGTCCATTTGCTCGGGGGGCACGATCACCACACCTATAAGGGAACACAAAGCGGAGATCATAACGCTAAGTTGTTAAAAACAGAATACACAAAAACCTCCACCAGACATTTCTAGAGCAGGGGTGGCCAAGTAACCGCTGGAGAGTTGCCAGGTGCCAGCCCTTCCGCCGGAGGAAAAACAGAAAATTGTTTCCCCTAAAAATAGCAAAATAAATCAAAAGTGAATTATGAAATACTAAATTAAAAAAAAGCTGCCAAACTCCACCAAGAATGATCCGCGAACATATTCCGTTATTCGCTTTCACAACAAGGGAAATCTACTCTGATGCCACCACATTGCATCATCACGGATTTGGGCACCAGCGGCATCTTGTTGTGACTCACCGGATACAATAACGATCGTAACATCACAAGTCAGAGGCACGGCATTCCTCGCCGGCTCTGTTATTACAGTAACGTGGACTTCTGGCCTTGGATCAAAGTTGTTACGTATATGAAACGCGTTCATAAGTGGCCCTGGTCCCACCTCCCCCTGCAGGTATTTGTTTGTTAGGCAAGAATACTGAATTCTACTGAAACAATGCATAATATATCTAGATTTGGGTAATCCTGAACAGCAAAGTCTCAACAAACCATCTCGAAAACGTATTATGAAAGGCAAGGGGTATTAGGTCTACCCAGGGCAAGAGACCGAGTATTTCTACCAACAGATTCATATTCAGCCTGTGCTTCTGTTCCTCAAGAACATCTAATGGCATTCCCACCATATAACATAATACATAGTAACCATTACCGCGTTGCTACATATCATGGGGTTAATTCACTGAACTTTGAGCCGCCATTACAGTTTCGGAGGAGTCAAACATTGCCCCAGCTGGACCATTCACTAACATTTAAGTTTGTGGAATTGTCCACAAGGCATTTGGACAGGTGGATGATGGAGCAATTTGGGTCACTTCAGGGTTTACTGAATCACTGAATCCCCCGCTCCGAAATCAAACTGGGAAAAAAACAGTCTCAGAAATAAACTTACCAGCCGTTAAGAAGTAACACCGCTTTACAGTCATTTCACCCCAGATATGATATCGAAGGCTGTCCACCAAAGATATCTCCTAGCTCTATTCCCACCTGGCCTTGCGTTGTTGTAAACATAACTGTTGGCTTATCGAGAGACGGAGGAGGGAAGCTTCCTGCTTTATCAGAGCTTTAACATCCAGAAAAACCAGCTCTCCAAACACCTTTACGTGCTTCCGAACGACGGCTGGTTTACAAGAAACACTTTCATTATTCGTAATACTTCCTGCCTCTGCTAATCCTATCTAATATACACGGAGTATTTCACAAGCAGCGTACAGGTCACAGATCCGTAACGAGGAGGAAAAGAGGAAGCGTGGCTGGTGGTGGAGTTATGGGAAGACAATGAGCTGCACGGGGTCTTTCCTTGTCCTCGAGGCACCTCCTGATAATAACAGAGTCTCGTAGGCGCACTGTAGACTTTCTCTGACATTTATATGAGGAGGTATCCGTGATCAGGGCAGAAGATGCATCACTTGGGGTTTTAGATATCTTAACATTAACAGGTTTTACACAACAAACTGCTTCAACCGACCTCATGCTTTACAGCAGAAGCTCCAGAAGATACTAGAAACAGACATTTAAAGGGGAAAATCCCATCATATTTTATTACTATCTGGATAAAGTTCAATTGCAAAAAATTAGCCATGGGAATGGGTTACCTTAATCTGCTAGATAAAGATCCTGAATTCTTATCATACTGCCTGTGGTAACAATAGAATGGCTGAGTTTTAAGAACTCACTGGACCACTGGACATTCTGATTAATAAGAGTCTACGAAGGAACAGACTTCATTAGCATTGCCATAAAGCATCAGCTCAGTGTGGTGTTTGAGCCGGGAAAGTCACCCAAAATATCACATGACTGACAACGACGGGGGGGGGGGGTCCCATATCTGCAGATAAAGGAGTTTATTGGAACAACATGAACTGAAAATCAGGTGTTAGTCAATGCTGATAGATCTATTACTGTATACAGCACTGGGGGTTATTGGTATATACAGAGAGCCATAGACAGAAATATATTACAAAGTATTTGGGTACGGCTGGACAAACTGCAGAGATCAGGTATATCTACAGCCCCTGAAATACTACTGCTTGGGGAAAACCTTCTCCATTGTTCGAGGAGGTGTGGGTGACAAACTACAATTCACAGGGTACTAAAGAATTATGGGAGTTGTAGTTTGTTAATAAAAAACTGCAGGTTGTCTATATGTGTTAAATTCTCGGGATCATGCAGAATAACCTATGGTGGGAGTGGGGCAAGTCTCCCCCGCACATCTGGAGGGCAGCTGTTCTATTGCAGAAGCCTACAGCAATGTGTTTGCTATAGCAGAGGAAAGGTCCCCGTCAGGAGAAGTGAGGTGACTGCTGTAAAGCAGTAGGAAAGTGAAAAAGCAAATCAGAATAAAAAAATAAATAAAACATAGGCGGTGAATTAAAAGCACATGAAAAATCGAGATGAAGACAAATCCATTTCTAGGGATAAATACCTCCTTCGTCTATAATGAGTGGAAAGTTTCCAATTCTTCTCGATGGTTGTCAGCTCAGGACCTTGTGAAAGATATGGGGAATCTCAAGTCTGCCCGAGCTATAAACCTGAGAAGGAGGGCAGGACAGAATGGACCAAACCCACTGGAAAGATGCCAAAGCCCCTGTGACATCTATTACTGGGAATGAACCACCATCTCTCCCTGGGGCGATAAACAGAGGACATACATGGCATATCGTCAGAGTTCCCGGGAGATTTACTGTGACCACCACACGCTTGTTCCTAACTTGGATTCCGCCAAATTACATACCTTGCCAGGCCTGGGCAAAAGCCTCATGGTACCAATTGTCCTAATAGTGCCATTGGTCCTAAAATGTTATTGCTGGACCCAACGTGGTGCGTTACTTTACATTGAGGTCTGAGGAATAGATCCTACACAGGATCCTGCTAGATCCTACACAGATATTATCTATAAATAAGTCCGCCACTGTCTTGGGATGTGATGGCTTTGTGTAAATCAATAAATAATTACTGTTTAACACCCTATACACTCCGTGTCTGTAACAATAAATCCATGCCAAGGGACCTTAAAGTCTCCTGTGGAGAAATGCTAAGAACTTGAAGTATGGTATTTGGGGCATATTCGAAGAATAAACAATAGGTCCCCTGTGTCCAGATTTCGGCTCAAAGGGTCATTCTGGCCCTGCCTTGTACTGCATGATCACATGAATGAGAATTATCGCATACCCTCCACCCTGTGCCCTGTGCTCATACTGCCATCTGCGCGGGAGAAAAACAGCTAGAAAACAACCCCGTCATGCAGGGTATTCCTTCTCCCTCCCAACAATGGACCAACAGAGCATTAACTCCCCAACGCTGCAGAGCATTGCAAGATAAACAGTAAGCAGCGAACTGCATTGCCACCGTGCCCACATAAAACCCAGCATCTCCCCAATGTCCATTCAAACTGCCCAGCAATGTCACCGAAATCTCTCCTACACACCTTAGTATCTCCTTCCAACCGGCACCATCCACACATGCTGTGTCTCTCATGCATACATCACTTAAATATGCCCCGCAGCAGAAACTTGTGGTCCTCAAAGTTTCAAAACGCTTAAATTAAGGAAGACACGGGCAACCTTGGAGTTGCTAATCAACACCAATTTGAACAGAGTTCAGACAGTCTCATCACAGACAGGTTTGATAATAATGTTCTATATTCTCACCCCAGGATGCCCCTCTATTACATATCACCACGAGCACCTTTGGGTCAGGGTTCTCCATCTGGCAGTAGCCATCAAGAGTTTTTGTAGTGGCCCACATCACCTTGATGATGGAGATCTTGATCACAAGTGTGTCTTTGTGTTTAATAATAGTATTGTTGTAACTTTGTACAGGGTTTCAAAACATGTTGATGTTTCACAAATAAATGATACATTTAAGAGCTTTATCTGTAATCAGAGAAGAGTTATAATGACATTCTAGGCAAGGCATTCCACTCGTTCCACGTGGTACCCCTCCTGAACATTCTCCTCCACTATTTAGGTTCTCTTGCAGAAGCCCCCCTAAATGGCAGCTTTTCTTCAGAAGCACAAGACACTAAAGTTCTCGATTTTTCCTTGAATCTCGTTATCAAGTCCTGAGGGATCCTATTACTTGTAAACAAATGATCTAGTGATGGCTTGTATACAGAGAACCCATGCCAAGGGCTGAGCTATCAACATGAGTTCAACACAACATAGTCCCACCAAGCCAAGGGAAGGAGACCAAGAGTCAGGACAACCAACACAGCATCTGAGGAACACGTGGCATCGGCTTAGGACCCAAGTGGACTGTACGAAAAACATTAAGGCACAATTCGAGTTATAGATACAAAGCTTCTGAAGATGCCAAATGAGAGCAAAGGCAACGAGAACCCGTGGGTGAAACTTAAAAACCACAAAACACAAACCACAAAAACACAGATGGTTAGAGGAAAATGTTTGATGCCTGAGAAGCTTCCATGAACAAACACAGAGGAGCTTGATATAATTACCACGAATCAAGCAGTTCTGTGAAATGATGACACAATAGTTTAGGGTAACGGGGTATCTAACCCACTAAATATTTAGAAGGAAAAGGAAATATATTATTTGCTCACAAAGTTTTACATGATATGCACTTGGAGCAAGTCACGCATGCTTATGGGAAATCCTAAAAGGCATATTTATTTCAAAATTACACCAGATTTCAAGTAATGTTTGTCTGCTATTAAAACAGACATTTAAATTTACATATACATTAAAGATGTCCAAAGGAACAAAGGAAAAAGCCCAGCTTCTACTCCAACTCAAACCACAGTAAACCAGAGATCACTCCTGGGTCCTAAAAACACATATACAGTATATACGGTAAATATATATACATATACACACATATAGAGATAGATATATGTAATAAATTTGTATACAAGAAAAAAGAAGGAATATCTCAATAGACCTATATACAGAAATAATGAATATCGCAGACATATTTATGCAACATACATGTTCCCATCTGTCAGTCTAATGTAATTGGAGATCTCTGCATTGAGATGTGCTGTATGCAAAACTATTGACCGTTTTGAATGAGGTGAAAGGTCAAAGACAGACAATGGGCAGCTGGTCAGCAGTGGTGTGATGGGCAGTGCTGATGGTCACTCCATGGGAGGGGGGGAAAGAAAAATGTACCTGCCAACCCCCGCCACGGGGAAGAACATTGTGTGCTTCTATGTAATGTCACAAGAGGGGGGACAGGATGAGTCTTAGGAAGGCGACGAGAGATGGAACAGTTATTAGAGGAGACCAAGTAACACACCGCTCATTAAAACCTCAGTGAAACACAAGAAGGAGATCGAAGAGCCAGCGGTATGGCGGTGTTATTGTCTCAGGGTTTTTGCCCCAGTCTTAGGGTAAAGGGGGCAGATTCTCAAGGTCACATAGTCTGGAGCCGACTGCATCCTAACCTTCTTCCCGCCCCCCGTGATCATATATAAGAATCCCAGTTGATGCTTTTGCACTCAGTATGTTATGGTTGATATCTCTGCTTGAATGCAGGTGACTCAATTACGTGTATCTTGAAATAATGACAAGTCAAGGTTTCCAAGAGGGTCGGTATTAGGGTAACCCACTTGGAGAATCATTACATGATGAATGAATCTTCACGATGGGCTATTAAAAGGTTGGGGACAGAAACAGTAATTAGTAACATTAGGAGCGTCAGAGAATTACTTCAGGTCTACAGCAGGGCAAGAAGGGAGAGAGAAGTCCTATGAAGGTCTGTAGGACGAGGGCACTTACTTGTTGAGGTCTCAGGAAAAGTAGAAAAAAGAAATAGTCTGCAGGGAAATAGAGCAATACGTTCTCTTATCTATACCCCAAAGTCATTACCGTCCACTGACTCCATGTCGACTTGTCGGCTCCTGGACCAAAATCAGGTTTAAGGTTCTTAATGTGGAACATGTTCTCTTCTAATAAATATTGTATAGAGAACCGGGAAGGAACCGATCAGGTGACAGATACTGATCCCTACAGTCCGTAACAGCTGCCTCCTTGGATACTCTCTTAAAGTGGAACGATACTCAAAATAAATAAGGTACGGATGATGCCTTTAAGAAAATGCGTATAAGTAAGTTGTTTCGGGGTGAAATGTATGCTCTGTGATACAGTGTGCGGTACATTAGAAAGCATGTTAGGAAATCCGTCTGAAGTCCTGGTTGGGACGAGTGATGTATTTTATGTGCATATTAGTGCGTACCACGCAGTATACATTACAGAGCTGCAGAATATGTTACAGTGATAATGAAAACAATGACTTCTCTCATTTCATGACCAGAATTGGCAATATCTACCCTTTTATACAGCAACCCACACATTCCTACAGCTACCAGCCCACTACCAGCATCGCTACAGCCACCTACCTCCATGCTGCCAGAATCCACGCAGCCACCTACCATCACACTGACAGCATCCCTACCGCCACCTGCCTCCATGCTGCCAGCATCCTACATCCACCTACCATCACACTGACAGCATCCCCACCCCCACCTACCATCACACTGACAGCATCCCCACCGCCACCTACCATCACACTGACAGCATCCCTACCGCCACCTACCTCCATGCTGCCAGAATACACGCAGCCACCTACCATCACACTGACAGCATCCCTACCGCCACCTACCTCCATGCTGCCAGAATACACGCAGCCACCTACCATCACACTGACAGCATCCCTACCGCCACATGCCTCCATGCTGCCAGAATACACGCAGCCACCTACCATCACACTGACAGCATCCCTACCGCCACCTGCCTCCATGCTGCCAGCATCCTACAGCCACCTACCATCACACTGACAGCATCCCCACCCCTACCTACCATCACACTGACAGCATCCCAACCGCCACCTACCATCACACTGACAGCATCCCAACCACCACCTACCATCACACTGACAGCATCCCAACCGCCACCGACCTCCACACTGTCAGTATCCCCACAGCCACCTACCATCACACTGACAGCATCCCTACCCCTACCTACCATCACACTGACAGCATCCCCACCGCCACCTACCATCACACTGACAGCATCCCAACCGCCACCGACCTCCACACTGTCAGTATCCCCACAGCCACCTACCATCACACTGACAGCATCCCTACCGCCACCTACCTCCATGCTGCCAGCATCCCCACCCTCACCTACCATCACACTGAAAGCATCCCCACCGCCACCTACCATCACACTGACAGCATCCCCACCGCCACCTACCTCCACACTGTCAGTATCCCTACAGCCACCTACCTCCACACTGTCAGTATCCCCACAGCCACCTACCTCCACACTGTCAGTATCCCCACAGCCACCTACCTCCACACTGTCAGTATCCCCACAGCCACCTACCTCCATGCTGCCAGCATCCTACATCCACCTACCATCACACTGCCGGAATCCCCACCACCACCTACCATCATATTGCGAGCTTTGCTACAGCCACCTACCTCCACGCTGCCATCACTCTGCCAGAATCCCCAGTCACCTACCATCACACTGCCAGCATGCCCACAGCCATCTAACTCTACACTGCCAGCATCCCAGCAGCCAGCAATCACACTGTCAGCATGCCCACGGCAAGCAATCACACTGTCAGCATGCCCACGGCAAGCTATCACACAGTCAGCATTCCCACAGCAAGCTATCACACAGTCAGCATTCCCACAGCAAGCTAGCTGACAGCCATCTACCTCCATGCTGCCAGCATCCCCACCCCCACCTACCATCACACTGCCAGCATCCCCACAGCCACCTACCAACATCGCTACAGCCACCTACCTCCACGCTGCCAACTACCATCACACTGTCAGAATCCCCACAACCATCTACCATCACACTGCCAGCAACCTCCCGGCCACCTACCTCCACACTGCCAGCGACCTCCGGCCACCTACCTCCACACTGCCAGCAACCTCCGGCCACCTACCTCCACACTGTCAGTATCCCCATTTTTCATGGTTCCATCATTCTGAACCCCCAAACTACTGTGCTAACAACTTAAACACCTCCTAATCCAGTAGATGCTACACATAACCTCAACCCCAGTCATGGAAGACAACATTAAGACTACTTAAATCATTCAAGCGGC
Organism: Spea bombifrons; assembly: GCF_027358695.1. Classification (NCBI taxonomy): domain Eukaryota; kingdom Metazoa; phylum Chordata; class Amphibia; order Anura; family Pelobatidae; genus Spea; species Spea bombifrons. The sequence continues at coordinate 27,546,429 of NC_071098.1, forward strand.
ACATGCAAGATGCATAGGGTGATAGTGATAATTGGGCTTAACCCTGAGGGCAATGCAAACATGACAGAGATTGTCTCATGAAATCTTGGACCTCTGGATGGTATGCCAGTCTGTGAAAGTCTTCTACACAACCTGCCATTATGTGAGAGCCAGTAAAAGCCTCCTACATCCTAATTCTGTGTCATCCGATTTGCAGGACCGGTTTCATGTAAAAACTGAGCGCGAGAAGGCACTGCATCCCATTAACTAAAACCAAAGTCGGTTTCCTAAAATTCTAGTTGTTCAGGAAAAGGAAGCAAGATTTTGAGATGTGAAAGAAACAAAGAAAAAAAGGATGGTGTTCTAAAAAATAAAAAAAATAATGTTTTGTTCAATATAATAACGCCCTAAGTACGTGTACGGGTCCCACAAAGAGGACACGGACATGATGGAGATGATGATAAAATATTTCTTAGCCTGAAAACCCAGACAGAGCACTCAATGCATGGAATACACAGATCCAGAAAGGTTTTTAAGATTTCTTACAGTTTTTAAAGCGTGCCTGCTCCTGAATCCAAGTCGCTCCCCTCTTGCGTCCCTTTCCAGTGTAAGCACCAGAGACCGGCTTCATCAACTTGTCACCTGCCCTTAGGTTCCCTCCCCCTACACAACCAAAGTCCAAGGAAAAATATGTCGTCTCTTCGTTGCGGAATCTCATCAGGAGCTAAAGATACCGGTATATTGTGAAACTACATAGCTTGAGCATGAGGGATCACGGAAAGTCCTGCAGTCACCTTGTGGTGAACGCGGAGAGACGCAGACAACGATGAACAGCGATATAATCAGTTACAGACTACAAATCCCATGATGCTTAGGCTACGGGGGGGATTTGTGGTCCACCAAAAGAAAAAGCAATGCTCCTAATCCATGAGGCAGGCTAACCAAATGTCCCACCTAACCAGAGACACTCATGTAGGACAGACTAAGATACCAAGACAACCTTCTGTATAAGGCTGCAAAAATATGTATACGTTAGAAGCCGGCTAGAGAAATCTAGGAGCCACCTTGATGTTATCAGGGAGCAAGAAGGATCCAAAAAACGAGTCACACCATTTTTACTATTACTACATAATCTTCCCTACGTATGTTACACCACCCAGGTAACCAATGGCCAAAAGTGACACTTATTTTGGGGGAGGGGGGTGGCTAGAGGCATAACTACAGGTGGGGCTTTGTCAATACTTTTTTTTTTGTCACTTTTTGACCGTCGATAACTTTTTGTCTAATGGGTATGACCCTTACAACAACAATGTCTTCTAGCCATCAAATTTCAGTTATAGACACATTTTCTCATGTTTCTATACCCTCTAGAACCCTGTGATACCCTCATACCCGGCAAACACCCCGTGCCCCTAGAAAAGAAGGGCATTAGAAGACGAAAGAGAGGCACATATATAGGGACTGTCCCTCGGAAACAGAGACACTCGAGAGGTATAGCACACGTATATAGGGCGTGATAACGAACCACATATTTTATATGTGAACAAGTTTCTTTGAAAGCCTCCTGCAAGGACGACACCTGGTCACACGTATGTTTCTTTATGCTCTGACATGTTAAAACTCATACCCACGCCGGGGTTACTCTATCGATGCAGCTCCATCTAACGGAGAATATGTTATATTCAGAGGATCTTGGCAACGCATATCAGGTCCAGGAGATTATTATCCACACTGTAGGCACAGCGCAAAATGCAGATCCTATCATGCCAAGAGTTGCCAAGAGTTAATTGCGGAACATTCTCAGAGAATAAAACACGATCTCCATGAGGCTAGGTTTCCACTTGGGTTTTTTTAGCTAAAAACGCCTATAAAAACGCCAATAGCGCCACCTGGCGTTATTTTGTGAAAAACGCATGCAGCCAGATGTTAGCTGTAATTCAATAGGAAATCGCAAAATGCCATTTCCACTTGGCGTTTTTCTGTTTGGCGTTTTTCTGTTTGGCGTTTTTTTAGTCCTCTTTGGCGTTTTTCTGCTTTTTTGGGCTCTGTGGCAGTTTTTCAAAACTGCAGCATGTTGACACTCTGGCGTTTTTTGCAAGAAATCTTGGCTTTTTTTCTCCAATAGAAGTCTATGGGAGAGAAAAAACGCCATGAAAAAGCCATGTGGGTTTATTGCCTTGGCGTTTTTTATGGCGTTTTTTCCACAGTTACAATGCAGAGGATGGACCCAGTATCTGTGTGTCCTACGAGAAATAGGCTGAAAACAAACAGTTTCACACAAAACAAAGTCCTGGACTGGTTCATATTGAATTTTACACCATTTGGAACAAACATGCCATTACAAACAAACATACGCGACCGGATCCTGCGTGCCAAAAGCAACAGCAAACAATTTGCACCATCATTTGGGGCCAATCTTCCCAGAGGAGCAGACATTCGGAATAAAGCATGCCTTACAAACCACAGAAAAGAGACAAAAGGGTCTACCAAGTAAATGACATCAGGAGAGGGCAGATACTTGCCATTTATCCTAATCCCTTTTAGCTGGGTGAAACTTCTAACTTGTAAAGGCTGGAAAAACTGCCTAAGGTCAAAAAAAGCAATTTCCACAGAAAGGCTAAAACGCCAGAAAAAACTGCAGAAAAAACGCCAAAACGCAGCTAAATGCAGCGGCAGTTTTCTTGGCAGTTTTCCTGGCGTTTTTCATCAAGAAAAAAACGCCGGACAAAAACCCAAGTGGAAACCTAGCCTGAGGCTACCAACTCGTGCCATGTCTCGGGAATGCACCGAGTGCCTCCTCGGTCTGTACCCTAAATCAGATTTGGACCCCCTATCTATGACGCTAATCACGAGACGTTTCACCACCGAGTTAGATGTCCTTCTGTAGACCCAACAGCCCTTTGGATAGGACTATATATATATATATATATGATCCAAATATTTGGGATATATATATATATATATATATATCCCAAATATTTGGATCAAACAGAAATAAATCGTCATTTATCCTGTGCAGTTCGGTTAAAACCATTAATATTACTATTTCATGGAATTTTGTAACCATGGAGCTCATGAATCCGAAGAACCTTAGGAATAAGTGCTTTGGAAGCTTAATGTAGCTGTCGGACCTAATTATGTTTAAAAGCTATAAAGGATGTTGAAAAACAAGAGAAAACATTCAAAGGAAAACGTAAATAAATCAGAAGGATTTTTTTTAACCTTTTTAAGGCCAATACAATTAAAGAGAAGAACGTGGCGGTAACTTTTTAATTACAGCTCATCAGACTTCTCACGCCCGAAGCTACAGTATTAACCCTATAATTAAAAGCATCCTAAACATGTTTTTTTTTATGTTGCAATTGCAATGGCTTATTTCCAATATACTACGGCCATAAAAATACAAAATTATATCTACGCTACCGTTCAAAAGTTTGGGGTCACTTAGAAATCTAAGAAGAAGAAAAGCAATTAAATAGTCCATTAAAATAACATCAAATGGAGCAAATGTTTTATTGTGTGTATAAAATAAACACCATCTCCAAGCTTTAATTTAAAGAAACGTTAATCTATCAGACAGCTGCAGCGTCCCTTTAAACTTTCTTGGGGTCCCCCTTGCAAATGGGGGGGTAGATTCTGCCTGGGTGAGGAGGGAAGCTGCAGTTCCATTTTTAAGAACACAGTAAAGTATTCACAGAGGGTTAGGGTTACTCACAGAGTACTTTTATACGCATTATTTTTTTAGGGGGTGTCGGCGACTTTTAGTGGGCGCTACAGCGCTTCTGATGCTAGAATAGATTCAGGCACAAGCCGTCGCCACATAGACTTGGATGCTCCGTGTGAAGTTTCTTCCAGGAAAACAAAGCAAGACACAGGAAGGTGTGGAATTCAATCCATATGGGAACGACGGAAGGGGCTTAGCATCCATGCATCAAACGCCTAACAGACAAAACTATTTCGGGGACAGGATGGGGCAGAATGCAACTTCACACCACAAAATAAATAGAACAGCCGCGCCGGTTCCTTTAAATCTCAGTACCAACTGTATGGGATCATAATGAAAGATACAAGAAAATGGGTATCGGTACGCAGAAATCGGCTTTCACCAAAACGGCGGAAATTACACCAAAACGCAAACGGCTGCTAAATCTTTATATATAAAGCTTCATCAAACAAAACTGATCTGACCGTTCCCTTTAAACGAGAGCCACCTGTAAGGCTGCAGGCATTAAATGCACAGCTCAGTCACAACGGCTTCAGATCTGTCAAAGATAAAGTGACAAAACACAGAGGGGACTGCAGCATAGTGTATATGAGTGTGTGATATATATATATCACATACTATGCATTATACATATCTTACATTAAAAATGCATACTTCTCCTTTAAGGGCCCCCCCCTCTAGCAATATATATGATAAGCCATTCACCTGTGCACAAGCAGGGATTGTAAACAACCCCCACCATTCAAAGCAATAGATGTTGCAATACTCCTCAAAGACACAATAACAAATAAAACAACTGACTTGCAGGTTACATATTTGCATACGTTAATAAAGCTACCAGCCTTACTGGCCATGCACTTTAATACTAGCATACAACGGGTTAAGTGCCATACACAAGCAGTGCACACCGCATGACAGACAGTAAAAACATATACATATATTTATATTTACATAAAGCACCGGGACACCGACCCCTCCCGGTTCCTTCCTCCGCCTCCCCGACCGGCGCCATCTTGGAGTTGCGTCATCGGACACTGACAACCAAGACCGCGCCCATCGTATCCGTCAAGTCCTGGAGCGACGTCACTAAACCACGCCTCGCCCTCGCATGGCCTGATACGGAGCACAGCCCAACGGACGGGGCATTGTTGCCATGGAGACGCAAGGCTAGCCAAAGACGTTAAAGATGCTGTTCCACTTACAAGACACTTTCATTGCGCTAATACATGAAGCAAACCATTTTTTAAATTATTTCCTCTTGATTTTTAGGCATATAAAAACAACACAGAAACTTTTAAAATGCTTATTCCGTTTCTATGGCAACAACATCAATGCCTGCTTTTGTGTCACAAGGCAGTTAAAAGTTCCCGTAAAAAAATAAGATGCTAGGGGACGGAAATAAATGTGGAAGACGGCAGTAAATATCAGCAAACTTTCACCATTGTAGCTTAGCCTGTGATTTGTTACAGCTTCATGCCCCCAACTGTCCCGATTTGGGTGGGACAGTCCTGTCCCGCCTATCCCTTCCTGTGTCGGCTCAAAGTTAGGGAGCGCAAGGTCTGTCACTTCAGACCTCGGCTTCCATGTTTCCTAATCACTACGCGTGGAGATATGACGTCATCTCCGCACTCTGCATCAGTGGTCGGCGCGTAGTGTATATCTGTGTGTAAGGGCAGTGTATATGTGTATATGTGTGTGTAAAGGCAGGTGTGTTTAAGGGCAGTGTATGGGGAGCACCCTTCACAGGCGAACAGCAAATGGTACCTTTCCCTGCCAACAAAAGAGATGCGAGACCTCCTTCCCACAGATGAAATACAGATACCAGGCTCTCACTTACACTACAAAATCAATGGCTGCTTTACGTGCAAATCATCTAACGTGGTGTACCTCATCATGTGTGCTAGAAGACCAACAGCGATGTACGTGGGGGAAACAGGCCAAGCATTACACAAACTGTTTAATTCCCACAGACATACCATCAAAGAAAAAAATAGATACACCTGTTGGAGAACACTTCTGTCAGCCCGGACACAGCATTCGGGATGTGAAGCTGTCAGTACTGATGGGATCGTTCCGCACCCAGAGGGAGAGGAAAATATGGGAGATCAAACTAATATACTGTTTTAATACCCTACTCACTGGCCTCAATAGAGACAGAAAATTCATCTCCCATTATAACATTACAAACCGTTAATCCTCTCACAGTTAGAATTAACTACAAACAACTTATTCCTGGGAACATTTGACACCTTCATGGATCTGGCATCTGTCAAATGGTTATATGGCCCCTCTTACCAGGTACTAACCTGACCAAGGATGCTTTGATTGAATCATATCTGTCCATTGGATCTCTGCTAGTCCAGCTAATTTACTGCTGAACAAATTCCCCAATACCTCTGTGTTTATGTAAAGTCTTTGTTAACGTGTGAATTGTGCTTTTGTATTTAGAAAAGTCTGTGTTAGCTATATTAATGCCTGTGGAAGGGACCTAACAACTTGGTCTCGGAAGCCAGCAATTAAACTCTCAGTTAGCCAATAAATGGTATCATTTTAACTATACTTTTCTCCTTTTTTCTCCATGGCTAACACGGTACAAAACCTTTTTATCATTTGAATATGTGTGTAAAGGCAGTGTATGTGTATATGTGTGCGTAAGAGCAGTGTATGTGTATATGTGTGTGTAAAGACAGGTGTGTGTAAGGGCAGTGTATGTGTAAATATGTTTATGTAAAGGCAGTGTATGTGTATATGTGTGTGTAAGGGCAGTGTATGTGTATATGTGTGTGAAAGGGCAGTGTATGTGTATATATTTGTATAAGGTCAGTGTATGTGTGTGTGTGTGTAAAGGCAGGTGTGTGAAAGGGCAGTGTATGTGTATATATGTGTGTAAGGGAAGTGTATGTGTACATGTGTGTAAGGGCAGTGTATGTGTATATATGTGTGTTAGGGCGGTGTGTGTGTATATGTGTGTGAAAGGGCAGTATATGTCTATATATGTGTGTAACGGCAGTGAATGTGTATATATGTGTGTAAAGGGAGGCATGGTTAAGGGCAGTGTATGTGTTGTGGTAAAGTGTATGGGAAAGTGGTGGATCAGACATCCAGGAGGATACATGCTGCTTTAGCAGGGCGTAGTCTGCTAGGGCTCTTTTGTTTAAAGGTACATGGGCTGGATTACTTGGATAAGTGGGAGAGCTCCAGTCCACACCCCTAGTCCACTACGGGTTTTCCTTACTCCCAGGAGTCCTCAGGTGAGGCTTCCTATGCTCATTACTGGGGAGGAAGCCTTAAAAGAGAGGGCTGTTAGGTTTGCAGAGAGACTGAGTCAAGGAGCAGCTACAGCCAGCGCTGCAGCCCACCAGGTATGAAGCTTTACCTAAGGACAACCTGTTACTTTGCTTTGTGCCACACCTTAGGCTTGTAGTGGGATAGTGAGGTATCCTGATGTTAAGTTAGAGCCGGACAGGCTTAGAGTTTGTTTTGTTTGCAAATGATGCCTACATCATTTAAATAAACACTCTTGACTTTTGAAACCTGCTGCCGGTGTGAATACTGTCATTGCCGCCCCATGTGTGAGCTGTTCCCTACAGTGTATATATGTGTGTAAGGGCAGTATAAATGTATATGTGTGTAAGGGCAGTGTATGTGTATATGTGTGTGTAAAGGCAGGTGTGTTTAATGGCAGTGTATGTATATATGTCTGTGTAAGGGCAGTGTATGTGTGTGTGTAAAGGCAGGTGTGTATAAGGGCAGTGTATATGTATATGTGTGTGTAAAGGCAGGTGTGTGAAAGGGCAGTGTGTGTATATGTGTGTGTAAGGGCAGTGTATGTGTGCAAAGGCAGTGTATGTGTATATGCATGTGTAAAAGTAGGGGTGTGTAAGGGCAGTGTATGTGTATATATGTGTGTGTAAGGGCAGTGTATGTGTAAAGGCAGGTGTGTATAAGGGCAGTGTATGTGTATATGTGTGTGTAAGGGCAGTGGATGTGTATATGTGTGTGTAAGGGCAGTGGATGTGTATATGTGTGTGTAAAGGCAGGTGTGTTTTAAGGGCAGTGTATGTGTGTTTAAAGGCAGGTGTGTATAAGGGCAGTGTATGTGTGTGTATAAGGGCAGTGTATGTGTATATGTGTGTGTAAGGGCAGTGGATGTGTATATGTGTGTGTGTAAGGGCAGTGTATGTGTATTTATGTGTGCAAAGGCAGTGTATGTGTATATGTATGTGTAAAAGTAGAAGTGTGTAAGGGCAGTGTATGTGTATATGTGTGTGTAAAGGCAGGTGTGTTTTAAGGGCAGTGTGTGTGTAAAGGCAGGTGTGTATGAGGGCGGTGTATATGTATATATGTGTGTAAGGGCAGTGTATATGTGTATGTAAGGGCAGTGTATCTGTATATGTGTGTGTAAGGGCAGTGTATATATGTGTGTAAAGGCAGCGTATGTGTATATGTGTGTGAAAAGGCAGGTGTGTGTAAGGGCAGTGTATGTGTATATATGTTTGTAAGGGCAGTGTATGTATGTGTAAGGGCAGTTTATGTGTATATATATATATATATGTGTGTGTAAGGGCAGTGTATGTGTATATGTGTGTTTATGGGCAGGCATCATGGGAACTGTAGTTCAACCAGGATAGTTCCGAGGTATGCCCATTCCCACCAACTTCCCCATTGACAATACCGTGTGTCGCAAAGTCAACAAGGCCGCTCACCAACGTTCCTATTTAAAGAGGACTAGATTGACTGTCTCATGCTTTTTATTGATATACAACAGTTTAACTTGTTAAAGTAGGTACATAAATCATAAATTCCAGTTTGAAAATTGCAGTTTTGCAATATTTTTAGGGACCACTAGGGGTCACTGCAGACCACACATATACACCTTATGTAAATACCAGAGGGCTATGGACCAGTTCTATATACTGGTATTTTAAATATGCCATAAGACTTGAAATGTATTCCTGTTGATCATTTCTCAGTACAATGATTCTTTGGTTTCTCCCATGTGAAGTTATACAGCGGTTGGTGTAACCATCTTTGAAAAGGATCAGATTCTATTTCCGTATTCTCTTTAAGTTCTTTATGGTCTGAAACAGAGGCGATATTAACAAAATCTTAAGTGCAACAAAAGCAGTAAGGCAAAAACATAGAAAAAACAAATTCATTCATGCACAGAAAACTCAAGGGTAGATACTACTGGGGCAGTTAATAACATGGTTCAACATTTATAAAAAAAAAAAAAATAATGCGTTTGGATGGTTGTGAGCTCGGTGGAGTCAGATCAGGGAAATGAAATGATCACAGATTATTTATAAGAGAGGTATATATGATGAATGTTACACTAAATTGGATGTATTTACTCTGAAATATTTGCGTCCAAAAGGTAACTATCACAAATGCATCTGAGGTTTGCAAAATACCCCTGTGGGGAAAATATTTAACCCCAGGCAGCTAACAAGAAGCAATTTATTATGATTAAAGCTGCCAAGGTTCCCCTTTAAACAAAGAAGGACATTTTTACATTAAGTAGTATTTTTTTTTGTCGTTAAGAAAATGAGTAAGTAAACCTTATCTGTATTAAAAGTTAGATTTGTGTTGTGGCAAAAAATATACCGTACTTACCGTTGCTTCAGGAGGTTTTTGTAAATATTTGGAGGTATGCTTGGTACCTGTAAACACCTCTATGTTAACATGTAGCTTTTGTCTGGTAAGAACAGAACATTGGTCTGTGTGTTTGCTTTAGCAGAGCGAGGAGTGCAATTATATAAATATATATGTGAGGATCGGTGGGTTGTGGGGGCAATGCTGCAAAAGACACAATGCTCTTTCTCGCTCCTCCAGATCACAAAGATGGAGGAGGGAGGCAGACCATCAGGTCTAACCGTCATGGTTAGACCTACTGGCCGCTGATTGGTTCTCACAGGACTGATTTTTTTTGTGAGGCAGTCCCCTGAATTGAGAACCGGCCAGACGTGGCAGCACATCAGAGTGCAGCACTGTATTTTGTTTTGGACCTACCGATACGTCCAAAGGGGGCATCTTGCCTTACATTTCATGGACGTACCGGTAAGTCTGTATGGTCACAAACGGGTCGAGGAATTGCCATAATTTTCTGGAATTTAGAAAAAGATATTAAAATATACCGTATTTGTTTAAACCTGTTAACGCCCTTCGCAACATTGTGCATTTCTTTAAAGTAGGTACACAAATGATAGTTAATATTACAAAACCAATGCCCCCCCCCCCCCCCGGTTCCCTTTTCTTTCTCCCTGTTTCCTTTCTTCTTCCTTCCACTCCATTCCTTTTCTTTAAAGTTTTACACCGCGCTCACATAGTGTACATGAGGAATTTGGTTACTTGTAAATATAGACTCACCTCATAAGCGCGTTCCTTGTCATCTGACTGTAAGAAAGCATAAGTTAAGTACTTTAAAGTGTTTCACATTCTATTAAAGAAGACGAAATGTTACAGCAAGAGGTCATATTATCATAAGGTTAATAAATGATTTAATGCAATATTTCAATAATTAATTTTCAATGAATTAGATATGAGATTTAGTATGAGTAATTTATTAAAAACTAGAAAAAAATGGAAAAAATCCCCACATTTTTCACATATTTTCTTATGTAAATTAGTTGAATTTATGGAAAATACCCCAAAGTTAAACAATTCAGGTGTCTTGATTTTGCAAATTACTCAGTTATATAGAATTTCCATATTCTCCCTAAAACCTCAAATCCTCTACAAAATCCCTAATTCCCCCAAACTAACCTAACACTAAACGAAAGCTAACCATTTTTATTATTATTTTATACATATATAAGGATCTGGGGGTTGTGGGGGCAATGCTGCAAAAGACACAATGCTCTTTCTCGCTCCTCCAGATCACAAAGATGGGGGAGGAAGGCAGCGCATCAGGTCTAACCGTCATGGGATTGCTCATTAGTTGTCACAGGACTGCTTTTTTTGTGACACTCCCCTGAATTGAGAACCGTCCAGTCGTGGCCGCACATCAGAGTGCAGCACTGTATTTTCTATTGGACCTACCGATACATCCAAAGGGGCATTTTGCCTTACTTTTCATGTACGTACCGGTAAGTCCGTATGGTCGCAAACGGGTCGAGGAATTACCTTAATATCCTGGAATTGAGAAAAACATGTTAAAATATACCGTATTTGTTTAATCTGTTCACGCCCTTCACAACATTGTGCATTTCTTTAAAGTAGGTACACAAATGATGGTTCACATTACAAAACCAACCGTCCCATCCCTGGTTCCCTTTTCTTTCTCCATTACCTTTTCTTCTTTCTTCCTTTTTCTTTCTCCCTTTTTTCTTTCCTTCTGTCTTCACATTTTCCTTCTCACTTGCCTCTCCCTCCCTTCTGTTTCTGTTTTCCTTCACTTTCCATCTTTCTTTCCTTCCCTTTTCCTTCGCCCTTGCCTTTCTCACATCCCTGTTTCCTTTCTTCTCCCTTCCACTCCATTCCTATTCTTTAAAGTTTTACACCCCACTCACATAGTGTACACGAGGAATTAGGTTACTTGTAAATATAGACTCACCTCATAAGCGCGTTCCTCGTCATCTGACTGTAAGAAAGAATAAATTTAAGTACTTTATAGTGTTTCACATACTATTAAATAAGGAGAAATGTTAAAACAAGAGGTCATGGTCTAAAACCAGAGGGTCAGATGTTTAGATGGAATATAAGGAAGGTTTTACTTTACTGAAAGGGTGGTAGATAAATGGAACAGCCTCTCATCAGGAGTGGTAGAGGCTATTACAATAAGGTACTTTAAACATGCATGGGATAGGTATAGTATATATAAGTTTCTATTGAGTTTTGGCACTATGAGACAATTTTTGCTAAGCACTACATTGTAGAACGTTTTGTCTATCTTTGAGCATTTTCAGATAACATGACATGGAAGGGGCACTTGAATATGGCTCTTCCAACATGGGGTTAATTGATTAATTAGTTTGTGTCACTTAATGATAATTATGTATCACACTGTTAATTAAATAAGCTCTGTATGTGGGGCATTAATAAAAAAAAAAGGGTGGGACTTAAAATTTACAAAACAATAAATTATTTACATTCGGCATCACCCATTTTACCTCCTCTGATGCCCCCCAAAATGGGCACATGACTAGGCGACTTTGTGGCTCTTCCAGACTTCTTCTTTATGATGTATTTATACTATATCACCTAATTATGTTTATAACTGCCTGAAAACAATTAGGTTAATGATGCAGAAATTGTAGCCTTTTCTTTGAGGTTCGTGTAATAAAGGTTCGGTTTTATTATATGATAAATTTATCTATTTTCATTAATATCATTTTCAGAGATTACGTTCCCATACTTATTCTTAACAGGGCGCTCTGCAAGAATAGCGAAAGCATTGGCTATATATTTTGGATAAATAAGCAACTTTACCTTGTTTTGGATATTTTTACCAGTAAAACTATCAACTCGTGGAATATTTATAGGGCTGAGATTTGGGAAAAAGCCAGGATCATTTTCTGAAAAAAAAAAAATAATAATAATCAGCATGATTTGAGGTACAGGAAGAGGTATCAGAGGTATCGGCACCAGGAAGGAATCGTGGGTTAGCATACCGATGAACTCTCCGCGGTTGACCTGGAGTCTCTGGATGAAGCGCAGCTTCCCAGGGTCTCTGGATCAATCTCCAACTTCTCTGGGGCAGGGAAACGGTGTTTACCCCACACATTCTCCACCCACACCCATATATTTGGCCCCTCCCTTCCAACAGCTAACCACACCCCTTGAGCAGCTAGGTCTGCTTTATTGTCTGGGTCTAAGAAGAACATCCTCATGCACAGAAAACTCCTGCTGAGTTAGAGATAAAAGAGGGCACTTTGTTGCCAGTGATTGGCTGCTTTAACTGGTCAAAACTGGGCAGAGGGGGATAGGTGGGCAGCAGCTCTGGATTGTGAACTCAGCATTTGATGGGGCTATCTCTTTAACGTATACAGTTAATGGCTAGGGGGACGCGTAAGAGAAACATTCTAATACATCAAGGGTTAAAATAAAACCCATCTTGCCTGGTTCATTGTCTTACCCTCTCTTCCTTTGCCGTTTGTATCACTGCTCGTCTTCTTATGGATTAGGATAATAGTGACCACAACGAACATCACAAAGCATGCAGCACCGATTACAATCCCGGCTATAGCACCAGGAGATAGGGCATCACAGCTGGGACTACCTGTAGGCAGCAGAGTAGGAGAGTCAATGATATTTTTGAACCACATCCTTCCTTTATCACATTTCAGAGAGACCGTTATTCAGAAGAAACAAAGCTTATTGAATAGACAAGTTGGTTCAACCGCCGATGGCAAGAGGACAATCACATCATTCAATAGAGAGGTCTCCTTAAGCTATGGGATGAGCAATATTATTTAAAAAAATTTAAAAAAACAACACTTCGACATTTTTGCGTACCTGAAGCAACTTAGGCAACTACTTTCGCTGTACATTTTGTTCATGGCTTTTCCATATGTCTGCCGCTTCTATGAAGCCCTTCTAACTTTAAGTACATGGGGGCTCAATGGGTTTGTGTCCATAGCAGGACAGGGTGTGATAGCCCCATTGTTCCACACATTTCCATAAAGGTCCACTCACTTCAACCTCATGCCCACTTTCCTCCTACTTTCTGCTCATGCCCTTTCCATATGTCTGCCGCTTCTATGAAGCCCTTCTAACTTTGAGCGCATGGGGCTCCATGGGTTTGTGTCCATATGGCCCTGTCTTCGTATGTACCCTTGTGAGTGTCTAATGCCAATCTGATTAAAAGCATATTTATCTTACCTTCTTCTGCAATCACATTGAGAACAAAGTTAAAGTCTGTGCTTCCTAAAATATTTTCAGCTGTGCATATAAATTGTCCTCCGAGTTCCTTGGTCAGCGAGGACACTATAAGATATGATTCAAAATCATTGGAAATCACTTTCATGTTGTCTACTGGAAGGAGGATGGAGGAGTTGGTGACCCATCTCCAAGAGAATTTCGCAGGAAGAATGCTTTCCGTTGACGAAAGGGAAGATTTGCTGCTGCTTCTGCTCAAAGAAAGGCTTAAAATAATGGTACCGCCAAGTATACCTTCAATGACGCTGTTATTAATGAACCCTGCAGATTGTGGAGCATCTGAGAAGAGAGGGTAGAACTTAGGATAATAAGAGACTGAAAAACACACACACATATATATATATATATATATATATATATATATATATATATATATATAATATGAATTAGTGTTTTTTCAAACACCCACTTTCCAACCCGATCCAGCTACAAGGTCACTTGGTCACCATGATAAAATTACCAGCTACTCAACTGTAATACGGTCACTAGAACTTCGTATTACCCCGAATTTCAATAGATCGCACCAGTGGCCAATGTATTCCTTGATCCCAAAGCCAGTGTTATTGTCTCTTACCAATGTCAAGTGCACACGTTCTGATTGACCCCCATTGTGCACCAGTACAGGAAAGCTGCTCTCCAAGACGCATTGGCAAAATTGTGGTCAGTTGGTCTTGCCCCCTTTCACTTAGGTTATAGTAGCGCATGTGAATGTCCGCAGATGGGTATCCCCCGGGCCAGGAGCAACTCAACTGTAAATTCTGATCAAGTTTTGCTGCAGAACACTCAAGAGAGCCTTCTGGGTACCCTGTAAGAAAGAGCCAGCTTAGAATCTTGGCGGAAAAAAATATTAAAGAGACAATGGGTGGGATAATATTAGAGAGACAATGTTTTCAATGGACTGTAGGACAATCGTAATAACTCAGATCAACAAGTCTAAGGTCAAGTTAAGTTTTCTTCTTAATACACAGTAAAATAAATACACATAAAATAAGGGGGCCCAGGGGCCCAATAAACCAGGGGGATTCATGGAAAATGCCAGATCAACATTTGGGTTCTGTAGTGTGCTAACATTAGACCTGGTTTCCATTTGAAGATCTCTTTAGCGGTGGTATTCTCCATAATATACTGAGAGATCCCAAAATGTCCCATTTTCAGGACCAATGATAACTGTGCATTCTGGAATCAAGTGTCTCTGTTACTTACATGTCAGGTTCAGTGGGTTGCTGGTCATAGAATTAAGGTAATTATAGACCGTACAAACGAAATACCCCTGGTCGCTCCTGGAGACGGGACTGATGACGAGGGTCGAGTTGTTATTGATGAAGTGATATCGGGGGTTCGGAGTTAGGAATCGTCCATCTAGGCTCCAATTATAACTGAGATCTGTGCCAAGTGCCGAACACGATAAAGAAACCGAATCCTTCTCGGCCAATACTGGACTTGAGGCATTATTTTTCAGGGTCACCTGAGAGACCCTCACTATAAAAAAGGACCATGCTTTATGAACAAGATATAGGTAAAATGGCCAAAGGAAAGGGGGTAGAACATTTATAGAGGGATAAAAATAATTCAGGGGATTAGATGAGATGCCATGTTACTGATTTCTCTATGAATTAACTAGGGCCAACTCTGTTTCTCCATGGCCAAGAAAGCTTGCCTCCATGCCTAATTCTAGCTGGAGTCATGTGAATCAATGTGTAAGCTAACCCTTATAAAAGAAGCCAGTTTGCTCCCACTTGTATATGTAAAGAGTGGTATTCACTAAACTAAACAGCCTTGCACCTTCCCGAAACATATAATTTTTCTCATGTAAAGGAAAGAAAATAAAAAGACGTAAAACGATGCAGCGCAGGGCATTAGAAGGTACGTTGAGTGTTGTACAAGCACATCCCGTCACTTTTCTTACCTGCTACATTAACACTCAAGGGAGCACTGATGTTAATGCTAACAGGATTATCGATTCCGCATGTGTAGTTTCCACTATCGCTTTCTGTGATTGGTTGGAAGGACAGGAGGGGGCTGGACTGATTACAGGTGATATGCGGCAGGTCGCAGGAAACATATTTATTATTTTGGAAGAAGTAGTAAGTGTGGACAACCTGACCACCGATATTGCATTGTAGACTTATGTTGCTGCCAGCCACTGGCCGGTTGTTAACAGATATTGTGAGGGATGGAGCACTGAGTTGCCCTAGAAGATAAAAGAGAGAAGTTTAAATATAGTTGGTGTTTATTCACCAAAATTTGAATTTTCAGTTCGAGTTGTTGTTTGAACTCAGTGACTTCAACATGAACATACCTCGGAGCTTCCCAGGATGGGCAACCAGGAGATCTCCCTCTTCTGGGGGAGTGGTTACGAGTGGAGATATTAGCACATGGGGTGGGGCTAGTTTGAGGCTGCTTTATGAAGGATGGGAGTGGGAGAGAAAATGGGTGGAGAGTTGTTATGACCAAATCCTGCCCCTTCCCCCTCTTTGCAGAAGAAGGGCAAATAGACCAGAAGAAGCACCATTACGGTAGTAGAGGACGCCATTCATCATGGTCCAAGAGATGGAAAATCTAAGTGGAAAAGTTTCTCTAAAGTGTCTTGGTGCCGAACCCTTAATGCACTTAATGCATTAAAAATGTAAATCTGAGACTTTGTATTCCTTAATTGTATCATTATTGAGAGATAAATGCTGAACCAGGGAAACTGAATTATTAGGTTGGTAATTTCCCCTAATAAAATGTCGAAACACCTCATACGAGATAAGACAGGTGACAGAGAGCAGCTGGATTTGCATAGAGAGAGCAAAGGTTTTACAGAGACTATCCAGGAATCTTCAAGCTCAACTCTCAACTTCCTCATCTGCAACCCTGACGTTCCCTCGTAATTTGGAAATTTATAATCATGTCTAAGGTTATGTGGAATTTATATATAAACAAATAAACAAAGTTTCATTAATAAAGGAGAGTCGTGCAGGGACATTTCGGGGGAAGTCCTTCAAAGTTCACTGTTTTAGGCCCGATAAGGGCACCAGATTATGGCCTCATGGTCAAGGGGCGCTAATCCCTGAGCAGAACCCACAAGGCATTGTAAAAAAAAAAAGGAAAAAATAAGCAACATTTTTCGCCAGGGGTTCCATAAAGCTCCTGACGCTTAAGTCTCATGGACATTCATATGTCTTACGAGCCAATGTTATCATGGCCAACCCCAAGCCCAATTACCACCTTGCTGAAACAATTTTTGTTTAATTTTCACATTTCTTGGGATAACAATAAATGTTACAAATCCCTCGTCATTATGGAGAGACACCAAGTGGTTCTACATTTGCTGATGCATGTCTGGTAGGAGAACAACATTGTGTCATAGTGTCTGGAGGTCATGAGAAGATGCCAAAAAGAATACTACGTCTTATGGGTGTTTGTAGGTCTGAGCATGAGAGGCCTTTTGTGAATGTGTTCTAGTATTACATGTTCTCAAGGAACCGTACTATCCGTATCTCGCCATCATGGAGCAATATACATGACAATAAAATAGAATGCGACGTAGCGGTACTACAGAATGTTGCAGCATACATTCACACGGCAATCACTGATGGTGTACTTTGGCATGCTGTGCAGTTCTTGCTACTTACTGTATACTTTCAGCTGCACTGTGACTTGATATAAAGTATTATCAAGCTTAACTGAGACGGAATAACCTCCATCATCTGTAGTTACCAGTCTGTCCATCCTTAATGTCGCATTAGGGAATAATTCACACCTCCCGCTGCATTTTGAATAGTATGCTGGTGCATTTCCTGGGATGTGTCTCGCAAGCAGCGTGGTTCCCATATTCCATTCTATCTGATGGTTCTCGGTGACAGTCACATCCCCAGATAGATACACAGACGCCCCGAAAAGTCCAGGAATTTCCCTTGAAGAGGACACAGCTCCTGTTCAGAGGGCATATAGTAAAATGGCGTTGAGAGCTTGGTATTCAACTCAGTCTTTCTCAATACATAGTCTATAATTTAATTAGATATTGGAACCAGCATTGGAAGCAGTATCGCCAAGATCTCCCTTAATAAAAAACACCCCACAAATATTATTTTATTAATACATTTTTGGCATCTGTCACACATGTATAGGCATCGCTGGATGTCTATTTCCATGGATTTAGAGCCCACCATCTCAGATTTGCTCTTCAAGCTTTGATGGTGGCGTGCGGCGTACTGATAAATAAAAAAAATTATCAGTATTTAGTACTCAAATGTTTATTAAGTTGGAAAAATGGTAAAAACAAAATTAATTTTCACATTTTTAATGCAATTAAATAAAAACAAGTTGCCTGAATTAAGGTCTGGCTTTTTATGATGCATTTATTTGTCACTCAACATTTACTAGTTTAAAAAATTAAGCTAGAATAAATAATATAAATCTTTAAAAACATCAAGGAAATATTAAATAAAGTTAAAGAAGAATAATTTTTCAATAAGAAAGGATACATTCCAGATTGAGCTAAATTGAAGGACTAAGGCTGGGAAAGAGTGGAAGATACCTGGAATTTCCGTTCAATGGCATTAGTTAAAAGGTAACAAAAATGCCTATTTTTCCTGCTGTAAAGAACAAAAAAATCACTCTTATCCCATGAATGTTTAAATTCCCTTACTGGGTTACACTCTACTACCTCTCCTGGGAGGCAGTTCCGCTCTCAGCCTCTTAGTAAAGTACAATATCCCAACCGCTACTTTGAATAATCTGGTAGTCATACAAAAATATCTCAAATAGCAAGGTTTATCATAAAAAATGAAGGCTTACCTAGCAGAGAAAGTAAAAGGACCAACGTCAGAGGCAGCTGGTAGAGACCCATTGGTTTTGACCTGTCTCGGACTCTTGAATTCTTTTGTTTTAACCCAACGACGGAGCAGCCCGTGAAACGGATTCCACCAGTCTCTTTATTGCCTCTATTCATGAGACTCTCTAGATAATTGGAGTACAGAATGCCTAATTTGCATATCAAGAACATTAACTACACCAGATAAGGGCTGCTAAAACATTTTTCGTTTCTCGCTTCTCGCAGCTACTTGTTTTTAGTATCGATACCTTAATATCCTTATATTATTAACCCTTTTTGCTAAGTCAGAAGACAAGTGTATACCCAATTATCTCCAGTTTTCTTACAATTTCTAGTAGCCAGAGCAGGGCGCTATGTTTAGGATGGGGCATTAAATGACCGGTTGATTAGGTAGGCATAAGAGCACACCTAGGCACTCTCAGGGTGAAGAGGTAGATTCTCCGGGTCACACAGTCTGGAGCTGACTTCTTCCTAGTCTCCCTGCTGGGATCATCTATAGAAGACTTCTATGTTATGGTTGGTATCCCTACTTGAATGCAGGTGACTCAGTTAAGTGTATCTTTAAATAATGACAAGACGAGGTTTCCTTGGGGCCGCTATGAGAGCCATTTGGGTAGCATATTGAGCTAGTCACTACATAGAATCTCCTCAAAGGGTTATAATATGGTTAACATTTAAAAAGTTTCCAGGTATGCATTTGAGGAAGTCATCTACAACAAGGCCAAAGTCCCTCTTACAAGAGAAAGTTATATAAAGTGAATGAGGATGTTTCATGTGGTTAAAACACACTATGGGGAGCAGTCCAAGCTCACGTGAAAGAGAGACCTCAAGGTTGGAAAGACCCCTGCGCTCCTCTGCCACGAGCACGTCAGCCGAAATCTGTCTCTCTGTACCTGTCAGTGTTTCAGGTCTCATGGTGGGATGTGCTCTTCATACGGAGAACATTCTGAGTTCATCAAAAAGAGGGACGTCAAAGGAGGAAAGAGTGCGCTCCGATGCCACGAGCAGACTGGTACAAGTTAGACCGGCCCTGTTTGAAGACTCTGGACCAGCACCAGAGGTTGGCCCAGCCAGGTCTGGCTGTGGCTACCACCCAAGCTTAAACTAATTGATTAGAAGTATATATTGAGGTTGGTTCGATGACCTGACTAATGTGCAATTTACCATAATGGTGGTGAAAAATACAGAAAACAATTCAATGACCGGCGTAAACAGCATAGAGCAATCAAACATTTAGCGGTACGATCACTCAGAAAATACTACACTCGCATCATTAAAAATGGGGCACTAGGAGCAAGAAAGGATAAAACACGCTGCACGTGTGTAGTCAAGCAAAAAGAAACCGTAACAAGGACACTCAACCATCTCAATGCTGAACATGAACGGAAAGGGATTCAGGTTTCTAATGTGAGTTGGCCAAGTTCCAGACTTATTCTGGGAACTCAGCCAGCCCAATAATTGGGCTCTGATCAGTTATTATTGAGTTGGCTATAATCAGCATTGACCAAACTTAGTCAGTAGCATTGAATCGACCCCATAATTCATTAGGCAACAGAGACACATGAAAATTAGCTAACTTTAATATGAAATGTTTAATATGAAAACCTACAAATACATACTTTCAATAACCAAGAGGGTTTAGTGCTGTATTGTGGCCAAAGCACACGAGTTCACCTGCCACGTCAATCACCCCGTGCAAGGTGAGTGCCACCAAACCAAAGCAAAATGGTTGGCTTCCTAAGCAGGAGCTTAAACCAAAAAAATATGGGGTGAACATATTTTGAGAGAAATAAAACATAGTATTACAGTGGGGTGGGATTAAAGCAAAGGGCCAATCACAGTAAACTTCCAGCACTATGATTGGTCCTGATAAGTATATAAGGTCCCATGGTCTTTGTTGCGCACTGGTCGTTGCTGGAGTGGCAAAAGCCATTAGGAGGGTGACGAAACCCAGAAGGGAGAAAGTAGGGAGACCCATTTAAATGGTGGGGACAAGATTGGGGAAGGAGGAGAGGGAGGTTCGAGGTAGAGAGAGAGGAGAGGAAGGGAGAAAGAATGTATCAGTGCACCTTTCTCAGAAAAGTTAACCTTTTTCAGTTAACAATTCTTAATCTTAGGTCTTCAGAGATCCCTATTATCCAAGGCATGGTTCATATCAGCCAGTGCTTCTTGTCAGTAGCAAAATAGCACTTTAGTGTTGTCACAGAAGCCTCCGTGTGCTGGGCTCCTGGAAGGGCCTGGGGGGCAGCCGTCTACCTACAAACTATGTTTTTGGGGAGGTGGATACAAGGGGTCTGTTGGGACTACTTCTTCCCCCTGGTACAATTACTTTCCCCAAGTACCAGAGACTCTAAACACTGTGGAGCTCGGACACAGATTTGGGGTTACTGCATTTTGGGGGGGTGGGCGTTATGTGTGGTGTTACTCTCCATGAGGACTTACAGGACTGAGACCTCCAGGACCAGTATTTGCACCAAGATCTGATATCCAGCTGGTTGCAGCCAGAAGTCAGGGAACCACGCGTGTTTATCATTCCCCCCACAGACGACAATTACGTCCCCCTACTGGGCTGAGGTGGACCAAGTGCAAATACTGAGCCGTGTGCAAAGGAGGTCCTGATGGAGAACTATGCGTGGTTTGTTGTGACTGGCGCTGAAGGGGAGGAAGTGAAGTTTGGGGGGAGTACCCGGTTGGGTACAGGGCGTCCCGTCTCAAGTGTCTTTATAGGAAAGGCTCGGCCCAACATCTTCAACCTTATCTCATTGATTAGACTCTACGTTAGGTGACTCCAGCCTAGAGGTTCATAAAACTTCTCATACCGTGCTTTCCACCCTGCACTCTAAATGTTTGTGCCGCGTGTTCAATAAAGACATGGAAACACATAACTAGTCATACGTGGGAACCCTCTGTTTTTTTTGCCCCAATCTCAGGGTGAAGGGGTAGCTTCTCAGGGTCACACAATCTGGAGCCGACTCCTTCCTATTCTACACGGCTGGGATCATAGAAAAGATTCCCATATATATATATATATATATATCCCCATATATATCTTTAGATATTTTATCTCGGTCCTGTATGGGCTTCACCATTTTATTATTACAGTTCTTTTCATTTTCTGACATATTATGAATCCATTCATGGAATAATAATTCTAAAAAAGAATAATACCTGTTTATAGGAACATTTCAATGTTGTTTTTTTTGGAAAAATTATGTATTTATTAAGGCATAATTAGATACACGTCATAATTTGCATTTGTAAATTTGTATGTATACATTATATTCAAGATTAGTTTAATATTGTGTTGGATTATATACAGTGTGTCCGAATGTTTTTTAGTAGTAGAGGTAGGTAAAGGTTGAACAAGGAGAGCTGGCAGACCCATTACAGGATGGATGTGCCACCTACACATGACATCGAGTCTCTGTATCCCATAAGCAACGATTTCCATGAAGCAGCAGAAAAATGTCGCTATTGGTCATCATTCAGTTTATGTTCTAGTCTGAAAGCCTAAAAGAAGAAATAACAATGCAATTTAAAAAAATAATAACAATAAAATAACTCGTTCAAAGTACATAATGTGACACAGAAGGACATTTTATCAATCTAACTAAATACCAACTATGGGTCCTTCTTTAGGAGGGACCCAAAATTCTCTGTCCCTATGCCTTCCTCTTCCTGGCTAGTTCATCATGGTCTCTGTTTTACCAATTTTGGAAGATTTTATGGTCTCCTGGAAGGATCACGGGTACACTTACTGAATTAGAAACTCAATGTTCCTTAAACCTTACGTGTTTTGCATAACTCCCAAGTGTGGGCAGTGGAGATGATGGGTTAGTTGGGTGAGATCCTTTGATCCCACCAAGCTGTTGCAGAATAGTCCTCAATTGCAGCTATTATGTAGGGCTTCTTGAGATGTAGTGAAGCTGCGTGCTGTGACATGAGGACATACCCAGGCATTTTGCTTTACTACCCCACAAAGGGTATGAAAGGTGCCCCTGGTCCCACCTAAAGCCCAGCCTCACCTGATTGTAGCTTCTCCCACCTATAACCATGTCCTGGGTTAGACACCTG
The DNA here is from genome assembly GCF_027358695.1 of Spea bombifrons. NCBI lineage: Eukaryota > Metazoa > Chordata > Amphibia > Anura > Pelobatidae > Spea > Spea bombifrons. The sequence goes on from NC_071098.1 coordinate 27,568,904, forward strand.
AAACCTTGGGGTATACAGTATGTTACTGAGAATGGCATCTTTTGTAGAAACTAAGTAGATATTTATATTTATACAATAACTGGATATATAGACAGGATTACAATATGGTTTACCAAATGTATCACATAGTTCTTACATTGAATATCTTATATTTCAATGTCTCAAAAAACCCTGCCTCACCATTCTTATGGCTCAGAGTTAGTACGCCGCTGTACACCGCTGTGATCGTACATAAGACTCCCAGTTGGTGCTTTTACTATCAGTGTGTTATGGTTGATATATCTGCTTGAATGCAGATGACCTAATAGATTATAGCCTTAAATAATGATAAGTCAAGGTTTGCATGAAGGTCAGTATTAGAGCCATTTGGGCAACGCGTTTCACGAGTCACTACATAGAATCTTCACGACGGGTTATTAAAGGGTTAATATTTCAAGAGTCTCATTTCAATAGGGTCCACTCATTTGGGAAGTTCCCGGGGAATGCTGAGGACATAGACGGTGGGTCTAGTGATGGGATTTAACTGATGGGTGTAGGGAAGAAGTGAATGGGAGTCGGGTACGTCTAACACCACTCCCATGAGCCAGAGATTCCACTCCATGACCCGGAGACCCGGAGAGTTTCCCGGGTTGTTAAGACCTTCCAGCCTTCCAGCAGAAGCTGTAGAGGCTAATACAGTGAGAGGATTTAAACATGCCTGGGATAGATATATGGCTCCTGAATCGTTATCAATTTATAATTGAAAGTTGCAATACTTGTTACACTTAGCACATCTGGGCTTATATGAGAAGCAGCCCCGAGTCCTTACCTCTCCCCCCAGACAGGACTGTCTCGTATGGATCTGGTTTTTCGTATATATGATCATTGGGAGTCTCTACTACAAAAAAAATCACGAAAGAAATATAAAAATATATTTGTGATGAAATATAAATCAAGTATTATATTAAATATGAATTAAAATATGTTTATAATGAAATATAAATTAAGTATGAATAAAGAATAAAATGGAATAAGAATTAAAATATATTTATAATAAAATATAATATTATAATAAAATATTATAATAAAATAGAAAAGTATAATATTAAATATCAATTAAAATATGTTTCTAATTAAATTAAGTATGAAGTCTTAAGAAAAATATGAAATATTAATTAAAATATATTTGTAATTGTTACTCACCTGCCTCACTCTCCTTCGTGGTGGCTGCTGAGATGACCGTGCGGTGGAGGGGGGTCTGCCTCTCCCCCGTGGAGGCTGTTGCGGTGGCGTGGGAACAGACGGCAGGTGGGTGACGGTAATGAAATATAAATTAAGTATAATATGAAATATCAATGAAATATGTATATAATGAAATTTAAATTAAGTATGAAATCTAAATAAAGAATAATATGGAATATGAATTAAGATAAATTTATAATGATATATATATATTACGTATAATATTGAATATCAATTAAAGTATGTCTATAATGAAATATGAATGAAGTATATTAAATATAAAGTAAGATATATTTACAATGAAATATAAATTAAGTATAATATTAAATATGAGTTAAAATATGAAATATCAATTGAAATATATTTATAATTAAATACAAATTATGGTAAGTATAATATTAAATATCAATTAAAACATATATATAGTGAAATATAAAGTATAATATTAAATATAAATTCAAATGTATTTATAATTAAAATACATCTAGTTCTATCTCTTGCATTTCTATTATATACATTTTTCTGTCACTTAATTCTGTATAATTTAATTTGGCGAAATGGGATTAAAATACAACAGACGTACCTTTTCTTTTCTTTAAGATAAAGAAAGCAATGGCTCCAACAATGGCCAACCCAGCAAGTGTTCCAATCACAATGCCTGCAATTTCTCCAGGACCCAGTCCAGAACTAGAAGAAACTGGTAATAACTGAAATTAGTAAATCAGGACCTGAAGAACAAACCAGGGCATTGATTTTTATTATGTTAAGTCTTAAGAACTCTTTCCTTGCCTATGTTTTTAGGCACTGGGGCTCTGTCTGTGCATTTTAAGATCTGAAGCTCCTCCAGGACAAAACAAACTAACAAATACAGTTCAGGGCATCAGGCTGTCCCGTAGGGTGCTCAACAACTAATGCTCTCTCACCAATTATTATAACAATTAGGAAGTACAAAGTTAACAATAAAATAAAAAACAGCAATATATAAACTGACAATAACATGTTAAGACATTATGGTACAAGAGGAGAAAAGGATCCTGCTCCTGAGATCTTACACTCCATCAGGAGGTTGAGTGGGATTGATGTAGAAGTTGAGCAGATTTTTTAGCTCATGTTCGGCTTCTTACCTCTATCGCTTGTAACGTTAAGAATGAAGAAGAAGCTCGAACTCCCAAACAGATTCTCAGCTCTACATTCATAGGTTCCGATTTCATTCATCGTCACTGAAGATATTGTAAGATTGGACGTATAATCAGTGGATGTCACCATGAACTTTCCTCCTTCGGGAACAGGATTGTTCTCTGATGTGAAGCTGAACCAGGTGAACGTTGAAGGAAGGATTTGGGTTTCTGGCTGTACAGCCCAAGCGTTAAGCACAGAAGGGCCGAGGATCAGACTTACTGTCATAGTGGCTGATGTTCCTTCAACTGCTTCGGTGCTACTGTGATTAGTGAACCCCACGGCTTGTGGGATATCTAATGATCAAAAGACACATAGTCAGCGTTTCATATCACCCACAATAAGTCATCCTCAAGATTCATGCCAATAAATAAAATCTTTCATCACTAGGTTATGTGTCAAGTATCTTTACTTTCCGCCCATGCCATAGTTACTAACAAAGTTCTCTTTATCAGGATGGATCTTATACATGAACTTAAAAATAAGGGGCCCAACCGCAACATTTGTATTCTGAAATGTGACCTGATGTCCACAGAGAAGACAACTAAAGGGATCGAGCTGCAGAGATTTCCGATGCAATAAGGCGATCTATATAATGGTCCACATTTGGACATTGTTAAAGAAACCTTAACATAAAATATTACATTTGTTTTTGTTGAAACTAGGGTAAAAAATGATATAAGTAGGCGGTGATGATTACATACCCAGCTGTACAAATGCCCCACCAGTATGAGAGACCTTCTACATAACCCTCATTGTTTTATTCTGTTTTTGTCGCTTGACAGTGGTTTATGTTCTGCTCCTAACTATGCAACAATAAGTCATATAAAAGGCTCTTTGTCATTAATATTATTATTGAAAAATTATCGTTGTAATAAAAAAATTGTTGAGAAAATCTATGGGCTCTCACCTAATTTCAGCACACAGGACACCTCTTGTCCACCTTGGGCACCATAGCAGGACAATTCATCTCTGGGGTTGATGGATTTCAAAGACACATTCCTGATAACTTGGTGTTGACCCGTTTCACTCTGATTTTGGAAGAACATTCGCACGTCTGCGGCAGGAAAACCCCCCGTCCAGGAACAGAGGAGCTGCACTGTTTGATCGGTTTTACTTGCAGAACATATAATGTGATCTTCAGGGTACCCTGATAGAAAACAAGAAAGAGAGACATGTTGCTTGGACACTAGTAACGTGTATATTGGGGTAATATCAGAAGATATTAGTAGTTCTTCTACCTGGAAATAAAGCATTATCTGAGGTATAAGGTAGACCCGCTAAGCTTTGATAATGGCTCTAAAGCAGCGTTCCAAACAAAATGACCCAGGATAAGATCGCCGTCTCTTTTAGATCGTTCACCATTTACTTGTATATCCATATTATTATTATTATTATTATTACTAGAGTGAGCAGAGAATTTATTCCTTCAGCATTTCAGGGTCTCCAACCATTGGGCTCCGTTCAGTTCCTCGTCAAAATAATTGCAGCCCAGAGTTACGGTGGAGTTTACATGAGACCTATTGGGATCGGACAATCTTGAAGGACATTAGAAGGGATCTTCTGATGCCAAGCTGGCCCCCATCCGTTATATATTTTCACAGGTACCCTTGATCAATATAAATCACTCTATATTGTATGAATTACTTTAGAGGTACCGTCTACTGTCCCAAAACCCATTTTTAGCTACTCAGAGCAGCCAGTTAGTGGCTCCAATTAAAAATGGCGGTAACACTTTCTGCATGTGTTCACGTCATAAGATCAGTCTACAGCAGATCCCCTTGTCATGTGATCTCTACAGCCAATGATATGCACAGATTGAGAGACAGTTCTAGATATACAGAAAACAGAAAGAAACAACCGTCTCTCAAGATTTTAAAATAACAGAAGAAAGAAAATAATTTTAGTTTTTTGAACATAAATAGTTGTTTTTAATTTGTACGTTTTCATGTGTATTGTCTAGTTAATGTGGTTGGAGTTAGCTAGTGTTAAACTAGGTAGGGTTAGGTTTAGGGTTAGGTAGGGATTATTAAAAACCTAAAAAAAAAAATAGAAAAATTACAGGAAAATTATTTAGGAATATAGTGTGGTTTTCATATCAGATTATTGTTCCCAATTTGTACCAGCTGTGGGTAATTTATATACCTGAAACACTGTGAATAAATGTGTTTCTTTAATTCATTTTTTTATTTTAATAAGAAATTATGTCTAGAATATGTAAATATGGTTTAAAAAACTGCCCTGCATGTCCCAAAAATTACATAATTTGTGTGGGTGCACTAAATGAGAAAGAAGGAAATAATGGCTGAAAAAAAGTCACAGTAAAAACATGAAAATTGCTCTGGTCTTGTAGCGCAAAATATTCCTGGTCCTTCAGGGGTTAATTATAGGGCAACTTGATACTTACTGATAACCGTAAGACGGACGGATTCTGTTGTTATGATGGACGAAATAAGATCCTGGGCACTCAGTGTGTAATCCCCCTGATCAGCGGCTGTCAGGTCTCGCAACTGGAGGGTTGTATTTACAAACAGTTCACATCTGTTTTCATACTCGGGATTATAAAAAGGAGGATTATCTGTATATTGTGCCACAATCAGCACGCTGCTGTTAAAGTCCCATGCAATTAAACGATTTTGAATGTCAGGAAGCGGCAGATTCGCAGACAGATCCACCGATCCCCCCAGAATCCCGGTCACATTTCGGAGAGAGGACGCAGGACCTGTATAAATGGACACACAGTGAATATTACAGTCCCAGTCATCCCATTCTTTTCTATCTAACGTCTTACTACAGACTGTAAGCTCCCCGACCCAGACTGTCCACCCCCCCGTGACATTTATCCTGCGCAGAATTATTATTAACCCCTAGAGCTCCAGATACACACCCAAAGCAGAGAGGAGAAGCGTGCAGTTGAGGAGACGCCGCCAGATGCCCATCTTTTTGCTCCCTCGGTTTATGTTTCCTTCTCCTGATTATTAACTTATATCCAGTAATAAAAAGAGAAGAAGCTCTTAAGGGACGCTGAAGCCTCCATTGGTGTTTTCCAGGAAAATCATAGCTGAGGGGTCCCTTTAAAATTTCATTGTGTCCCTCTTGCAAATGTCTCCATATCTCCTGGCACGTGATTTATTTTCCACCCACAGACACGTTCAAAAAAGCACTCCCATTAATTTCAATGGAGTGCTTTCCTGACACTGATTGGATGCTTCAAGCAGCCAATCAGCGGTGAGAATTATCAGACCAAAGATGAGTCTGGGAGCTGCAGCTTCTATTAAAAGTATGTCTTTTAACTATTTATGTATAAAGAATGCATATTAAGGTACACACAATGTGCTTTAATACACACTCTTCTTTAGTGAGGCCGTCACTGTAAGAGACTTATCTTTAAGATATTTTATGAGGGGGGCTGCTAAAAGTATATAGGAATATAGGAGGGATTTTTAAATCAGATTATTTTTTCCATTTGTACCAGATAATTTATATACATGAAATATGAATAAATGGGTTTTTTTTAATACATTTCCTTAAATGTATTAATTAAAAAAAATGTCTTGTATGTATAAATATGTAAAATATATTCTGGGCTATTTAAAAAGGATTTCCAGGATCGATTGGGACGTGTATACATAGAAACATGGAACTTGATGGCAGAGAAGACCCATTCATCCTATCTAGTCTGACCATGTTTTCAGATGTAAAGGCTCAAACCTTGGTCTCGTCGTGCCTATCCCATGCATGTTTAAATTCCCTGACTGCCCTAGCCGCTACCACTTCTGCTGGGAGGCTGTTACACTTATTTCCCAACCTCTATGTGAAGTAAAACTTTCTTCCACAAATCTGTGACCCTCCAGTTTTAGATGGTGACCTCTTGTTCTAACATTTCTCCTCCTTTGAAATAAACTTCCCTCCTGCGCTTTGTTGAGATTTGTAACATTAAGCCCTCAACGTTCTTTGAATGCAAACCACATCCACTTTAAAAAAGCTCACTAAACAGAGAAATGGAGGAACATTTGCCCGTCTACGTTTGCCTATGTCTTTGCACATGTTCTCGCTGACACAAACAATAGGGCTTTTCATATCTTGGTGGAACAATCAATTTGATTTTAAGATGCCTTTTGGAACTTTCATAAAAGTTCGGGCTCAAAATGGATTGTTTTCAATGGGTTTAGGGACCGCCCATTGTCCTTAAGGGGTTAAAATAACACGCTGGACTTTACTCGTGTAATACGATGTCAACTTGATCCTTCAACTGCCAGGGTTGATCCTTCATAATGCATGATTTAAGCTTTGAAAAAGTATTTTTCTCAACTCAAGTCTTGTAATGTTGCGACGTCCATTTAACCCATGAAAACACAGAAATCATGCAGCACGGCTTAATTTTACTGCAGTTTTTACTTTGGGTCATTACCATACCTGGGAACTCTGCCGGGTGAGCGCCGCTCCTCCGGTTCTCTGGGTCAAGACCCGAATCCTCAGGGTCGCAGGGTCACAGGATGTCAGCGGGACCGCCCACCAACATCAGCGGGACCGCCCCCAATGTCAGAGGGACCGCCCGCTGACGTTAGTGTGCAGTCCTGGCCACGTCCCGCAAGGGAGGGCTCCAGGTAGCGCAGCACATAGAAGGTTAAGGTTTCTCTAACTTTGCAATATACAGTTATTGTATCAGAATGCAGAAAATTGCACGACTAATCCAAAAGTCGCAACTTACTGTAAACTGTAAGACGGACGGATTCTGTTGTTATGATGAGGGAAGTGAGATCCTGGACACTCAGTGTGTAATCCCCCTGATCAGCGGCTGTCAGGTCTCGCAACTGGATAGTTATATTTTCAAACAGTTCACATCTGTCTTCATACTCGGGAGTATAATGAGGAGGATTATCTGTATATTGTGCCACAATCAGCACGGTGCTGTTAAAGTCCCATGCAATTAAACGATTTTGAATATCAGGAAGCAGGAGATTCGCAGACAGATCCACCGACCCCCCCAGAATCCCGGTCACATTTCGGAGAGAGGACGCAGGACCTGTATAAATGGACACATAGTGAATATTACAGTCCCGGTCATCCCATTCTTTTCTATCGATGTAAAGTCTTACGACAGACTGTAAGCCCCTTGACCCAGACTGCCCGCCCCCCCCTGTGACATTTATACTGCGCAGAATTATTATTAACCCCTAGAGCTCCAGATACACACCCAAAGCAGAGAGGAGAAGCGTGCAGTTGAGGAGACGCCGCCAGATGCCCATCTTTTTGCTCCCTCGGTTTCTGTGTCTGTTCTGCGTTCAGTCTCTGGCTGTGTGAATGGCTGTGAATGTTCAGAGCTGCGCCTTCTCCTGATTATTAACTTATATACAGTAATAAAAAGAGAAGAAGCTCTTAAGGGACGCTGAAGCCTCCATTTGTGTTTTCCAGGAAAATCATAGCTGAGAGGTCTCTTTACATTTTCATTGTGTCCCTCTTGCAAATAACCACATATCTCCTGGCACGTGATTTATTTTCCACCCACAGACACGTTCAAAAAAGCACTCCCATTAATTTCAATGGAGTGCTTTCCTGCCACTGATTGGATGCTTCAAGCAGCCAATCAGCGGTGAGAATTATCAGACCAAAGATGAGTCTGGGAGCTGCAGCTTCTATTAAAAGTATGTCTTTTAACTATTTATGTATAAAGAATGCATATTAAGGTACACACAATGTGCTTTAATACACACTCTTCTTTAGTGAGGCCGTCACTGTAAGAGACTTATCTTTAAGATATTTTATGAGGGGGGCTGCTAAAAGTATATAGGAATATAGGAGGGATTTTTAAATCAGATTATTTTTTTCCCATTTGTACCAGATAATTTATATAAATGAAATATGAATAAATGTTTTTTTTTTTTTTAATTTCCTTAAATGTATTAATTTAAAAAAAATGTTTTGTATGTATAAATATGGTTTAAAAAAAAAACCACCTACATGTCCCGAAAAAATATCATGTGTTTGGTGCATCTTTCTTCAGCCGTTATTTCCCTCTTTGTCATTTAGTGCATCCATACGAATTATATAATTGCACATGGTGAGCAGTTTGCCTTAAACAAGGATTCTGTGGATAACATGTATGTATTTACGAGATTGTCAGCTAAATCTAATTTTAGCAATTAGCAATCCATTACTTTTGATTCGATTTACACTATTTTTTAAAAACTTGCTGTGTACAGAAAATACAAATTCACCCCCCAAAAGATCACCATTACTGAGTCTAGAGGAGCTACTTCATTTCTGTATATTAACAAAAATAATCAATAATTTTAAGAAGTTCTCGTTATTCCAAAAAGAAAAATAAATCATAAAAACAAATGTGAAAACATGTCCTATATCGTATAGTTGGATAAATGCCATAGTAATATTAAGATAATATTAAGATTATAAAATATAAGATTAAGGTAATATTGGGATATTTAGTTCAATTCCATAAAAAATAAACCTGATTTTAGTAAATACTTTAATTTGCATTCTTTACTTTCCTCCCAAAACCTGCATTCCTGCTGAAGATGCTCCAGAGCTGCAGCGTCTGCCACATAGAGTGACCACATATAATTTTTACATATTGCTGACCAGCCCAGATAAAATGCTGCCCTGCAGTATGTGGGATGCATAGAATTATGGAAAGGAACCAATTAGTCAGTTATGCATCCTCCATATTGAAGGGTATTTGATCTGGACTGGTGAGTAATATCTAAAACATACAGCTCATATTTATCCTGGGCTTCTCCAAGTACCACCTGTTTTTCTCTTTAAAAAGTTGGTGCTGCTAAGTCCTTCACTTTTGGCCGGCAGAAATTCCTCCCTGTTGTCCAGCATTTTGGTCCTTACAAAGTGTCCACAGGCACTTTTTAATTTTGTAGCCCTCCCTTGCACCACATATTCAATGATATCCTCCCCGGAATCAATACCCTATTGCCGATATCTTATTAGCCTTTGCAGCTGCTGACTGGCATTGTGCACTGCTGCGGAGTCTGTTGTCTACAATTATTCTTAAATCCATTTACACCGTGTTATATTATTTATTTGATTATAGTATAGTATAGTATTACTTATTTCATTCAATGAAATTTAGGAGTAAGCAGATAAAAAAAAATTATAATAAAAATGTAAAAAAGTATTTTAACCAGAGCCACCAGTGGAAGGCTGTGACATCCCCCTACTTTCTAATATTTGGAAGAACTTGAAGCTGGAATATTTAGACAAATAAAACTAATATCATAGAAAAAAGTTTTCATTCTTCTCTAATGCACTGTAGAAGCATCCCTTGATTCACCGTAGAGGATATCGGTGTATACATAGAAACATGGAACTTGATGGCAGAGAAGACCCATTCATCCTATCTAGTCTGACCATGTTTTCAGATGTAAAGGCTCAAACCTTGGTCTCGTCTTGCCTATCCCATGCGTGTTTAAATTCCCTGACTGCCCTAGCCGCTACCACTTCTGCTGGGAGGCTGTTACACTTATTTCCCAACCTCTATGTGAAGTAAAACTTTCTTCCACAAATCTGTGACCCTCTAGTTTTAGATGATGGCCTCTTGTTCTAGCATTTCTCCTCCTTTGAAATAAACTTCCCTCCTGCACTTTGTTGAGATTTGTAACATTTAGCCCTCTACGTTCTTCAACTCGATTTTAAGATGCCTTTTGGAACTTTCATAAACTGTAGCAAAATATTAAAGTAACACTTTGGGCTTTACTCATGTGATACAATGTCAACTTGATCCTTCAACTACCAGGGTTGATCTTTAAAAATGTATGATTCAGGCTTTGAGAAAGAGTTTTCTTGTTGCGACGTCCATTTAACCCATGAAAACACAGAAATCATGCAGCGCGGCTTGATTTTACTGCAGTTCTCACTTGGGGTCATTACATCTCAGCACAGAACATAGAAGGTTAAGGTTTCTCTAACTTTGCAATATACAGTTATTGTATCAGAATGCAGAAATAATAGTAATAATCCAAAAGATGCAACTTACTGTAAACCGTAAGACGGACGGATTCTGTTGTTGTGTCGAGAGAAATGAGATCCTGGACAGTCAGTGTGTATTCCCCCCGATCAGCGGCTGTCAGGTCTCGCAACTGGAGGGTTGTATTTACAAACAGTTCACATCTGTTTTCATACTCGAGACTATAGCGAGGAGGATTATCTGTATATTGTGTCACAATCTGCACGTTGCTGTTAAAGCTCCATGCAATTGCACGATTTTGAATTTCAGGAAGCAGGAGATTCACAGACAGATCCACCGACCCCCCCTGAATCCCGGTCACATTTCGGAGAGAGGATGCAGGACCTGTTGGAATTAAATACAAAGTATCATTTAAATGTTGTGGATCAATTTGTCCTCCCCATTCTATTTTAAATTCTATTTCAATGTCATCGCTGTACCGAAACGCCAAACCACAGTATACTTAACCCACGCATTATATCATAACCCCAGCCGGGAGCTCTTAGGGTTTGATGCTGTTCTATGTTATTCTCCTTCCTATTCTACCCCGCTGTGATCATATATAAGACTCCCAGTTGCTGCTTTTGTCAGTATGTTATGGCTGATATCCCTGCTATATCCTTAAATAACGACAAGCCAAGGTTTCCATAAGGACCGTATTAGAGCCATTTGGGTAACTAAAGCAGTGAGTCGCTACAAAGAATCTTCACAAAGGGCTATTAAAGGGTTAATATTTCAGGGGTCTCAGGGTCAGCTCATTTAGAAAGTCCCCAGGTATGATCCCCCCTGAGTCAGACTTACCTGCAGCTGAGAGGATCAGCGCCCAGGTGAGTAGACTCCGTGTCAGTAACATCTGTTCTCCTGCTGTGTCGGCTGCGGACTGAGCTCAGGCTGTCTCTGTCCGTCAGGTGCTCCTGCTATAGGGAAATAACACTTATTTTTTACCTTACTGACAGGGTGGTGCAGGGCTATGAATGATTAAATAAATTAAACAGTGAATTTGTTGAGCTTCTTGTGAAGTGAAGTTGTACTCTTTGCTATAGCTGGGCGACAAAAAATTGTTCTACAAAAATCGCCAGAAGTAGCACATTTTACCCTAGAAAACTCCCCTAGTAAAAATTTTGTGCCTGTAGTTGCCACAGAAGCATCAATTTTCCATAATGAAACAGTCCAGCTCCAGTGTTCTTGGGAAGGTGGTGTCCCTCCTGCAAATGTGCGCATGCAGTTCCAAAATATAAATGAAACAGGCCAAGATCAAGTGATTAACAACGTGGACTTCAACACAACTCAGCCTGGAGAAGAGCTGTTCTGCTATGGTTCCCAAGTTGGAAAAGAGGTAGCCTGTGCACTTAAATTAGGTGAGACACTGACAATGATTATGTTCTTAGCCACTGGTGAGAGGTTGGCATAGGTTATACTCATAGCTAGTTCAATACGGGGTGATGGTCAATATAACACCACCGGGATGGAGACATTGGGGTCAGCTCAATGGTCGAGTCAAAGCTGCCCATAACATAAGGAAGATCTTCACAAGCATCCATGTGGACACTTGTAAGGACCAAATTTCTGGACAACAGAGAGGAACTTCTGCCGGCTCGACCAAAAGTGAAGGACTTAGCCGCACCTTTTTAAACGGTTTTTTTTACGTATTTATGTATTTATGTCTAAGTTGTATATGTATTTGTATATGTATTTGTGTATTTGTGTATTTATCTCTAAGTCTTTTGTACTTTTGTATTAAAAAAAAAAAAAAAAAAAAGGGAAGGAATTAGCAGCACCAATTTAGCAGTTAGTCTGATCCCCAGTACTATGGGACTTAGGTCTTTGGCACCAGAATATCATACTGGGGGGTATTTAACTGATGCAAAGTTGGTGCGCATTTTCAGAATGTTCCTAGTGATTGGACCATTCTATTGGTTGATAGGTTGATAAGACTATTTCAACTTTACACCAGAATTGTTTCTATACTTAACCCCCATTATGTTTCTGTGATGATAGATTTATCCATCTTTACCACTACGTCCAATATAGGATGGCAATAATTGATATACATTTCATGGTTAACTATTTCATTACAGATTCACTAACTACTGCTACGATTTTGCCAGTTCCTTCTAGATCATCAGGAGGACTGGATGGTGGCGAGATTGCAGGCATCGTGATCGGAGTACTCGCAGGGGTGGCCATCATTGGAATCATTAACTGCTTTATCATAAAGGAGAAGAAAAGTATGTTATATGTCTCATAATCTTCCTTGTCAATCCATGTTATTTATCATGTTTGTAAATTACATTTTAAATAAGAACGGTCATGTGTCTCATCAAACGCCACATGGAAGGGGCAGATAGGTCTTGCTTGGGTTCCAATTGCCTATTCTCTCCAGAAGTGCATGATGCTTTGGTTCTTCATAAGCTTGATACGTTTTAGGTTGTAACAAGTGTTTTGTTTGTGCCAGATATTTTAATAATCAGTGATTCGGATGATTCATTGACAAAGATATATCCTGGTGGTCAGCGAGCTCTTCAGTCCATGAATCACTCAAATATCTGACTTATGAGGAGCTCATAAGTCACACTTTAGTAGTCATAATATCCAACTAGACATATGTTTCCATGAATTAGGCCAAGATAAAGTCCTTGTCCCTTAAACTGTTTAAATTTGCCCCCTGACAATAATTCAAGCACCATTCTCAGCCGTATCCACATGATTCAATGACATGCGGTACCTTTAAAAGGAACCCAAATAATATTTGTTCACTATTTCATCCACATGACGGCTTTTTTGAGCAGTCCATGGAACCTAACTTTCATGTTCTAGCCCTCATCATTTATTTTACAATTTACTCAATAGCCTGGCATAATAATCCATCACATATAATCTAAACCATTGTAGTGCATGACACATTACCAAGTGTCCTTCCATGTTCTTGGCAAGCATCTTCTGGTGGAACGTTATACCATCATCAATCAAGTTCCCGTATCTCATGTTAGATCAGTCATCAATTAGTTTCTCAATTAATTTCCTAGCACCTTAGCAACACTTACTGGTCTGTAGACACAAGATGAATAATAATGCTAATACATTCCCAAAACATCTCATCTGTCATGATATTTTTGAGAAATACCGGGAGACGTCTCCTGGCGTTAGGATGTCCCAAGAGACTGACCAGGAATTGCTCTTCTTCTTTTTAGCAAGACAAATACACCTCTAACCAGGAAACTATAGTATAACAGATGAAGCAATGGCAAAACTTCCAACAAACCCTAAGTGATTCAAGTGTTTCTCTTCTGCCTCTCATTGGATCTCCGTTTCATACTATTTTGTGTGTATTTGCATTTGGGTTTTGTGTCTCTGGTGAGCATTGCTTTGTTTTTATATATGAGTTAAATGATTGTGTGTGTAATTATAGCTCCTGTTACTTCTCTTTTTCCTTATATTTCACCAACCTTTGATCCGTTTTAACTATAATTTGCTAAAAGCAGGTTAATATGTACTGAAATTATGGTAGTACTTTTTTTCCACCCTTTCAATTTTGAAAAGTCTTGCACTTTTTGGAGACGTTGATCAAAATATCTGAACTATTGCCAAACGTATCATAGAAGAGTATTTTAAAATTGTTATATCAAGGTAGATGGAGCGAAACTCAGCTAACAAGTTTTGATAAACCAAAAATGAGCATTTTTAAACTTATAACAGAATTTTAGAATTCTAGAAAAAAAAGTAACCCAAATTACAAAAAAAAGTTTGTTATTCCAAGCTTTTTTAAAATCTCTTTTGTTGTACTGCTGTCTCTGACATATATGCGTTATAAAACACAACGGAGTGTGGGCAAATCACACGGTTAGATTGGGAAGTAAACGCTTAACCCCTTAAGGACCAGGCTGTTTTTTACTTTTTGTACCCTTTGGGGCCGAGGCTGTTTTAACACTTTTGCGGTGTTTTAGGTGTAATTTTCTCCTCACTCATTTAGTGTACCCACACAAGCTATATATGTTTTTTTTCAGGACAATTCCTAAACTCAGGACAAATAGTAGAATATATTTAGCAGGTTTTTTCATTAGCTTTTTTGGATGAGTAAAAGATTTTTCGGGTAAAAGACAGCAAATTTTTTTTACATTTTTCATCATATTTTATTATTGTTTTATAGGAAATTAAATAATATCAAAAATGGTATCTGAAGAAAGCCCTTCTTGGCTTGAAAAAAACAACATATAACTTGTGTGGGTTCACTAAATGAGTGAGGAGAAAATTACATCTAAACACGAGCACCGCAAAAGTGTTAAAACAGCCTCGGTCCCAAAAGGGTACAAAAGGTAAAACAGAGCCTGGCCCTTAAGGGGTTAAGGGGAAAATAAGGGGCATGTCTGGTGGTGACCCAGGGACCCGGGGAAGCATCGCTGCTCCCGGAGTCCCCGGGGGTGAAACACAGAGAGCTCCCAGGTGTGGGGGCTTCAGTCCCAGAAGTGGGATTACCTGCCTCAGAAGTAGGTGGGGGAGGTGTGACCATGTGCCCACCTTACACAAATAATAGCCACCTTGTATGTATAAAACAGACCTCTGTTGTTTTTTTACCTCACAGCACCAGTCAGGGGAGATTAGAAGATCCCCTCAAACAGGCCCGTTATCCTACCCGGGGGGCAGTGCCCCAAAATCTAGACAGTCCCCCAAAAATTGGTAATAAGCATTTCCTCCTCTGACATGAAGGCCATACTGTCAGACATTAAAGACTAGTTAATTAGTAATAACGGAAGATAAAATGAACAGGAAGTGTAATTTCTAGAAGTAAATGATATCACCCCCACCGCCCTGTTTTTAATCTACATTTTCATCTCTTTTTCCTTGTTGTCTTTTAGTAATAATTAAGATGTACTTTTGCTCCTTGCCACATTGTGAGGCATTTTTATAACACTTTCCACTCCTGTTTGGATCTAACGCACGCGATTAACGGTGTTGTAAGAACATTGACGGTCGCTCATGTAATGTTTAACTTGAGGCATCTCTCACTAAAATATTTAGTTATTTTTTTACCCAGGCGAGGAGAATTGTGCAAAATTAATCTAAATTTTATTTTATAAGATAAACTGGATCAAGGTTTCAGGGATGCAAGCAATCACCTAGAACAGTCTATTGGTTTCCATAGTGATTTCTCCAAATGTAGCACTTCACCTGTTCTCCGGGCGAAACCCCAATCCTCCGGGTCGCGGGAGTGGCGTACTGATACGCCCCACTTCTTGCCCATTTCCATCTGTGTGTTCCCATAAAAAAAAAATATGAAAAATTGAACCCCCCCTATTTTCTGAGTTTTACCCGAAAAATCATTTACTCATCCAAAAAAGCTAATGAAAAACCTGCTATTCTACTATTTGTAGACTAGTAGATTCTACTATTTGTCCTGAGTTTAGAAATACCCAATGTTTTTATGTTTTGTGCAGGTTATTGGGCAATAATTACAAGTAGCGTTTTGTTATTTTAAAACCATTTTCATTCTGCCCCATGTGCTATTTCTTTGAAACCGGCCAATGCAATTCACCCATCAAACCATTTATTTTTGAAAACTAGACACCTCAAGGTATTTCAAATGCCGGTATTTTAACCCTTTCCATGCACTAATTTGTAATGGATGATGTTAAATATGCTGTCCTCAAATTCCCCAACCAAAATTCTTCCAATCCAGCACCAACCCCTGCACCTAAATTACAATATAGTACAGTGAAACCTGCAGCCAAAATATAAAATTCCAGAAGAGATATAAAAATGTGGAAAACATTGGTTTCAAGGAAATGTTTTGGGGCTGTTATCACTTGGACATTGTCAGGAAGTTACCGGCCACCCTCGTTATATAAAATTTCCTGAAGATTCTATATAGAATGTCCATAATAAGAGCAACGTTCTTCTACCTTCTGCAAATGACTCCTTCAAAGAAAAGTACCACTTAACGTATTGCTTAATTTCATGTTAATTTGTCATTTTTAACATGACGATTCGCCATCTTCGGTTCTCAACCCAACTTTGTCCTGGAGTCCGATGCCTATGCTTTTCATTATCTTCGGCGCGCCGGGGGGTCCTGGTGACAGCCTTGGTTCCTGGCATTGCTGGAGATGTCAATACAGGATCCGTTGGCCCTTCTTTCCGGTCTCTTCTTTCGAGTCCGGACCTATCGCGGATGGCTCAATCCTTGTTCAGGGAGTCTTGGGCTCCGGGCACCAGGAAGTCTTACCGGTCAGCTTGGGGACGCTGGTTTTCTTGGTTAATGGGACAACAGGCGGATCCCCATTCAGCCCCTGTAACTTATCTTCTCAATTTTCTGGGTAGCCTTTTTCGAGATGGTAAGTCGTATCAGACCATTAATCTTTTCCGTTCGGCTATTTCTGTTGGCCATGTGGGTTTCTTGGGCCAGCCTGTGGGAGAGAGCTCCCCTGGTTTGCAGTTTACTTTGGGGCATTTGCCTGTCCAGACCTCAGGCTCCGCACTATGGCTCCCTATGGGACGTGGTGGTTCTGGATTTCCTGTCTTTGAGGCAGTTGTCCGCTAAGCTTACCTTGCTCTTATGTCTTTTATCTTTTCGCAGGGTGTCAGGCTTTTTGATTTTTCCCCTGAGGGGTTTCTCTTCAGCATTCATAGGAGGACTAAGTCTCTGTCCTTCTCCATATCTTATCGGTACCTGTCGGACGATCCCAAGCTTTGTGTTGCCAGGTGTGTTCGCACGTATCTGGCTCACACGGAAGCAATTATGTCAGCTTCTTCTTCCCAGATTCTCATTTCGTACGTCAAGCCTTTTTGGACAGTGTCAGCCCCTACGTTAGCCAGGTGGGTTAGTTGGCTCCTTTTTCTGGCAGGCATTGAGGGTTCCTATGGGGCCCATTCGGTCAGGGGCTGCCTTATGCTCGGATTACTCCTGTTGCCATTTCTCCTGGTTTTCTGCAGGAATGTGGTCCTGTTATGTTGTTTCTTTCTTTTTCAGCTTGATCCATCATATCCAGCCTGATGTTTTTCTGTGGTTAGAGTTGTCCGTGGCTGACTCTCTGGTTGAAGTTGTTTCTGGTTCTGGTTCCTGTTCACACCGTTCAAGTTCATGGCATTGGATGGAGGTCTTCAGCTCTGGTTCTCAGATCTCGGAAGAGGGGGATTGTGTGAGGGCTTATATACCTATGGTTCTTGTTTCCATTGGTTGTTACCAGTTATTATATTAACTCTATCTTTGCAGCTGTTGATGAGAGTAAAGTAAGATATGCAAAATACTCGCCTCCTGTCTTTATTAAAATTATAATTATTTAGGCACCAAGCCTAGAAAATGACGGTAAGAAAACACAGTTAGGCAAAAAACACAATTTGTTTTGTTTCTTGTTTTTTTTTTTTTGTCACAAACCCTTCAACTTTCTTGTTGCTGGTTGAGATACAAACCCACTATTGGTATACTTATAATACCACTTCTCTGCTGCTGCGGTGCACAAACTGGCCACTTACACAAAGCAAGTCACTTAAACACAGCAATGCCCTTACTATGAGCCATCTATATGAGCCGCAAGCCCATGTGTACAGCCTCTTGCCAATGACACTCGGCTCGATAGGGGAGAGCTCCAGGTAGCCTACCCTGGCAAGTTCCCAGTTATAAGCACCAATTATCAAAGACATAAATTACTTGGACTACTAACTAGTGACAGTAGTGGTAGCGACAACTCACAGACTTCTAGTGACAGTTTACAGACTTCTTGTGACAGTTTACAGACTTCTAGTGACAGTTTACAGACTTCTTGTGACAGTTTACAGACTTCTAGTGACAGTTTACAGACTTCTTGTGACAGTTCACAGTCCTTTAGTGCTCAGGAGGAATTTCATCCCTCACTCCCCCTCCTGTAAGAACATGTCAGCGGTAATCTCCTTCCTTGGACAGCTTCCTTCCACTGGTCCCATATGTGATACCTCCTTAAGTCTGTGGAATGTACTGATTCCTCTTGACTTATAGTTTAGTGAATAAGCCCAGGTCACAGGTAACAAAGAGCATTTAAAGGGCAGCTGGGGTGCAATTTTAGCATTCAGATCTGTGGACATTATTCTAGAGTTGCATCCAGGGCCGGCCCTACCATGGAGCAGAGTTATAGGTGTGATGGGAATGATGTGTGATAGGTGTGAGGGAGTGAGGTATGGCGATTTATATGCTCTATACTGTTTTTTGTAGAAGGGGTTAATAAGGGGTTAATGCGGTACGCACTACTCAGCAGCTATGCCGCCAGGATTTTAAAGGTCCGTACGAGCAACTCTATTGGTCGCTGGCAGGGGCCTCCTCTGTCCAGGAGGCGCAATGTGGCCGGGGAAGACCACTGGTCTTCCCGCTCCAAGAGTTAAAGGTCCGTACTAACGACCAATAGAGTCGCTTGCATGGCCCTTTAACTCCTGATGGGGAGCTTGTTCTGTCCCCCCTCTACAAGAGTTAAGGTCTTTAATAGACTTGGGCATCGTCCAACTCTTCATGTTAGTCTTCGCGGGGGAAAAAATCTTCATATTCCACGAATATTAGCCGGTTCCTGTGTTCAGTTCAGGCAAATATTCATGTACATTCTTCGTGTTAGTTTTTGTTCTTCGTTTTATGCTGTTTTTTGTATAAGGGGTTAACAATTTTGAAACAAGAAAAGTTTATCCCGACTCCCAGGAGGAAAAATATAGTTTCCACGAGATGGCGCTCATTCCTTACTGTTCTCTGGTTTCATTAATGCCTGATGAAAATATTATTATATTATAATGTTCTCTTTATGATGAAGTTGAAGCAAATTTTATAAGGTTTGCTCTGTACTGAAAATTCATCGTTAATTAATTATTAATTCACAATCTTCATGTAATCACATTATTTTCTATAACATTGTACACATGGCAGTTTGACTTATTTCTACACAGCGTTACACTTCACCTTTAAAAGAGTATGTATCACATAGCACTGCGAGTAAGAGTATTTATTGTATGTATTTATTTTATGGTGTATTTATACCATTATATGGCGTTTGTCAGAGTATCACACAGCTGTATTTTGCTTTATCCGACTGCTGTTGCTGTAAAAAGAGATTAATCAGTCAATGTTCACCGTAATTCATAAGGCTGAGCTGTAGTCTATTATTTTCTATAATGATCTATATAACGGATTGTGTTTAAAATGGTAAGAAAAAGTTAAAAGTAATGATTTTGTTATTGGCTGGATTTATTTGTATTAGCGCTGATCAGAATGCGCTGTCACTAAATATTATTCAGTTCTTACACTGAATATCTTAAATTTCAATGTCTCAAAAAACCCTGCCTTACCATTCTTATGGCTCAGAGTTAGTACGCCGCTGTGATCATACATAAGACTCCCAGTTAGTGCTTTTACTATCAGTGTGTTATGGTTGATATATCTGCTTGAATGCAGGTGACTTAATAGAGTATAGCCTTAATCATGACAAGTCAAGGTTTGCATGAAGGTCGGTATTAGAACCATTTGGGAAACGCGTTTCACTACATAAAATCTTAATTTAGGAAGTTCCCGGGAATGCTGAGGACATAGACGGTGGGTCTAGTGATGGGATTTAACTGTGATGGGTATAGCGTAGGAAGTGAGTGTGAGTCGGGTACATCTAACACCACTCCCATGACCCAGAGATTTCACGCCATGACCCAGAGACCTGGGGAGTCCCCCAGGATGTTACGACTCCCTCCGCTCTAACCTAAAGTGTGTGTATATATATATATAATCTCTTTCATCCCATTGGCTGCTCACAGTAGTCTATTTTAGATTTTTTTTGGTATCTTGTAAGGTCTGGCTCCTTCATTGGTTGATTGTTTTGCCTCCATCTGCCAGGAGGAGTCCAATTGTTGCTAATTAATTATTGCTTATGTATGAATCTACTTCAGGTAAGTGGAACAGCCTTCCAGCAGAAGTGGTAGAGGCTAATACAGTGAGGGGATTTAAACATGCCTGGGATAGATATATGGCTCCTGAATCGTTGCGTCGCTTATCAATTTATAATTGAAAGTTCCAATACTTGTTACACTTAACACATCTGGGCTTATATGAGAAGCAGCCCCGAGTTCTTACCTCTCCCCCAAGAATGACTGTATCATAGACTGTATTATAGACTGTCTCATATATAGGATTTGGGTCTTCGTATATATGTATATCCGGAGTGTCTGCTAGAAAAAAAAACACGAAAGAAATATAAAAATATATTTGTGATGAAAAATAAATCAAGCATTATATTAAATATAAATTAAAATATGTTTAGAATGAAATATAAATCAAGTATGAAATCTGAATAAAGAATAAAATGGAATAAGAATTAAAATATATTTATAATAAAATATTTACTAAGTATAATATTAAATATCAATTAAAATATGTTTGTAATGAAATATAAATTAAGTATGAAATCTTAAGAAAAATATGAAATATGAATTAAAATATATTTGTAATTGTTACTCACCTGCCTCCCTCTCCTTCGTGGTGGCTGCTGAGATGACCGTGCGGTGGAGGGGGGTCTGCCTCTCCCCCGTGGAGGCTTTCGCGGTGGCGTGGGAACAGACGGCAGGTGGGTGACGGTAATGAAATATAAATTAAGTATAATATTAAATATCAATGAAAATATGTATATAATGAAACTTAAATTCAGTATGAAATCTAAATAAAGAATAATATGGAATATGAATTAAGATAAATTTATAATGATATATATATATTACGTATAATATTAAATATCAATTAAAGTATGTCTATAATGAAATATGAATTAAGTATATTAAATATAAATTAAAATATATTTACAATGAAATATAAATTAAGTATAATATTAAATATGAGTTAAAATATGTTTATGATGAAATATAAATATAAAGTATAATAAATATCAATTAAAACATATTTATAGTGAAATATAAAGTATAATATTAAATATAAATTCAAATGTAATTATAATTAAAATACATCTAGTTCTATCTCTTGCATTTCTATTATTTGCATTTTTTCTGTGTGTGAGTTTTACGTTTAAATTAAACAGAATTAAGCGACTAATTTGGTGAAATGGGATTAAAAAACAACAGACGTACCTTTTCTCTTCTTTACGACAAAGAAAGCAATGGCGAAAGCAATGGCTCCAACAATGGCCAACCCAGCAAGTGTTCCAATCACAATGCCTGCAATTTCTCCGGGACCCAGTCCAGAACTAGAAGAAACTGGTAATGACTGAAATTAGTAAATCAGGACCTGAGGAACAAACCAGGACATTGATATTTATTATGTTCAGCCTTAAGAACTCTTTGCTTGCCTATGTTTTTAGGCACTGGGGCTCTGTCTGTGAATCGTAAGATCTGTAGCTCCTCCAGGACATCAGGCTGCCACTTAGGGTGATCAACAACGAATGCTCTTCGACTGATTATTTCGTGTATTTATGGAACGTCAACATATTTTGTAGCACTTTAACAATTAGGAAGTAGAAAGTTAACAATAAAAACTAGCAATGTACAAACTGACAATAAGATTATTAAGTTAAGACATTACGGTACAAGAGAAGAAAAGGATCCTGCCCTTGGGATCTTACACTCCATCAGGAGGTTGAGTGGGATTGATGTAGAAGGTGAGCAGATTTTTTAGCTCATGTTCGGCTTCTTACCTCTATCGCTTGTAACGTTAAGAATGAAGAAGAAGCTCGAACTCCCAAACAGATTCTCAGCTCTACATTCATAGGTTCCGATTTCATTCATCGTCACTGAAGATATTGTGAGATTGGACGTATAATCAGTGGATGTCACCATGAACTTTCCCCCTTCGGGAACAGAATTGTTCTCTGATGTGAAGCTGAACCAGGTGAACGTCGAAGGAAGGATTTGGGTTTCTGGCTGTACAGCCCAAGCGTTAAGCACAGAAGGGCCGGGGATCAGACTTACTGTCATAGTGGCTGATGTTCCTTCAACTGCTTCGGTGCTACTGTGATTAGTGAACCCCGCGGCTTGTGGGATATCTAATGATCAAAAGACACATAGTCAGCGTTTCTTATCACCCACAATAAGTCAGCCTCAAGATTCATGCCAATAAATAAAGTCTTTCATCACTAGGTTATGGGTCAGGTATCTTTACTTTCCGCCCATGCCATAGTTACTAACAAAGTTCTCTTTATCAGGATGGATCTTATTCATGAACTTAAAAATAAGGGGCCCAACCCCAACATTTTTATTCTGAAATGTGACTTGGTGTCCACAGAGAAAATCTATGGTCTCTCACCTAATTTCAGCACACAGGACACCTCTTGTCCACCTTGGGCACCATAGCAGGACAAATCATCTCTGGGGTTGATGGAGTTCAAAGACACATTCCTGATAACCTGGTGTTGACCCGTTTCACTCTGATTTTGGAAGAGCATTCGCACGTCTGCGGCAGGGAAACCCCCCGTCCAGGAACAGAGGAGCTGCACTGTGTGATCGGTTTTACTTGCAGAACATATAATGTGATCTTCAGGGTGCCCTGATAGAAAACAAGAAAGAGAGACATGTTGCTTGGACTCATTATGCACAGAATTATGCCATTATGCACTAGTAACGTGTATATTGGGGTATTAGAAATAGGGTAATGATTTGATCCAGTAATGGTGCTATTGTGATTTACGTAAAAAAAAAAAAAATTCCTGTAAATTACTGGAATTTAAAATTTCCAATGATAGCAGAAGATATTAGTAGTTCTTCTACCTGGAAAGAAAGCATTATCTGATAATCGCTCTAAAGCACCATTTCCAACAAAATTATCCAGGATAAGATCACCGTCTCTTTTACCATTTACATGGATATCCATATTATTATTATTATTATTATTATTATTATTATTATTATTATTAGTTCCAGTTTTGACCCTTCAATTGGGAACCTAGCTGCCATTTCTGACCCAAGGATTATTTCTTGCCCACATTTTGTATCTCTTTTGGTTGCCTTGTACTTCAAGCCCTTTTGGCAACATCTACCAGCTGTATTCAAACATGGCCACCCCGTTTGGTGTAGTTCCTCTAGGGTGGGTTCATGGAAGAGCCGGGGTCAAGTTAATCAACACCTATAAGAACGTTTTCTGAGAATTGTTTTTATACACATCTTTTTTATATAAATATGAAGAATATTTTACAATCCACAGACCGTCATGTTACTTACAGGCCAGGTTGAGATTCAGGGGTGGGCTTGTCAAAGTATTTATATAGTTTGTTGCCACGCAGGTGAAAGGACCATCATCATCGCGTTGGACGGGGGTAATAATGATGGTGGAGTTGTTTTGGTTTAGATGGTATCGAATGTTTGGGGGCATCGGGACCCCGTTGTGGTTCCAAGAGAATCGGACATCTGTCCCAAGAGCCGAACAGTTCAGCGACACCGAATCCTTTCCAGTCCAGAGCAATTCATTAGAACTGGTGTTACTTTGTATCGTCACTTCAGAGACAGGAACTGAAAAAGCAGAAGACAGACGCAATATATATTTAGATTTTTTGTACTCTCTTTTTTATAATGTTATTATACGCATATAGTAAATACAAAAGTGAACTATATTTAACTTTGTGATTAGTTTTCTACCTACTAAAAGATATAGTGTTTGTCACCTTCAAGGACTTGGGGATAAGACTGGCCCAGAGTTAATTGGTTTATAACCCATGGAACAAATCCTACCCCGACTCTTAATCTGCCACGGAGAATCCTTTTAATGTAGAAGATACGGTATAATTTAACGCCCATTATTATTTATCAAGTTAGCGAGACTTGGAATTCTGGTGTTAAACTTATTAGGCCAACGGAAATGTTCTCTCACCTGCCACTTTCACATGTAGGGAGCTGCTGGTGCTCTTGCTGATGGGGTTATGGATGGTGCAGGTATAGTCCCCTTCATCGTGCTTTATGATTGGATGGAAATTAAGGTGGGGGCCCGTGCAGGTCACATGGTTCTGGGAGCACGCATCTTCTTGACCACGATGGAAGCTGTAAGTGTCCACAGTCTGACCCCGAGCATCACAGCGAAGAGTCACATTCGTGCCATTAATTTGATAGCTTTCATTAGCGGGGAGAAAAGTGAGACTTGGAGGTGTGAGAATACCTGGAATCAAGGTGGAAAACAAACAATTTGGTTGATTTCTGACTGTAATTTAATTATCATCCCAATAAATCCCTTAAGTCAATTTATCAGTGCAAAAAGATCAGCGGGATGATCCGTTATAGACATCCATTATTACACTGATGTAACGATCACTATGTCTGGTTGGAATGGTTTCTTTATGTTCTTCTGCTTCTTCTCATCTCTGCAGTGAATATATAGAACATCCCGCGCAGGCTTGTGACATAGACGCGAGGCGTATGTGAGATAACCCTGTTAATCTTACTGTGTTGACTATGCATTAAGTGAGGGCCGCTCAGTCCTTCATTCTGGAGAAACTCATCAGTACTGAAAAAATCCTTCATCTCACGAAATCGCTGAGAATTCATAACTTACCCTCTATGATTAGAAGTAACCCTCTATCCCAACAGATTTACACAACAAGGTTAGATTCTTGGGAAACTCTATATTTTGTCACCTTAATGGGACATGTCCCATTAATTAATTAATGTCCTGACACCCCCACTATAGAAGGATTCATTAAAATGCATATGATGGCTGGAGTGTCCCTTTAATGACATCACTGGCTGATGTCATTATCTACTTGTGAGCAAAGATTATTCTGATTATACCTGGCTGTTATTATCATGTTCTATTTGCATAAAACTTGAGACTTTAGTATGCGAGTTATCCGTCAAGGAAATCGATTGAGACAAGTAAATTATTAACAAAGACAACAGAAGAAGTGAAAAACTAATTTCTCAAATTAATTGAACAAACATTTCTTTCTTTTCTTACATTAAAAGAAAACAGTTGGGTCTGTCTACTAAGCTCCTCTCCGTGGCAAAGATAAACTCTGTGGGCATAACTCCGGAGAAATCTCAAGACCCCTCATTCTTCTAGAGCGAGCAGAGAATTCATTATTCGTTCAGCGTTTCAGGGTCTCCAACCATACAGATCTTCATTCAGTTCCTCGTCAAAATAATTGCAGCCCCCAAACTTTCTCGCCAGTTTTCCATGAGTTAAATAACTAAGAAAGTTACGGTGGAGTTTCCATGAGACCCATTGGGATCGGACAATCTTGAAGGACATTAGAAGAGATCTTCTGATGCCAAGCTGGCCCCCATTTGTTATATATATTGCTACCCAGAGCAGCCAATCAGTGGCAGGAAAATGCTCCGATTAAAATTAAAGGTAACACTTTCTGCATGTGTCATGAGGAGATCAGTCTACAGCAGATCCCCTATTCATGTGATCTCTTCTACAACCAATCACATGTGCAGATTGAGAGAGTTCTAGAGAGACAGAACAGCAAGAAACAGTGATACACCGTGATTCATATCAGATCATTTTTCCCCATTTGTACCAGCTGTGGGTAATTTATATATACCTGAAACACTGTGAATAAATGTGTTTCCTTAATTCATTATTTTTTATTTTAATAAGAAATAATGTCTTGAATATGTAAATATGGTTTAAAAAAAAACTGCTCTGCCAAAAATATATATAACTTGTGTGGGTGCACTAAATGAGAAAGAAGGAAATAATGGCTGAAAAAAAGACAGTAAAAACATGAAAATTGCTCTGGTCTTGTAGCACAAAATACCCCTCGTCCTTAAGGGGTTAATTATAGGGCAACTTGTTACTTACTGTAAACTGTAAGACGGATGGATTCCGTTCTTGTGATGGAAGAAGTGAGATCCTGGACAGTCAGCGTGTATTCCCCCTGATCAGCGGCTCTCAGGTCTCGCAACTGGAGGGTTGAATTTTCAAACAGTTCACATCTGTTTTCATACCCGGGATTATAAAAAGGAGGATTATTTGTATATTGTGTTGCAATCTGCACGCTGCTTTTAAAGTTCCAAGTAATCAAACGATTTTGAATTTCAGGAAGCAGGAGATTCGCAGACAGATCCACCGACCCCCCCTGAATCCCGGTCACATTTCGGAGAGAGGACGCAGGACCTGTATAAATGGACACATAGTGAATATTACAGTCCCGATCATCCCATTCTGTTCTATCGATGTAACGTTTTACGACAGACTGTAAGCTCTCTGACCCAGACTGCCCACCCCCCCCGTGACATTTATACTGCGCAGAATTATTATTAACCCCTAGATCTCCAGATACGCACCCAAAGCACAGAGGAGAAGCGTGCAGTTGAGGAGACGCTGCCAGATGCCCATCTTTTTGCTCCCTCGGTTTATGTGTCTGTTCTGCGTTCAGTCTCTGGCGGTGTAAATGGGTGTGAATGTTCAGAGCTGCGCCTTCTCCTGATTATTATCAGTAATAAAAAGAGAAGAAGCTCTTAAAGGGACGCTCCGGACTCCATTTGTGTTTTTCATGCAAAAAACTCCATGACAAATAAACCTGCATAAGATTTCACTAAATACTTTAATATATATTCTTTATTTCCTCATCCAAAACCTGCATTCCTGCTGAAGACGCTCCAGAGCTGCAGCTTCTACCACGGCACCACCTCCTCTGGCTGAGATTCATCCCAGTTTTGCCTACCTGAAGCAGCCAATCAGTGGCAGGAAAGCGCCCCCGAAGTTACAGACGGGAACGCTTTCTGTTTATGCACACAGGACCCCTCGTTAGATTTGCCTCTGGAAATCTCATACAGACGTGGACTCCTAAAGCTGGCTGCCAGTGAATACCCCATGCATGCGCACGCAGACCAATGCATTTCCCGCAGAGAATATAGGCTGTAATCACCGGAGTAACGGAGCACCCCACTGACACTACGCTCCCAGGCTGCGCTCTATTTATTCTCCTGATATGACATCATATAGCGGCCCTCAGACAAAGCAGCATGTGATGATGGCAAGAGAGCAGAAAGCGGCCACTGGCCTCCCCCCTCCTGAGTCAATAAAGCTATGTAGGCGTGTGTAAATAAGTATGTTAGTGCGTGTAAGTATGTTACTATGTGTTTGTGAGTACATTACATTACAGTGGAATCATTTAAAGTCACAAACAATAACAAACTGATACAAAAAGGAGAGGAGGGTCTCGCTCTTGCAAGCTTACAATCTAGTTGGAGTCAGTATGCTAGTGAGTGTTGTGAGCTGGGATTATATAACCAAACAGTTTTAGGCTTGGGAATACCACACAAGGTTGCATCACGTTATATAGTTCTTTTTATTAAAAGGCTCGGCAAACAAAACATAAATATAAAACAAACAAAGCCTCGCTCTCTGAGCAATAACTAACGGTTGGAACTGGCTATAGTTGGACGGCTTCCCCGCTGCCAACAAAACAAGATGTAGCAGAGACCTTTTTCTTCTTAAGGAATATTTCTGTAGACTCTTGGGGAGAGAAATGCCGCCTCACTCACTGCTTGAGTCCTCTTCACCGAGTCCCTCACAGGGAAACTTTATATCCACCTCCCGCTGATCATTGCCAACAGGTGATGACCCACCTGGGAGATCCAGAACACCCGGACTGGACTCCCCACCTGCTGCAAGTAAACTGTGGAGTGGAGCTCTGGCCCTCCCGTCTCTCCAAAACAAACGCTTCACACCAGGGACCCAAACTAAATCCCAGAATGTCCTCTATTCCACCACAAAGCATTCTCCCTGGGGTTATCAGACACACCGCACTGCAATATGTACCATGAAATTTAGATGCCATCATGCAGGGAGTGAGATGTTTTATGAAAATTGGTGTGATGGGAATGATGTGTGAGAGGTGAGAGGGAGTGAGGTTTGGTGATTTATATGCTCTATACTTTTGTATTTATGGGTATTATTATTACATATTTTATGTTTTTTAATATTTATTTTGTGTGGGTTTTTATGGGTATTAAAGAGATTATATTTTTTTATATTAAATTGATGTTTATTCTGATTATTACTGAGAGCTGTCTTGTGCCTTTAAATGTTCATGGTGTTCCCATTGTCGATGTGAGTTAAAGTGACGGTAACATATGCATATTTTGTATATTTCCTTAGTATTTATTACAAAGTATACAAAGAGAAAGAAAATAACCTCCCAGCTCTGTATATAGTAATAATAATAACCCCCCCCAGCGCTGTATACAGTGATAACCCCCCAGCACTGTATACAGTGATAACCCCCCAGCACTGTATACAGTCATATAACCCCCAACACTGGATACAGTAATAACCTCCCAGCTCTGTATACAATAATAACCCCCCTGCGCTATATAGTGATAACTAGACTTGGGCTCTGGCAAAGTCTTCATGTTCGTCCGGGAAAAAAAATCTTCATATTCCACGAATATTCGCCTGTTCTTTGTGTTCGTTTTTCTCTATGTTTTCTGGCGGCTTTCTAGCAGGGGTTAATACGGGGTTAAAGCTGTAACATTCAGCAGCAGCCATGGCGCCAGGATTTAAAGGTCCGTAAGAGCGACTCTATTGGTTGCCGGCAGGGGGCTCCTCTGGCATCAACCAATGAAGGGCAGCTGCTCTTCATTCAGTCTGAGTCTCAAACAACTGGTCTGAGCAACTTGGCCTGGGAGGAACAGGGATTTTAGTCCCCCTGGCAAAAGGCAGGGCAAGATATACCTCTGAGCAACTGGGATGTATAAGGGGAGTTTGGGGACCAAAAAGAAGGAGCAGGTGTACTTAGTACTTATACATTAGGCTTTAAATACATTAGGCTTTGCTGGAACAGGAATAAGAGACAAGAGTTTGTATGTATACATGGTATTCTTCATTATTTTAATATTATGTTGGATTATATAATCAATTTTATTCACTAGCCTGCAAAGGGTATGAAAGGTGCCCCTGGTCCCACCTAAAGCCCAGCCTCACCTGGTTGTAGCTTCGCTCACCAATAACCATGTCCTGGTTTAGATACCTGAAACCTTGGGGTGTACAGTATGTTACTGAGAATGGCATCTTTTGTAGAAACTAAGGAGATATTTACATTTATACAATAACTGGATGTATAGACAGGATTACAAATGTATCACATAGCACTGCGAGTAAGAGTGTGTATTTATTGTATGTATTTACTGGATGTTGTATTTACACCATTATATGGCATTTGTATGGTTATCACGCGGCTGTATACTTTGTCATCCGTTAACGCTGGCGGCTGTTGCTGTAAAAAGAGATTAATCAGTCAATGTTCACCGTAATGCATAAGGCTGAGCTGTAGTCTATTATTTTCTATAATGATCTATATAACAGATTGTGTTTAAAATGGTAAGAAAAAGTTAAAAGTAATGATTTTGTTATTGGCTGGATTTATTTGTATTAGCGCTGATCAGAATGCGCTGTCACTAAATATTATTCAGTTCTTACACTGAATATCTTATATTTCAATGTCTCAAAAAACCCTGCCTTATGGGTCAGAGTTAGGACACCGCTGTGATCGTACATAAGACTCCCAGTTGGTGCTTTTACTATCAGTGTGTTATGGTTGATATATCTGCTTGAAGGCAGGTGACTTAATAGAGTATTAGAATCGGTATTAGAGCCATTTGGGCAACGCGTTTCACGAGTCACTACATAGAATCTTCACGACGGCTTATTAAAGGGTTAATATTTCAAGAGTCTCATTTCAATAGGGTCCACTCATTTGGGAAGTTCCTGGGGTATGCTGAGGACACAGTGACGGGATTTAAATGTGATGGGTATAGCGTAGGAAGTGAGTGGGAGTCGGGTACTTCTAAACACCACTCTCATGACCCGGAGACTTCACGCCATGACCCGGAGACCTGGCGAGTCCCCCGGGATGTTACGACTCCCTCTCCTCTAACCTAAAGTATATATCTGTGATCTCTTTCATCCCATTGGCTGCTCACAGTAGTCTATTTTAGATTTTTTTTGTGAGAAATTTACCTTGTAAGGTCTGGCTCCTTCATTGGTTGATTGTTTTGCCTCCATCTGCCAGGAAGAGTCCAATTCCGTAAATAAGTTCCATGAAACATTTTACATTTATCACAGAGGTTAATAATGCAGTTATTGCATTATTGCTAATGTAGGAATCTACTACAGATAAGTGGAACAGCCTTCTAGCAGAAGTGGTAAAAGGCTAATACAGTTAGGGGATTTAAACATGCCTGGGATAGATATATGGCTCCTGAATCGTTGCATCGCTTATCAATTTATAATTGAAAGTTGCAATACTTGTTACACTTAACACATCTGGGCTTATATGAGAAGCAGCCCCGAGTCCTTACCTCTCCCCCAAGAATGATTGTATCATATACATTTGTCGGTGACGTATTTAGCTCTTTGTATATATGATCATTCGGAGTGTCTGCTAGAAAAAAAGAAAGAAAGAAATATAAAAATATATTTGTGATGAAATATAAATCAAATATTATATTAAATATAAATTAACATATGTTTATAATGAAATATAAATTAAGTATGAAATCTGAATAAAGAATAAAGTGGAATAAGAATTAAAATATATTTATAATAAAAAATTACTAATTATAATATTAAATATCAATTAAAATATGTTTGTAATGAAATATAAATTAAGTTTGAAATCTTAAGAAAAATATGAAATATGAATGAAAATATATTTGTAATTGTTACTTACCTGCCTCCATCTCCATCTCCCCCGTGGAGGCTGTTGCGGTGGCATGGAAACAGACGGCAGATGGGTAACAGTAATGAAATATAAATTAAGTATAATATTAAATATCTACGAAAATATTTATATAATGAAACTTAAAATAAGTATGAAATCTAAATAAAGAATAATATGGAATATGAATTAAGATATATTTATAATGAAATATATATATATATTAAATATAATATTAAATATCAATTAAAGTATGTCTATAATGAAATATGAATTAAGTATATTAAATATAAATTAAAATATATTTACAATGAAATATAAATTAAGTTTAATATGAAATATCAATTGAAATATATTTAGAATTAAATACAAATTAAGTATAATATTAAATATCAATTAAAACATATTTATAGTGAAATATAAAGTATAATATTAAATATAAATTCAAATGTAATTATAATTAAAATACATCTAGTTCTATCTCTTGCATTTCTATTATTTGCATTTTTTCTGTGTGTGAGTTTTACGTTTAAATTAAACAGAATTAAGCGACTAACTTGGTGAAATGGGATTAAAATACAACAGACGTACCTTTTCTCTTCTTTACGACAAAGAAAGCAATGGCGAAAGCAATGGCTCCAACAATGGCCAACCCAGCAAGTGTTCCAATCACAATGCCTGCAATTTCTCCGGGACCCAGTCCAGAACTAGAAGAAACTGGCAATAACTGAAATTAGTAAATCAGGACCTGAAGAACAAACCAGGACATTGATATTTATTATGTTCAGTCTAAAGAACTATTTGCTTTGTCTATGTTTTTAGGCAATGGGGCTCTGTCTGTGAATCGTAAGATTTGAAGCTCCTCCAGGAACTAACAAATACAGTTCAGGGCTCTTCGACCGATTATTTTTATAGTATATTTATAGAACGCCAACATATTTTGTAGCACTATAACAATTAAGAAGTACAAAGTTAACAATAAAATAAAAACTAACAATATATAAGTTGACAATAAGATAAACAAGTTAAGATATTACACGACAAGAGGAGAAAAGGATCCTGTTCCTGAGATCTTGAGATCATGAGTGAGAAGTTGAGCAGATTTTTTAGCTCATGTTCGGCTTCTTACCTCTATTGCTTGTAACGTTAAGAATGAAGAAGAAGCTCGAACTCCCAATAAGATTCTCAGCTCTACATTCATAGGTTCCGATTTCATTCATCGTCACTGAAGATATTGTAAGATTGGACGTATAATCGGTGGATTTCACCATGAACTTTCCTCCTTCGGGAACAGGATTGTTTTCTGATGTGAAGCTGAACCAGGTGAACGTCGAAGGAAGGATTTGGGTTTCTGGCTGTACAGCCCAAGCGTTAAGCACAGAAGGGCTGGGGATCAGACTTACTGTCATAGTGGCTGATGTTCCTTCAACTGCTTCGGTGCTACTGTGATTAGTGAACCCCACGGCTTGTGGGATATCTAATGATCAAAAGACACATAGTTTCATAGCGTTTCATATCTCCCACAATAAGTCATCCTCAAGATTCATGCCAATAAATAAAGTCTTTCATCACTAGGTTATGCGTCAAGTATCTTTACTTTCTGCTCATGCCATAGTTACTAACAAAGTTCTCTTTATCAGGATGGATCTTATTCATGAACTTAAAAATAAGGGGCCCAACCGCAACATTTTTATTCTGAAATGTGACTTGGTGTCCACAGAGAAGATAACGAAAGGGATCGAGCTGCAGAGATTTCCGATGCAATAAGGAGATCTACATAATGACCCACATTTGGAAATTTTTATACAGAGTTTGTCAAAGAACCCTCAACCTGAAATATTAGATTAATTTATGGTAAATCTAAAGCAAAAAAGTTGTACGTGGGTGATGATTATATACCCGGGTGTCTAAAAGCCCCACCAGTATTAGAAAGACCGTCTACATAATCCTCATTGTTTTATTCTGTTTTTGTCGCTTGACAGTGGTTTATTATTGAAAAATTGTCATTGACATCCAAAAAATTGAGAAAATCTATGGGCTCTCACCTAATTTCAGCACACAGGACATCTCTTGTCCACCTTGGGCACCATAGCAGGACAATTCATCTCTGGGGTTGATGGAGTTCAAAGACACATTCCTGATAACTTGGTGTTGACCCGTTTCATTCTGATTTTGGAAGAACATTCGCACGTCTGCGGCAGGAAAACCCCCCGTCCAGGAACAGAGGAGCTGCACTGTGTGATCGGTTTTACTTGCAGAACATATAATGTGATCTTCAGGGAGCCCTGGTAGAAAACAAGAAAGAGAGACATGTTGCTTGGACTTGCACAGAATTATGCCTTTATGCACTAGTAACGTGTATATCGGGGTATTAGAAATAGGGTAATGATTTGATCCAGTAATGGTAACCTCTGCTTTGAAAAAAATTGATTTATCTAAAAAATATATATAATTCTTGGGAAATTCCTGTAAATTATTTATTATTATTATTATTATTTATAAATTATTATTATTATTATTATTATTGGTTCTAGTTTTGACCCTTCAATTGGGAACCTAGCAGCCAGTTGTGACCCAAGGATTATTTGTTGCAGACATTTTTTGATCTCTTTTGGTGGCCTTGTACTGCAAGCCTTTAAGGCAACATCTACCAGCTGTGTACCCCATTCAAACATGGCCACCCTGTTTGGTGCAGTTCCTCTAGGGGGTGTTCATGGAAGAGCTGGAGTCAAGTTAATCAACACCTATAAGAACGTTTTCTGAGAATTGTTTTTATACACATATTTTTTATATAAATATGAAGAATATGTATTTTACAATCCACAGACCGTCATGTTACTTACAGGCCAGGTTGAGATTGAGGGGTGGGCTTGTCAAATTATTTATATAGTTTGTTGCCACGCAGGTGAAAGGACCATCATCATCGCGTTGGATGGGGGTAATAATGATGGTGGAGTTGTTTTGGTTTAGATGGTATCGAATGTTTGGGGGCAGAGGAACCCCGTTGTGGTTCCAAGAGAATCGGACATCTGTCCCAAGAGCCGAACAGTTCAGCGACACCGAATCCTTTCCAGTCCAGAGCAATTCTTTAGAACTGGTGTTACTTTGTATCATCACTTCAGAGACAGGAACTGAAAAAGCAGAAGACAGACGCTCACGACAGCTGATGGTAATATCCTGATAAGAGATTCTTCATGATCACCGCAATATATATTTAGATTTTTTTGTACTCCTTCTTTTATAATGTTATTATACGCATATAGCAAATACAAAAGCGAACTATATTTATCTTTGTGATTAGTTTTCTACCTACGAAAAGATATAGTGTTTGTCACCTTCAAGGACTTGGGGATAAGACTGGCCCAGAGTTAATTGGTTTATAACCCATGGAGCAAATCCTAACCCGGCTCTTAATCTGCCACGGAGAATCCATTTAATGTAAAAGATACGGAATAATTTAACGCCCATTATTATTTATCATGTTGGTGAGACTTGGAATTCTGGCTTTGAACATATTAGGCCAACGGAAATGTTCTCTCACCTGCTACTTTCACATGTAGGGAGGCGCTGGTGCTGTTGCTGATGGGGTTATGGATGGTGCAGGTATAGTCCCCTTCATCGTGCTTTATGATTGGATGGAAATTAAGGTTGGGCCCCGTGCAGGTCACATGGTTCTGGGAGCACGCGTCTTCTTGACCACGATGGAAGCTGTAAGAGTCCACGGTCTGACCCCGAGCATCACAGTGAAGAGTCACATTCGTGCCATTAATTTGATAGCTTTCATTAGCGGGGAGAAAAGTGAGACTTGGAGGTGTGAGAATACCTGGAATCAAGGTGGAAAACAAACAATTTGGTTGATTTCTGACTGTAATTTAATTATCATCCCAATAAATCCCTTAAGTCAATTTATTAGTGCAAAAAGATCAGCGGGATGATCCGTTATAGACATCCATTATTACACTGATGTAACGGACATCCATTATTACACTGATGTAACGATCACTATGTCTGGTTGGAATGGGTTCTTTATGCTCTTCTGCTTCTTCTTATCTCTGCGGTGAATATATAGAACACCCCGCCCCGGCTTGTGACATAGAAGCGAGATGTAGGTGAGATAACCCTGTTCATCTTACTGTGTTGACTTTGCATTCATTATTCGTTCAGCATTTCAGGGTCTCCAACCGTACAGATCTTCGTTCAGTTCCTCGTCAAATGCCAAGCTGACCCAAATCTGTTATATATTTTCAACCCTCTATCAATATAAATCACTCTATATTGTATTAATAACTTTAAAGGTAGTGTCTACTGTCCCAAAACCCAGTATTAGCTACATGTCATGAAAAGATCAGCCGTCAGTCTACAGCAGATCCCCTAGTCATGTGATCTCTTCTACAGCCAATCCCATGCACAGATTGAGAGACAGAGAACACCCGGAAACTGTGATACCTCGTCTCTCAAGATTTAGATTTAAAAAATGAATTATTTTTTATTTCACCATAAATGATCATTTTGTTTTATCTGTACTTTTTCATGTGTATTGCGTAGTTAGTGTGGTGGGGTTAGTTAGTGAGGATATAGATAGGGTTTAGGGTTAAGTAAGGGTTAAAAATTGTTTTAAAAAAAAACTAAAAGTCCTGGAAAACTTTAATGAATATTTATGTATTTGTGTATTTTAAATCAGACTATTTTTTCCCATTTGTACCAGCTGTGGGTAATTTATATAACTGAAATCTGAATAAATGTGTTTCTTTAATTCATTTTTTATATTAATAGAATATGTAAATATGGTTTTAAAAAAACTGCTCTACATGTCCCAAAAAATTACATAATTTGCGTGGGTGCACTAAATGAGAAAGAAGGAAATAATGGTTGAAAAAAAGATTGTAAAAAAATGAAAATTGCTCTGGTCTTGTAGTGCAAAATGCCCCTGATCATTAAGGGGTTAATCATAGGGCAACTTGGTACTTACTGTAAACCGTAAGACGGACGGATTCTGTTGTTGTGATGGAAGAAGTGAGATCCTGGACACTCAGTGTGTAATCCCCCCGATCAGCGGCTGTCAGGTCTCGCAACTGGAGGGTTGTATTTACAAACAGTTCACTTCTGTTTTCATACGCGGGATTATAACGAGGAGGATTGTTTGGAAATTGTGTCGCAATCTGCGCGTTGCTGTTAAAGCTCCATGTAATTAAACGATTTAGAATGTCAGGAAGCGGCAGATTCCCAGACAGATCCACCGATCCCCCCTGAATCCCGGTCACATTTCGGAGAGAGGACGCAGGACCTGTATAAATGGACACATAGTGAATATTACAGTCCCGGTCATCCCATTCTGTTCTTTTTTTTTTTTTTAAGTTTTTATTATATCACAAAAAAAGACATTTACAAAAGGACCTTTCATTCTCATGATATACAAATTAGTATTAACAAATTAATTTTGTAGCATTCAAATACAAGACGGTATAAAGACCAGGTTACTTCCTAAATCATCTAGGGAGGAGAGAAGAGAGAGATATTGAAAGCATTTAGATAAAGATAATAATTTAACTTAATAATTGCCAGGAATTATATAATATTTGGTGTGTTTAACCATTTCCGGAAAACCATCTTTGCCATGGAGACCAAATTACATCATAATTGTATTGTTATGAATTCGGTAAAAGTACTTCTCCATTGTATACTGGTAATTTATTTGAGCTATAATTTGAGACCAAAGCTTGTTCCGTTTTCCAAGACCGAGCTATACATATTTTGGCTGCTGCCAAAATGTTAATAGCCAAATACAATTTCGATTTGTTTTCTCAAGGCAAGTCGATATGGAAAAGAAAGGACTGCGGATTCAGTACCATGTCAATATCAAATAGACTCTTAAATAAAATAATAATTTCAGATCTTACATTTGAAAGTTTATCACACTCCCACCAAATGTGTATCATTGACCCCAGTTCTATTTTGCATCTCCAACACTTGTTGGAGGTAGTATTATACATTTTATGCAATGAGGTTGGAACATAGTACCATCTGTGAAGGAGTTTATAGTACTGTTCATGAAGATTTATACAATGTATCGCTTTCCTTAATTTATTCCAGGATTCACACCAAGTGTCAAAAGAATAGGAAACACCCAAATCTCTTTCCCATTTCAGAATAGTATTTGGTTTGTCTAACGTATTCTCTTGATCCAATATGTTCCTTAATCGCGTAATTAAATTGAATTGGGAATTGCTAGAAAAGAGAGTAAGGATATGAAAGATGTGGCAGAGTGGCATATAGGGGTATAAGGCATATCATGGGGCAGAGGGGCATATAGGGGGTTAAAAGGCATATCATGGGGTACAGTGGCATATAGGAGGGTATAAGGCATATCATGGGGCAGAGGGGCATATAGGGGGTTAAAAGGCATATCATGGGGCACAGTGGCAAATAAGGGGGTATAAGGCATTTCTGGGGGCAGAGTGGCAAGCCTGGAGGCAGATGTGCATAACTGGGGGGGGGCAGGTTGGCAAATAAAAGGAAATAAAAAATATATTTTTCTCAATCATAGCTTTTATTAAATATGAAAATTAGTTTACATGAATTAATATTTACTAGTAAAACTTTTTTCCTATAGGGTAGTCTTATATTCAGGCTTTTTGTTTTTTTCCTAAATTAATATATTGATTTTGGGGGGGTCGTCTTATAATCAGGGTCGTCTTATAATTGAGCAAATACGGTACTATAGTACACTATACAATCTACCAGTAGTTGTGAAAGATAAAACGCAAACGAATTGTTTTCTTAAAACTCTAAATTTACCGAAAATCTCTGAGATAAAATTACAAGAATTAAATCTTCCGATTAAACTATCTGAGCTAAATAGTACCATAAAGAACTTACCTTTGCACAAAGCTCCAGGCCCAGATGGATTTTCATCTCCTTTTTTTCAAATTTTGGAACCTATTGTCTCTCCCTTTTTATTAAGATTATTTAATGGAATATCTTCAGGGAATAATTTTCCATCTGAGATGTTACAGACTATAATAACTCCTATTCCGAAAAGTGGGAAGGATCTGACTAAAGTCACAAATTATCGTCCGATATCACTGATAAATTTAGACATCAAAATATATTCTAATATTTTAGCTGACAGACTTATTTCTGTTATGGGTGAGTTAGTCCATCCAGATCAAACAGGATTTCTATTGGGTAGAAGCGGTGAAGACAATACACGCAAAATACTAAATTTAATTTATGAGTTACATCTAAGTAAAACGCCAGCTATCTTTCTCGCGCTTGACGCCAAAAAGGCGTTTGACCGCGTGAGTTGGTCTTTTTTAGAACAAACCTTAATCGCTTTTGGTTTGACTGGTCAATTTCTAACTCTCACTATGGCGTTATATAAGAATTTGCAAGCGAAAATTTCAGGGCCTAATTTAAACTCTACTAGTTTTTTTTATTAATAATGGAACAAGACAAGGGTGCCCTTTAGCTCCCCTATTATACGTTCTTTCAATTGAGCCTCTTGCGACATTAATACGCCGGTCGAACAAAATCATTGGAATAAGTACTGGTCCATATGAGCATAAGATATCTTTATATGCCGACGATATTTTACTTACTTTGGCTTCCCCTGAAAACTCACTCCCAGAGTTTCTGGAATGTATTAATAAATATAAATTATATTCTAATTATAAATTAAATTTAGACAAATTACAAATTATTGATTTCAACATGGAACACTCTTGGTTTGAGCATATTAAGAATAAGTCTGCAATACGTTGGAATCAAAAATATATTGACTATCTGGGAATTAAAATATATCAGAGTCTTACAGCTATTATAACTAATAATTATTCGATTCTCTTAGATTTCTTTAAAACTCAATTTACCCAATGGAAGAACTTGGAAATTTCTTGGATAGGCAGACTAAATACTTTAAAGTCATATGTTTTGCCAAAATTGATTTATTTATTTAGAACTATACCTTTACCAGTTCCAATGAAAATTCTAAATCGATTTGAAAAAACCTTCTCATTATATGTATGGACGGGTAAAAAATCTAGAATTTCACGTTCCATTCTTACTAGAAATCTTTCGAGATCTGGGCTTAATTTTCCTAGTTTGCGCACTTTACAACAAATTTGTTTATTTAACCATTTTCTAGCTTGGGATATAAAACGAAAATCGGAACTACCTTGGTACAACTATGAGAGGTGGAAATGTCCAAATTTAGACCCATTTCTTTTATATTGGATTAATAAAAATGATATAAATAGATTAAATATTCTTAATCCAATTGTTTCTAACGTACTAAGTAATATGATTACTTTTAAGAAAAAATTTGGTAATACAGAACTATGTTCACTATCTTCTCCACTGATAGCAGTACAATATATGATAAAAGACATTGATCTAAAATCCTGATTTCTTCATGGTATAGATACAATATCAGATATTTGATATATATCTGATTTGGTTCCATTTAATGAAATTCAAATTAAGTATAATCTTCCAAGTAAAGAACTATTTTCTTATCTAAGAATTAGAAATTATATTAAAAGTAATCCACTAATTTCTCCGACCAACTTAGATAGGTTTATAAATAGTCATCCCATTCTTTTCTATCGATGTAACGTCTTACGACAGACTGTAAGCTCCCTGACCCAGACTGTCCGCACCCCCCGTGACATTTATACTGCGCAGAATTATTATTAACCCCTAGATCTCCAGATACACACCCAAAGCAGAGAGGAGAAGCGTGCAGTTGAGGAGACGCTGCCAGATGCCCATCTTTTTGCTCCCTCGGTTTATGTGTCTGTTCTGTGTTCAGTCTCTGGCGGTGTAAATGGCTGTGAATGTTCAGAGCTGCGCCTTCTCCTGATTATTATCAGTAATAAAAAGAGAAGAAGCTCTTAAAGGGATGCTGCAACCTCCAGTTCTGTTTTTCATACAAATGATAGCTGAGGGGTCCCTTTAAATTTTCATTGTGTCCCTCTCGCAAATGTCCCCATATCTCCTGGCACCTGATTTATTTTCCACCCGGAGACACGTGCAAAAAAAGCACTCCCATTTATTTCAATGGAGTACATTCCTGCCACTGATTGGATGCTTCAAGCAGCCAATCAGCGGTGAGAATTAGCAGACCACAGATGAGTCGGGGAGCTTCAGTTGTGGAGCTGCAGCTTCTATTAAAAGTAAGTTTTTTGCTACTTTTGCTAAAATTAGATATAGCTGACAATCTCGTAAATACATAAATTTTACCCACAGAATCCTATTTACTTCGTGTGACAACCTCATCAAAGAAGAGTGTGTATTCTGTTTATCCACACAGGACCCCTCGTTAGATTTTCCTCAGGAAATCTCATACAGACGTGGACTTCTAGAGCTGGCTGCTGGTGAATACCCCATGCATGCGCACGCAGACCAATGCATTTCCCGCAGAGAATATAGGGTGTAATAACCGGAGTAACGGAGCACCCCACTGACACTACGCTCCCAGGCTGCGCTCTATTTATTCTCCTGATATGACAATCTGTAACAGCCCTCAGACAAAGCAGCATGTGAGGATCGCAAGAGAGCAGAAAGCGGCCACTGGCCTCCCCCCTCCTGAGTCAATAAAGCTATGTAGGCGTGTGTAAATAAGTATGTTAGTGCGTGTAAGTATGTTACTGTGTGTTTGTGAGTACATTACATTACAGTGGAATCATTTAAAGTCACAAACAATAAAAAACTGGTACAAAAAGGAGAGGAGGGTCTCGCTCTTGTGAGCTTACAGTCTTGTTGGAGTCAGTATGTTAGTGAGTGTTGTGAGCTGGGATTATATAACCACACAGTTTTAGGCTTGGGAATACCACACAAGGTTGCATCACGTTATACAGTCCTTTTTATTAAAAGGTCCGGCAAACAAAACATAAATATAAAACAAACAAAGCCTCGCTCTCTGAGCAATAACTAACGGTTGGAACTGGCTATAGTTGGACGGCTTCCCCGCTGCCAACAAAACAAGATGTAGCAGAGACCTTTTTCTTCTTAAGGAATATTTCTGTAGGCTCTTGGGGAGAGAAATGCCGCCTCACTCACTGCTTGAGTCCTCTTCACCGAGTGCCTCACAGGGAAACTTTATATCCACCTCCCGCTGATCATTCCCAACAGGTGATGACCCACCTGGGAGATCCAGAACACCCGGACTGGACTCCCCACCTGCTGCAAGTAAACTGTAGAGTGGAGCACTGGCCCTCCTGTCTCTCCAAAATGCGCCACATCAGGGACCCAAACTAAATTACAGAATGTCCTCTATTCCACCACAAGACATTCTCCCTGGGGTTATCAGACACACCGCACTACAATATGTTCCATGAAATATAGATGCCACAGTAGTAGTGGGGACAGATTCCCACCCACAGGTGATATCAATGGGCGCCTGACAGGTGTGATGTGTGATTGATGTGAGGGAGTGAGATGTTTTATGAA
This sequence comes from Spea bombifrons, assembly GCF_027358695.1. Classification (NCBI taxonomy): domain Eukaryota; kingdom Metazoa; phylum Chordata; class Amphibia; order Anura; family Pelobatidae; genus Spea; species Spea bombifrons. The sequence continues at coordinate 27,610,310 of NC_071098.1, forward strand.
AATTGGTGTGATGGGAATGATGTGTGAGAGGTGAGAGGGAGTGAGGTTTGGTGATTTATATGCTCTATACTTTTGTATTTATGGGTATTATTATTACATGTTTTATGTTTTTTAATATTTATTTTGTGTGGGTTTGTATGGGTATTAAAGAGATTATATTTTTTATATTAAATTGATGTTTATTCTGGTTATTACTGAGAGCTGTCTTGTGCCTTTAAATGTTCATGGTGTTCCCATTGTCGATCTGAATTAAAGTGACGGTAACATATGCATATTTTGTATATTTCCTTAGTATCTGTGACAAAGTATACAAAGAGAAAGAAAATAACCTCCCAGCTCTGTATATAGTAATAATAACCCCCCTGTGCTGTATACAGTGATAACCCCCCAGCACTGTATACAGTAATATTACCTCCAGCACTGTATACAGTAATATAACCCCCAGCGCTGTATACAGCAATAACCCCAGCGCTGTATACAGTAATATAACCCACAGCACTGTATACAGTGATAACCCCCCAGCACTGTATACAGTTATATAACCCCCAGCACTGGATACAGTAATAACCTCCCAGCGCTGTATACAGTAATAACCCCCCTGCGCTGTATACAGTAATAACCCCCCTGCGCTATATAGTGATAACTAGACTTGGGCTCCGGCAAAGTCTTCATGTTCATCTTCGGGGAAAAAAAAACTTCATATTCCATGAATATTCGCCTGTTCTTGTGTTCCTTTTGGTCGAATGTTCGTGTACGTTCTTTGTGTTCGTTTTTCTCTTCGTTTTCTGATGGCTTTATAGCAGGGGTTAACACGGGGTTAAAGCTGTAACATTCAGCAGCAGCCATGGCGCCAGGATTTAAAGGTCTGTAAGAGCGACTCTATTGGTTGCCGGCAGGGGGCTCCTCTGGCATCAACCAATGAAGGGCAGCTGCTCTTCATTCAGTCTGAGTCTCAGACAACTGGTCTGAGCAACTTGGCCTGGGAGGAACAGGGATTTTAGTCCCCCTGGCAAAGGGCAGGGCAAGATACACCTCGGAGCAACTGGGATGTATGAGGGGAGTTTGGGGACCAAAAGGAAGGAGCAGGTGTAGGAGGCATCAGTACTTTGAAAAAGAGGGTTGACTGGGGTGGAAAATATTTATTATACATTAGACTTTAAATACATTAGGCTTTGCTGGAACAGGAATAAGAGACAAGAGTTTGTATGTATACATGGTATTCTTCATTATTTTAATATTATGTTGGATTATATAATCAATTTTCTTTACTACCCCGCAAAGGGTATGAAAGGTGCCCCTGGTCCCACCTAAAGCCCAGCCTCACCTGGTTGTAGCTTCGCTCACCAATAACCATGTCCTGGGTTAGATACCTGAAACCTTGGGATATACTGTATGTATGGCATCTTTTGTAGAAACTAAGGAGATATTTACATATATATACAATAACTGGATGTATAGACAGGATTACAAATGTATCACATAGCACAGCGAGTAAGAGTGTGTATTTATTGTATGTGTTTACTGTATGTTGTATTTACACCATTATATGGCGTTTGTAAGGTTATCACGCGGCTGTATTCTGGGTCATCCGGTAATGCTGGCTGCTGTTGCTGTAAAAAGAGATTAATCAGTCAATGTTCATACGGCTGAGCTGTAGTCTATTATTTTCTATAATGATCTATATAACAGATTGTGTTTAAAATGGTAAGAAAAAGTTAAAAGTAATGATTTTGTTATTGGCTGGATTTATTTGTATTAGCGCTGATCAGAATGCGCTGTCACTAAATATTATTCAGTTCTTACACTGAATATCTTATATTTCAATGTCTCAAAAAACCCTGCCTTACCATTCCTATGGCTCAGAGTTAGTACGCCGCTGTGATCATACATAAGACTCCCAGTTGGTGCTTTTACTATCAGTGTGTTATGGTTGATATATCTGCTTGAAGGCAGGTGACTTAATAGAGTATTAGAGCCATTTGGGCAACGCGTTTCACGAGTCACTACATAGAATCTTCACGACGGGTTAGTAAAGGGTTAATATTTCAAGAGTCTCATTTCAATAGGGTCCACTCATTTGGGAAGTTCCCTGGTATGCTGAGGACACAGTGAAGGGATTTAAATGTGATGGGTATAGCGTAGGAGGTGAGTGGGAGTCGGGTACTTCTAAACACCACTCTCATGACCCGGAGACTTCACGCCATGACCCGGAGACCTGGCGAGTCCCCCGGGATGTTACGACTCCCTCTCCTCTAACCTAAAGTATATATCTGTAATCTCTTTCATCCCATTGACTGCTCACAGTAGTCTATTTTAGATTTTTTGTGAGAAATTTACCTTGTAAGGTCTGGCTCCTTCATTGGTTGATTGTTTTGCCTCCATCTGCCAGGAAGAGTCCAATTCCATAAATAAGTTCCATGAAACACTTTGCATTTATCACAGAGGCTAATAATTATTAGTTATGAGTTATTAGCATTGTTGCTAATGTAGGAATCTACCACAGTTAAGTGGAACAGCCTTCCAGCAGAAGTGGTAAAAGGCTAATACAGTGAGGGGATTTAAACATACCTGGTATACATATATGGCTCCTGAATCGTTGCGTCGCTTATCAATTTATAATTGAAAGTTGCAATAATTGTTCCACTTAACACATCTGGGCTTATATGAGAAGCAGCCCCGAGTTCTTACCTCTCCCCTAGGCAGGACTGTCTCATATGCATCTGGGTTTACGTATATATGATCATTCGGAGTGTCTACTAGAAAAAAATCACGAAAGAAATATAAAAATATATTTGTGATGAAATATAAATCAAGTATTATATTAAATATGAATTAAAATATGCTTATAGTGAAATATAAAGTATAATATTAAATATAAACTCAAATGTAATTATAATTAAAATACATCTAGTTCTATCTCTTGCATTTCTATTATTTGCATTTTTTGTTTATGTGAGATTTACGTTTAAATTAAACAGAATTAAGTGACTGATTTGGTGAAATGGGATTAAAAAAACAGACGTACCTTTTCTCTTCTTTACGACAAAGAAAGCAATGGCGAAAGCAATGGCTCCAACAATGGCCAACCCAGCAAGTGTTCCAATCACAATGCCTGCAATTTCTCCGGGACCCAGTCCAGAACTAGAAGAAACTGTTATTAACTGAAATTAGTAAATCAGGACCTGAAGAACAAACAAAAGAGTCTTAAGAACTATTTGCTTGCCTATGTTTTTAGGCACTGGGGCTCTGTCTGTGAGTTGTAAGATCTGAACTCCTCCAGGACATCAGGCTGCCACTTAGGGTGATCAACAACGAATGCTCTTCGACCGATTATTTTGTGTATTTATAGAACGTCAACATATTTTGTAGCACTTTAACAATTAGGATGCACAGAGTTAACAATAAAATAAAAACTAACAATATGAAAGTTGACAATAAGATTAACAAGTTAAGATATTACAGTACAAGAGGAGAAAAGGATCCTGCCCTTGAGATCTTGAGATCATGAGTGGGATTGATGTAGAAGGTGAGCAGATTTTTTAGCTCATGTTCGGCTTCTTACCTCTATCGCTTGTAACGTTAAGAATGAAGAAGAAGCTCGAACTCCCAATCAGATTCTCAGCTCTACATTCATAGGTTCCGATTTCATTCATCGTCACTGAAGATATTGTGAGATTGGACGTATAATCAGTGGATTTCACCATGAACTTTCCCCCTTCGGGAACAGAATTGTTCTCTGATGTGAAGCTGAACCAGGTGAACGTCGAAGGAAGGATTTGGGTTTCTGGCTGTACAGCCCAAGCGTTAAGCACAGAAGGGCCGGGGATCAGACTTACTGTCATAGTGGCTGATGTTCCTTCAACTGCTTCGGTGCTACTGTGATTAGTGAACCCCACGGCTTGTGGGATATCTAATGATCAAAAGACACATAGTCAGCGTTTCATATTTCCCACAATAAGTCATCCTCAAGATTCATGCCAATAAATAAAGTCTTTCATCACTAGGTTATGCGTCAAGTATCTTTACTTTCCGCCCATGCCATAGTTACTAACAAAGTTCTCTTTAACAAGGATGGATCTTATTCATGAACTTAAAAATAAGGGGCCCAACCACAACATTTTTATTCTGAAATGTGACTTGGTGTCCACAGAGAAAATCTATGGGCTCTCACCTAATTTCAGCACACAGGACACCTCTTGTCCACCTTGGCCACCATAGCAGGACAAATCATCTCTGGGGTTGATGGAGTTCAAAGACACATTCCTGATAACTTGGTGTTGACCCATTTCATGCTGATTTTGGAAGAACATTAGCACGTCTGCGGCGGGAAAACCCCCCGTCCAGGAACAGAGGAGCTGCACTGTGTGATCGGTTTTACTTGCAGAACATATAATGTGATCTTCAGGGTGCCCTGATAGAAAACAAGAAAGAGAGACATGTTGCTTGGACTCATTATGCACAGAATTATGTCTTTATGCACTAGTAACGTGTATATTGGGGTATTAGAAATAGGGTAACGATTTGATCCAGTAATGGTGCTATTGTGATTTACATAAAAAAAAATTCAAAAAATATTCCCATAAATTTAAAATTTCCAATGATAGCAGAAGATATTAGTAGTTCTTCTACCTGGAAAGAAAGCATTATCTGATAATCGCTCTAAAGCACCATTTCCAACAAAATGATCCAGGATAAGATCACTGTCTCTTTTAGATCCTTTACCATTTACATGGATATCGATATTTTTATTATTATTATTATTAGTTCCAGTTTTGACCCTTCAATTGGGAACCTAGCTGCCATTTCTGACCCAAGGATTATTTGTTGCCCACATTTTCTTGATCTCTTTTGGTGGCCTTGTACTTCAAGCCCTTTTGGCAACATCTACCAGCTGTATATCCCATTCAAACATGGCCACCCCTTTTGGTGTAGTTTCTCTAGGGTGGGTTCATGGAAGAGCTGGGGTCAAGTTAATCAACACACATAAGAACGTATTTTGAGAATTGTTTTTATACACATAGTTTTTATATAAATATGAAGAATATGTATTTTACAATCCACAGACCGTCATGTTACTTACAGGCCAGGTTGAGATTGAGGGGTGGGCTTGTCAAATTATTTATATAGTTTGTTGCCACGCAGGTGAAAGGACCATCATCATCGCGTTGGACGGGGCTAATAATGATGGTGGAGTTGTTTTGGTTTAGATGGTATCGAATGTTTGGGGGCAGCGGAACACCGTTGTGGTTCCAAGAGAATCGGACATCTGTCCCAAGAGCCGAACAGTTCAGCGACACCGAATCCTTTCCAGTCCAGAGCAATTCTTTAGAACTGGTGTTACTTTGTATCGTCACTTCAGAGACAGGAACTGAAAAAGCAGAAGACAGACGCTCACGACAGCTGATGGTAATATCCTGATAAGAGATTCTTCCTGATCGCCGCAATATATATTTAGATTTTTTGTAATGTTATTATACGCATATAATAAATACAAAAGCGAACTATATTTAACTTTGTGATTACCGGTAGTTTTCTACCTACTAAAAGATATAGTGTTTGTCACCTTCAAGGACTTGGGGATAAGACTGGTCCATAGATAATTGGTTTATAACCCATGGAACAAATCCTACCCCGACTCTTAATCTGCCACGGAAAATCCTTTTAATGTAAAAGATACGGAATAATTTAACGGCCATTATTATTTATCAAGTTGGTGAGACTTGGAATTCTGGCTTTGAACATATTAGGAACGGAAATGTTCTCTCACCTGCCACTTTCACATGTAGGGAGGTGCTGGTGCTGTTGCTGATGGGGTTATGGATGGTGCAGGTATAGTCCCCTTCATCGTGCTTTATGATTGGATGGAAATTCAGGTGGGGCCCCGTGCAGGTCACATCGTTCTGGAAGCACGCGTCTTCTTGACCACGATGGAAGCTGTAAGAGTCCACGGTCTGACCCCGAGCATCACAGTGAAGAGTCACATTCGTGCCATTAATTTGATAGCTTTCATTAGCATGGAGAAAAGTGAGACTTGGAGGTGTGAGAATACCTGGAATCAAGGTGGAAAACAATTTGGTTGATGTCCAACTATAATTTAATTATCATCTTAATAAATCCCTTGAATCAATTTATTAGTGCAAAAAGATCAGCGGGATGATCCCTTATTGCGATCCCTTATTGCGATTATTACACTGATGTACCGATCACTATGTCTGGTTGGAATGGGTTCTTTATGTTCTTCTGCTTCTTCTTATCTCTGCGGTGAATATATAGAACATCCCGCGCAGGCTTGTGACATAGAAGCGAGATGTACGTGAGATAATCCTGTTAATCTTACAGTGTTGACTTTGCATTAAGCGAGGGCCGCTCGGTCCTTCATTCCGGAGAAATTTATCAGTACTGAAAAAATCCTTCATCTCACGTGAAATCGCTGAGAAGTTGAACTCACAACTAACCCTCTATGATTAGAAGTAACCCTCTATCCCAACAGATTTACACAACAAGGTTAGATTCTTGGGAAACTGTATATTTTGTCACCTTAATGGGACATGTGCCATTAATTAATTAATGTCCTGACACCCCCACTAAAATGCATATGACGGCTGGAGTGTCCCGTTAATGAGATCATTGGCTGATGTCATTATCTACTTGTGAGCAAAGATTATTCTGATTATACCTGGCTGTTATTATCATGTTCTATTTGCATAAAAGTTGAGACTTTAGTATGCGAGTTATCCGTCAAGGAAATCGATTGAGACAAGTAAATTATTAACAAAGACAACAGAAGAAGTGAAAAACTAATTTCTCAAATTAATTGAACAAACATTTCTCTCTTTTCTTACATTAAAAGAAAACAGTTGGGTCTGTCTACTAATCTCCTCTCCGTGGCAAAGATAAACTCTGTGGGCATAACTCCGGGGAAATCTCAAGACCCCTCATTCTTCTACAGCGAGCAGAGAATTTCTGGCCAGTTTTCCATGAGTTAAATAACTAAGAAAGTTACGGAGGAGTTTCCATGAGACCCATTGGGATCGGACAATCTTGATGGACATTAGAAGGGATCTTCTGATGCCAAGCTGGGCCCCATCTGTTATATATTTTCACAGGAACCATTTATCAATATAAATCACTCTGTATTGTATTAATATCTTTAAAGGTACCGTCTACTGTCCCAAAACCAAGTATTAGCTACTCGGGGCAGGAAAATGCTCGAATTAAGATTGGTGGTAACACTTTATGCGTGTGTACATGTCATGGGAAGATCAGCAGTCAGTCTACAGCAGATCCACTAGCCATGTGATCTCTTCCACAGCCAATCACATGCACAGATTCAGAGACAGTGAATAGCAGGAAACCGTGATACCACGTCCCTCAAGATTTAGTTTTACAAAATGCATAATTTTTTTGACCATAAATTATTATTTTTTATCTGTACTTTTTCATGTGTATTGTGTAGTTAGTGTGGTGGGGTTAGTTAGTGGGGAAATAGACAGGGTTAGGTTTAGGGTTAAGTAAGGGTTAATTAAAATAAAAATAAAAAGTCCTGGAAAACATAAATGAATATTTATGTATATACGGTGGATTTTAAATCAGGCTATTTTTTTTCCATTTGTACCAGCGGTGGATAATTTATATAACTGAAAAACGGAATAAATGTTTTTTTAATTATTTTTTATGTTAATAAGAAATAATGTCTTTAATATGTAAATATGGTTTAAAAAACGGCACTACATGTCCCAAAAAATGTCATAATTTGTGTGGGTGGACTAAATGAGAAAGAAGGAAATAATGGTTAAAAAAAAGACAGTAAAAATTACAGTTCAAAATGCCCCTGATCATTAAGGGGTTAATTACAGAGCAACTTGTTACTTACTGTAAACCATAAGACGGAGGGATTCTGTTCTTGTGGTGGAAGAAGTGAGATTCTGGACAGTCAGTGTGTATTCCCCCTGATCAGCGGCTGTCAGGTCTCGCAACTGGAGGGTTGTATTTACAAACAGTTCACATCTGTCTTTATACTCGGTATTATAAATAGGAGAACCGTTTGGAAATTGTGACACAATTAACACGTTGCTGTTAAAGTTCCATGTAATTGCACGATTTTGAATTTCAGGAAGCGTCAGATTCCCAGACAGATCCACCGACCCCCCCTGAATCCCGGTCACATTTCGGAGAGAGGACGCAGGACCTGTATAAATGGACACACAGTGAATATTACAGTCCCGGTCATCCCATTCTTTTCTATCGATGTAACGTCTTACTACAGACTGTAAGCTCTCTGACCCAGACTGTCCTCCCCCCCTGTGACATTTATACTGCGCAGAATTATTATTAACCCCTAGATCTCCAGATACACACCCAAAGCAGAGAGGAGAAGCGTGCAGTTGAGGAGACGCTGCCAGATGCCCATCTTTTTGCTCCCTTGGTTTATGTGTCTGTTCTGCGTTCAGTCTCTGGCGGTGTAAATGGCTGTGAATGTTCAGAGCTGCGCCTTCTCCTGATTATTAACTTCTATCCAGTAATAAAAAGAGAAGAAGCTCTTAAAGGGACCCTGCAGCCTCCATTTCTGTTTTTCATACAAATGATATCTGAGGGGTCCCTTTAAATTTTTGTGGTGTCCCTCTTGCAAATATCTACATATCTCCTGACAGTTGATTTATTTTCCACCCACAGACACGTGCAAAAAAAGCACTCCCATTTATTTCAATGGAGTACGTTCCTGCCACTGATTGGATGCTTCAAACAGCCAATCAGCGGTGAGAATTATCAGACCACAGATGAGTCGGGGAGCTTCATTTGTGGAGCTGGAGCTTCTATTAAAAGTATAAACAACAAAAAAATAGTTACCTGCGCACTATCCCAAATCCCTATGTTTATTTAGACAAATGGACGTTTTTAGTTTCACTCCAATGGCAATTTAAACTGGAAGCTCGCCTGCCACGTCGTGGCAAACCTCGAATGAGACAGAACGGGGTATTCTCTGAACCCCTACACACAACACACATATTAGCCCTTAATAGGGACCACATGGGATGGGCAGCAGCATTTGTAACCTGGCTGTGAAATACAAACTTAAAATACAAACACACAGGGGGTTCAGAGAATATCCCTTTCTCTCTCGAAATTTCTACCTTTAGCTCAAAGAAAAAATATCATGTGTTTGCTGCATCTTTCTTCATCCGTTATTTCCCTCTTTATCACTTAGTGCATCCATACGAATTATATAATTGCACATGGTGAGCAGTTTGCCTTAAACTAGACATCTATGAATATTTTAATACTTATAGGATTCTGTGGGTAACATGTATGTATTTACGAGATTGTCAGCTAAATCTGATCTTAGCAAAAATGTGTTTTGCCCCAGGAGAAAAAAAAATAGTTCTTTCCACTAGATGGCGCTCATATCTTTTTTTTCCCGTGGAATGCGTCAGCCAATTAAAAATGACTATAATTTTCACTTTCATCCAAGCGCAGAAACAATGTTGTACAATCCACTCCTTTTGATGCAGTTTACTAATTCTTTAAAAAAAATAAGATATTTAGGACAAATTCAACTCCATGAAAAATAAACCTGCATAAGATTTTAGTAAATTCTTTAATTTGCATTCTTTACTTCCTCGTCCAAAACCTGCACTCCTGAAGACGCTCCAGAGCTGCAGCGTCCACCACATAGAGTGACCACATCATGTTTTCCAGGACACATATCATTTTTACATATTGCTGACCAGCCCAGATAAAATGCTGCCTTGCAGTATGTGGGATGTATTGAATTATGGAAAGGAACCAATTAGTCAGTTATACATCCCCCATATTGCAGGGTATTTGATCTGGTCTTGTCAGTAATATCTAAAAAAAATACAGCTCAGTAGTTATAGGTTTCCCCTGGTAACGTGTCAGGTATTTAAAAGGCTATCACCTTAATTTAACTATTGCAAAACTATCAAAGTTTATCCCGCCTCCCAGGAGAAAAATAGTTTCCACGAGATGGCGCTCATTCCTTACTGTTTCGGTGTCAGAAGTTAAAGGTCTGTAGAAGCGACTCTATTGGTTGCCGGCAAGGAGCTCCTTCATTGGTTGATGCCAGAGGAGCTACCTGCCGATGACCTATAGAGTCACTCACACGGACCTTTAACTAATGGAACCTCCCCAGGCCAAGTTCCGCCATCAGAAGTGAAAGGTGGCTTGTGCGGACTGTATACAGTAATAACTCTCCAGCACTGTATACAGTAATAACCCCCAGTGCTGTATACAGTTATATAATCCCCAGTGCTGTATATAGTAATGTCTCTTGATGTTGGGAAAAATCGAATGTTATTTCAGTTTGATCCAATAAACTCCCTTTATCTACAGACCTGGAGGACGCCATTCGGTGGGATAATTAATGCGGGATTGTATGGGAAACTCCCTGGCGTGATGAGATGATTTAAAAGAACTACCTTTGGTAACAAATCTGCAGCTGCTATATACATCCGATATACACCGATCAGCCGTAACATTATGACCACCTGCCTAATATTGTGTAGGTCTCCCTTTTGCTGCCAAAACAGCCCTAACCCGTCGACTCATGGACTGCGCTAGACCTCTGAAGCTGCACTGTGGTATCTGGCACCAGGATGTTAGCAGCAGGTCGTTGAAGTCGTGTAAGGTGGGAGATGCAGCCTCCATGGAAAAAACTGTGATGCTCTGGGTGTTCTGACGCCTTTCTATCAGAACCAGCATTAACTCTTTCACATATATATATGTGTGTATATATATATATATATATATATATATCGTATTTTTTTTTATGTTAGTTTAGGAAAAAAAGACTACCCTATAGGAAAAATGTTTTACTAGTAAATATTAATTCACATGTAAACTATTTTTAATATTTAATTAAAAACTATAATTGAGAAAAAAAAAATTATTTTTATTTCCTTTTATTTGCCAACCTGCCCCAATTATGCACAACCTCTGCTGCCCGTTAGTCCTGCAGGGGCTTCTATGACTGAGCACCGGAAGATCACGTCACAACGGTGCTCAGTCATAGAAGCCATGGCGGAAGTGTTGGCAGCAGCAGAGGTTGTCCTCCTCTCTGGCAGCTGGTGAATGCCTGCGCGATGCACGTAGACAACCTCCGCTGCTGCCGGCACTTCCACCAGGGCTTCTATGAATAAGCACTGGAAGGTCATGTCATGCCGGAGTTCCGTCATAGAAGCCCCCAGAGGAAGTGCCGGCAGCAGTGGAGGTAACCAGAGAGGAGGATCCGGGTCTCCTGCAGCACTGCAGGGGATCTGGATCTTAGTCTTGTACTTAGACCTTTATTTGAGGTCAGATTATAAAATGACCTCGAATATAAGACGAGGGGTATTTCTCAGAGTATTTTCTCTGAAAAAATCCTCGTCTTATAATCGAACAAATACGGTATTTAATATATATAATGTAATGGCTGATCATCTCCTTATATTCCAGCTGTTTTCCCTACCCCTTTTCAGCAGAGGACAAGCTTAATGCGTTGACCATAGTAACTCTGGTTTGTGTCCCAGCTTTTCCTCTAGTTGTGCAACCGAATACATTATATATTTAATTACATGTTTAAAATGCTACAAACAGTATAAGGGTACATGTATCTAATAAGGTCCCCTTTAAATAGACATTTAATACCGGGTAGTAAAGGTAATTTGCGATATTTTTCTCCCAATGGTATAGAAAAAGTCAAAAAGCTACAGCGAGGAGGTGACAGAGATAAAAGAGGTGTGCAGGATCTTCCAATTTGGAAGTCAGGATATGATGTATCAGATTTTATATCTATTTATATATATATATATATATATATATATACATAATATATAATTTACGTAGGAAGAAATATATCTGAATAAGGAAAAATACAAATCTCAGATTGCATAATACCGTAATAATAATAATAACACTACTACTACTAATAATAATAATAATTATTATTATTGTTAGTATTATTATGTTTGCTTCGTATGTAGCCAATATTAATAGGACATTCTCTCTAGAACAAAATATATTATAATAATTGATGTTTTAAATAGTCTCATTCCAGGGTGTATATATTGTTTTTGGTTAAAGTAGGGTTGTTGATATATACCGTATTTGCTCGATTATAAGACGACCCCAAAGGAAAAAAGTTTTACCAGTAAATGTTAATTCATGTAAACTATTTTTTTAATAAAAGCTATGATTGAGAAAAATATTTTTTTTGTTTTTATTTCTTGTATTTCCCAACCTGCCCCCAGTTACGCACATCTGCCCCCAGGCTTGCCACTCCAATATGGCACTGTGGCCCATGATATGCCTTTTAACCCTCTATATGCCACTGTGCCCCATGGTATGCCTTTTGACCCCCTATGTGCCACTCTGCCTCCAGAAATGCCTTATACCCCTATATCCCATTCTGGCATTTAGGGGGTTAAAATGCATATTATGGGGCAGAGTGGAATATAGGGAGGTATAAGGCATTTCAGGAGGCAGAGTGGCATTAAGGGAGTTAAAAGGCATTGTATAGAGCACTCTGCCTCCAGAAATGCCTTATACCCCTATATGCCACTCTGCCATTTAGGGGGTTAAAAGGCATATTATGGGGCAGAGTGGCATATAGGGAGGTATGAGGCATTTCAGGAGGCAGAGTGCTCTATTAAATGCCCCCTTAAAGCCACTCCAGAAATGCCCTATGCCCCCATTTAACACACACACACCCTATACCCCCATTTAACTAACTAACACACACTCACACACACACACACACACACACACACTATAGGATCTATTTGAGGTCTGATTAGAAGACGACCCCGATTAGAAGACGAGAGGTATTTTTCAGAGCATTTGCTCTGAAAAAAACCTCGTCTTATAATCGAGCAAATACGGTATATATATGTTCTATATCTCAGTGCCTATGATTAAAGGCATCGTGAAAACGTGTAAAATGCGTGGGGCAGTTGGCATGTCCGAGACATTAAAGCCTCGTTGTTGATATTTACCAGTTTGTTATTTTTTATGCTTAATGAAAAAAGTAAATGCTTTTTTATAGATTCAGGAGTCATATCCCTATCCCATGCATTTTTAAATTTCCTCACTGTATTAGCCTCTACCACTTCTGCTGGGAGGCTTATCTGTTAATCTATCACCCTGTCAGTAAAATGTCATGTAAAAATCTACAATAGTAAACACTCAAACTTATAAGAGTGTTTGTTCAGCTAATGCAGCTGCTGGAGGCATTACCTGATGACACATTTTGCATATTAATCACTGACAGGCAGGATATTGCAGACACGCGTGTTATTTCCCTGTAGCCGGAGCACCTGACGGACAGAGACAGCCTGAGCTCAGTCCGCAGCCGACACAGCAGGAGAACAGATGTTACTGACACGGAGTCTACTCACCTGGGCGCTGATCCTCTCAGCTGCAGGTAAGTCTGACTCGGGGGATCATACCTTTCTAAATGAGCTGACCCTGAGACCCCTGAAATATTAACCCTTTCATAGCCCATTGTGAAGATTCTTTGTAGCGACTCACTGCTTGTGTTACCCAAATGGCTCTAATACCGGTCCTTATGGAAACCTTCCCTTGTCGCTATTTAAGGATACACTTAATTGAGTCACCTGCATTTAAGCAGGGATATCAACCATAACATACTGGGAGCAAAATCAGAAACTGGGAGTCTTATATATAATCACAGCGGGGGAGAATTGGAAGGAGTCGACTCCAGACTGTGTAACCTTGAGAATCCGTGACCCTCAGATTGGGGCAAAAAACTTCAGATTCAGCATCAAACACTGAGAGCTCCCTGCTGGGGTTATGATATAATTAGTGGGTTAAGTATACTCTGGTTTAGCATTTTGATACAGCGATGACATTGAAATAGAATTTAAAATACAATGGGGAGGACAAATTGATGAACAACATTAAAATACTTTGTAATTCATTCCAACAGGTCCTGCGTCCTCTCTCCGAAATGTGACCGGGATTCAGGGGGGGTCGGTGGATCTGTCTGTGAATCTGATGCTTCCTGACATTCAAAATAGTGCAATTGCATGGAGCTTTAACAGCAACGTGCTAATTGTGTCACAATTTCCAAACGGTTCTCCTATTTATAATACCGAGTATAAAGACAGATGTGAACTGTTTGTAAATACAACCCTCCAGTTGCGTAACCTGACAGCCGCTGATCAGGGGGAATACACGCTGACTGTCCAGGATCTCACTTCTTCCACCACAAGAACAGAATCCCTCCGTCTTATGGTTTACAGTAAGTTGCAACTTTTGGATTATTAATGCAATTTTCTGCATTCTGATACAATAACCGTATATTAGGGAAATCTTAACCTTCTATGTGCTGCGCTGAGATGTAATGACCTAGAGTGAAAACTGCAGTAAGATCAAGTAATCAAGTATTGTGCTACTTACATATAATTATCTTCTTCATACCTGTATGGACCTCTAAAAACCTAAAGCTGCCCCTGCTTTTAAATGTCCCTAACCCAGTATAAGCAATATCCAAGTTATGTACTAGAGATAAGAAGAAGAAGCAAACCCTAGTCCATTTAAAGAGCTACCCATCGCTTTAGTTGTTTTAGTAACATAGTAACATAGTAACATAGTTCATAAGGTTGAAAAAAGACCAAAGTCCATCAAGTTCAACCTATATACATATTGTGTCCCTACTGTGTTGATCCAGAGGAAGGCAAAAAACCCTTATGAAGCAGATGCCAATTGCCCCATACCAGGGGGAAAATTCCTTCCCGACTCCAAATATGGCAATCAGAATAAATCCCTGGATCAACGTTCTGTCCCTATTAATCTACTATCCATAACTTGTGATATTATTGCTTTCAAGAAACACGTCCAGGCTCCTTTTAAACTCTTTTATTGAGTTTACCATTACCACTTCCTCTGGCAGAGAGTTCCATAGTCTCACTGCTCTTACTGTAAAGAACCCCCGTCTGTGCTGGTGCAGAAACCTTCTTTCCTCCAGCCGTAGAGGATGTCCCCTTGTTATAGATACAGTCCTGGGTATAAATAGGTCCTGGGAGTGATTTCTGTACTGCCCCCTTATATATTTATACATAGTTATTAAGTCCCCCCTAAGCCGTCTTTTCTCCAAACTAAATAACCCTAATTCTGATAATCTTTCTGGGTACTGCAGTCCTTCCATTCCCCTTATTACTCTGGTTGCCCGTCTTTGAACCCTCTCCAGCTCCACTATATCTTTCTTGTACACTGGTGCCCAGTACTGTACACAGTATTCCATGTGTGGTCTGACTAGTGACTTGTACAATGGTAGAATTATTTCCTTGTCATGGGCATCCATGCCCCTTTTGATGCACCCCATGATTTTATTTGCCTTAGCAGCAGCTGCCCGACACTGGTCGCTACAGGTAAATTTACTGTTAACCAAGACTCCTAAGTCCTTTTCCATGTCAGTCGTCCCCAGTGTTTTCCCATTTAATACATATTCCCAGCCTGGATTTTTCTTCCCCATGTGCATAACCTTACATTTATCCGTGTTGAACCTCATCTGCCACATCCCAGCCCAAGCCTCCAACCTATGCAGATCCATTTGTAATCGTGCACTGTCCTCTATTGTGTTAACCACGCTACAGAGCTTAGTATCGTCTGCAAAGATTGATACTTTACTATACAATCCCTCTACAAGGTCATTAATAAATATATTAAAAAGAATAGGACCCAAAACTGACCCCTGTGGTACCCCACTAGTAACAGTCACCCACTCAGAGTATGTACCATTAATAACCACCCTCTGTTTCCTATCACTGAGCCAGTTACTTACCCACATACACACATTCTCCCCCAGCCCAAGCATTCTCATTTTATGTACCAGCCTTTTATGTGGCACCGTATCAAATGCTTTGGAAAAATCAAGATATACGACATCCAGCGATTCTCCCCGATCCAGTCTTGAGCTCACCTCCTCATAAAAGCTGATCAGGTTAGTTTGACAGGACCGATCCCTTGTAAACCCATGCTGATATGGAGTCATACATTTATTTTCATTGAGATTCTCCAAAATAGCATCTCTTAGGAAACCCTCAAACAGTTTACATACAACAGAAGTTAAACTAACCGGCCTATAATTCCCAGGGTCACTTTTTGTCCCCTTTTTGAATATTGGCACAACATTTGCAATGCGCCAGTCCTGGGGAACAGACCCGGTCACTATAGAGTCCTTGAATATTAGAAATAGGGGTCTGTCTATTACATTACTTAACTCCCTTAGAACGCGGGGGTGAATGCCATCTGGACCTGGTGATTTGTCTATTTTGATTTTTTTTAGGCGGCACTGCACTTCTTCCTGGGTTAGACAGGCGACATGTACTGGGGCATTTATCTCATCCTGCTGTATATTACCTGGCATTTCATTTTCCTCTGTGAATACAGCAGAGAAGAATATATTTAATAGATTCGCTTTTTCCTGATCCCCGTCTATAACGTCTCCCTCATTACTTTTTAAGGGGCCGACGCTTTCATTTTTAACCTTTTTACTATTTATATAGTTAAAGAACATTTTGGGGTTTGTTTTACTCTCTTTGGCAATGAGTCTTTCTGTCGCCACTTTTGCTGCTTTTATCTGATTTTTACATATTTTATTTTTTTCCCGATAGCTTCTTAGTGCTTCCTCACTGCCTTCCTGTTTTAGTAGCTTAAATGCCTTTTTTTGCCATTTATTGCCACCTTTACATTTTTATTTATCCACATTGGTTTTCTCTTGCTCCTGACACTTTTATTCCCATACGGTATGTACTTTTCACAGTGAGAATTTAAGATATTTTGAAAAATCTCCCATTTAGTATCTGTGCTTTTGTTTTTGAGGACATTTTCCCAATTTACAGTGTTAAGGGCTTCTCTTAGTTGATCAAACTTTGCCTTCCTAAAGTTCATAGTTCTTGTGGCTCCTCTAAGAGTTCCCTTATTGAACGACAAGTTATAATGTATTATATTGTGATCACTATTTCCTAGGTGCCCTCTGACCTGCACATTAGTTACTCTGTCAGGTCTGTTGGTTAATATTAAGTCCAGTAGAGCGCCCCCTCTGGTTGGGTCCTGTACCATTTGGGACAGATAATTATCTTTACTTATAGTCAGAAAGCGGTTTCCTTTATGAGATTCACAGGTCTCGGTTTCCCAGTTTATGTCGGGATAGTTAAAGTCCCCCATAATAACCACCTCATTGTGATTTGCTGCCTTGTTTATTTGCTTTAATAATTGATCTTCTGCTGCTTCAATTATATTTGGTGGCTTATAGCAAACCCCGATCAGTATTTTATTATTTTTCTTTCCATATATTTCTACCCATAATGACTCCACATCATCATTTCCCTCACATATATTCTCCCGCAGTGTGGCCTTTAGGCTGGACTTTACATAAAGGCAAACTCCTCCCCCTTTTCGTTTTTTTCGATCCTTCCTGAATAGACTATAACCCTGTATATTAACCGCCCAGTCATAGCTATCATCCAACCATGTCTCTGTTATACCCACTATGTCATAATTTTCTGCAGACATTATTAACTCCAGTTCGCCAGTTTTATTGGTCAGACTTCTGGCATTAGTAAGCATTAGGAGTTCTTTAGAATTAGTCTTTGGAAATTTGAGAATACAGCTTGGGCTTTTTTTTTTAGTTGGACGCTTTCTCTGCCTCTATCTCTTATACTGATAGAGAAATAAAACAGAGAATACTTACTCTCAGCTGGAGTTATACTTTTTTACAAGAAAAATACTTTCTCAAATCGTGAATCATGCATTATGAAGGATCAACCCAGGCAGTTGAAGGATCAAGTTCACACCGTGTTACACGAGTAAAGCCCGACGTGTTATTTTAATAATTTGCTACAGTTTCTGAAAGTTCCAAAAGGCATCTTAAAATCAAGTTGATTTTTCGACCAAGATATGGAAAGTCTTTGTTTGCGTCAGCGAGAACATGTGCAAAAACATAGACAAACGTAGACGGGGAGGTGGTGGCGTATTCTTGCCAAGGTGGTTTATCCAAGGATGCAGTTGACCAGCCCAATTCTACTGCTAAGGTCTATGTAGACATTCCATAAACTCAAGTTCTAGATGACCCCTATGGCATGGTAGGACTCGGGGATCTGATGTAGGTCCTTCATGGATCAGCAGTGCCCTATAAATATATGACTAAGGACAGGAGACATTTTAGTCGGTTTGGCTCCAGCTTTCAGTCCTCCCTTTTAAAACCCCGTTCTGCAGTTAGTATTACCACATTTAGTTACCAACGATGTAAGAATCAGTGTTACCAAATCTCACAGAAGCCTCAAAAGCTTGATGTTTGATGTGTCTTGGAATGAAAGGTATTATAATAAGTGACACTTATCATTTAAGATTCTAGGATGCCAGAATAAATATTCCCTGCACTTTTCCTCCATTTCTCTGTTAAGTGAGCTTTTTTAAAGTGGGTATGGTTTGCATTCAAAGAATGGGGAGAAATGTTAGAACAAGAGACCATCATCTAAAACGAGAGGGTCACAGATTTGTGGAATAAAGTTTTACTTCACATAGGTGTTGAGAAATAAGTGGTAGCGGCTAGGGCAGTCAGGAAATTTAAACATGCATGGTATAGGCAAGATGAGACCAAGGCGTGAGCCTTTACATCTGGAAAAAATGGTCAGACTAAATAGAATGGGTCTGCCATCAAGTACCATGTTTCTATATATACACGTCCCAATTGATCCTGGAAATCGCTTTTAAATAGTCCAGAATATATTTTACTATCTGTGTTTAGAGGTTGGGGCACCCACTTAAAAATACTCCACACCGATATCCTCTACGATGAATCGAGGAATTCTTCTACAGAAAAAAACTAGTAAGGAGGAGGATTTAAGAATAATTGTAGACAACAGACTCAGCAACAGTGCACAATGCCAGTCAGCAGCTGCAAAGGCTAATAAGATATTGGCATGTATCAAACAGGGTATTGATTCCTGTAGGATATCATCTTGCCTATCTACAAGTCACCTTGAATATGTGGTGCAAAGGAGGGCTACAAAATTAAAAAAGGGAAGTGGGAGATCTTAGTTATGAAGAGAGACTAAAAGAGTTGCATCTATATACGTCTATATTATAACATTGTATAAATATGTGCGGGGCTGATATAAAGAGGTCTCTAGTGACCTGTTCATTGTCCTCTGAGACGAGAAGAGCAAAGATTTCATAGACAACAAACAAAGGGATTCTTTACAGTGAGGGCGGTAAAGGTACGGAATTCACTACCAACAGAGGTGGTTCCATTAGATAAAAGGGACGCCTTCAAAAAGGGTAAAAGCGGAACATACAGAGCTAAAAATTATTGAATAAATTAAACAGTTAATTTGTTGAGCTTCTTGATCCAAGGAGAAATCTGTTTGCCTTTTGAAGTTGAGAAGGATTTTTTAACCCCTAAGTGGCAAAATTGTAAAAAAATAAGAAGGTAGGATAGGTATAAGGGTTAAACTTGGTGGGATATGAATCAAACCACATAGAGAGGTTGTCCACTGCTTCCCTCAACTCTTGTATGATGGGGTAGATAATAATAACGAAAGTCTTACATGTGTACACTGTGTTGGGATTTGAGCCACTGGGGTAATTCTTGATATAATGGGGTGAGGTGGGCAGAGTTCAAGCACTTTATAGGTTCCTGCTAATAACACATTAAGAGGTTTGGGGTGACCAACCTGGTGCAAATGACTAAAGGACATCTTATTTTTGTGGTTTGCTACCCAATTTATTACTCGTTACCACAGAGTATTACGCGCCTGACTAAGCTAATATTTAAAGAAAATATTTACTAAAGATCAAGTGACTTATGTTTTCAAACTTCACCTTTCCAGATACTTTCCTTTCATCAAATTTAATTTGTTGATGTTTTTAATCTCGTTTCTAGGTATGCTCACGCCTCCAGGTTTCACTTTTCTCCCTGCTAGTGATAACCATCCAGTTAATGGCACGAATGCGACCCTTCATTGTGTTGCCCGGGGTCAGACTGTGGATTCTTACAGCTTTCACCGTGGCAAAGAAGACGCCTGCTCCCAGGCCCATGTCACCTGTGTGGGACCCAACCTGAATTTCCACCCAATCTTACAGACTGATGAAGGGAACTATACCTGCACCATCCATAACCCCATCAGCAACAGCACCAGCGCCTTCCTACACGTGGGAGTGAGAGGTGAGAACTCGGTCCTCTGGGTCCAATACTGGGAAATCGGAGTATAAATGTCCATTCATAACAAACAGAACCTATGCAACTGATTTATCTTGGTCTGTAATTTTTCAGTAAATGGGTTAAAGGAATATTCAACATTAAGATCTTAATCTGTACCCCCATGTGAAATATGGGGGTAATTTCTTTTCTTTTAGTCAATAATCACTGATAAAGACTTTAGGTTCCCGTTGTGTTGTATTTGCAGGGTTTGTGGTCTCGGTCATCTAACTTATCTTTTCTGCTTTTCAGTTCCTGTTTCTGAAGTAATGTTACAAAGTAACGAAAGCGTTAACAAGTTGCTGTGGGTAGGAGTGGATTCAGTGTCTCTGGATTGTACGGCCCTCGGAACCGAAGTCCAATTTTCCTGGAATTTAAATGGAACTCGACTGCCAGCAGACCCCCGATACCACTTTAGCCAAAATAACTCGACCCTCACTATCAGCCCTGTCCAACGGAGTGAAGAAGGAACTTTCACCTGCACGGCCAAGAACTCTGTGAATAACATGACTAGTAACCCACTGAATCTAAGCATAGCCTGTGAGTAACAACAGTAATCCGTCTGAAACCCAACATTACACGTGGCATTTACAGATAAGTAGCACTTTTTACCCTAGAAAACTCCTGTAGTAAATATCTTGTGCCTGCAGTTGCCATGGAAGCATCGAGTCTCCACAAGGTCTTTGGCATATTATCCATATGGCTTTGTGAAGTCAAGGCGTATGTGGCTGTTCGTGACAATTTTACGTATGTGACATTTCGGGTTCGTGTTTTTGAGGCCGACGCAAGAGTTTTCTTTTTGTGGTGACTCCCATGCATGGGACTCTTAAATAATTTCCCCAGCTCTTTTGTTCCCACCATTCCCTGGTCGCGCCATCCCTCTTCTCTTTCACACGTAGCTTTCAAATTTAAAATTGGTTTCTTGTTTTTCTTTTATAGTTCATCCAGATGACAACATTAAATGCTCTGCAAGTGCCCATAATGAAACAGTCCAGCTCCAGTGTTCTTGGGAAGGTGGTGTCCCTCCTGCAGAAGTGCGTATGCAGTTCCAAAATATAAATGAAACAGGCCAAGATCGAGTGATTAACAACGTGGCCTTCAACACAACTCAGCCTGGAGAAGAGCTGTTCTGCTATGGTTCCCAAGTTGGAAAAGAGGTAGCCTGTGCACTTAAATTAGGTGAGACACTGACAATAATTATGTTCTTAGCCACTGGTGAGAGGTTGGCATAGGTTATACTCATAGCTAGTTCAACAGGGTGATATAACACCACCGGGTGGTTACAATGGAGTCAAACTTGCCCATAACATAAGGAAGATCTTCACAAGCATCCATGTGGACACTTGTAAGGACCAAAAGGCTGGACAACAGGGAGGAGTTTCTGCCGGCTCGACCAAAAGTGAAAGACATAGCAACACCAATTTTTAATCAGAAAAGCAGGTGGTACTTGGAGAAGGAGATATAAACCAAAAAAACAAAAATCCAAATTCCACGTGTGAAGTGTAAAGTGTAAATAACAATAAATAAATAAATACTCCCCAAGATAGCAGCTTCCAAAAAACACTCTTCCTCAAGGTGCTCAGCAATACAACAAGACAACCAAGGAGCGCATATACATGAGGAGAAAACAAAAACAACACTAATAGTGCAATATGTTTGTAAAATAAAAAATAAAAAAAGGTTTTGATGAGCCTGACTTATTCAGCAACCTTGATGAGCCTGACTTATTCAGCAAGTTTGTGAGTGGATCTTACACCTTTTTTTATTTTTTATTTTACAAACATATTGCACTATTAGTGTTGTTTTTGTTTTCTCCTCATGTATATGCGCTCCTTGGTTGTCTTGTGGTACTTGGAGAAGACCAGAATAAATATAAGCAGCGGAAAGGACTACAGACAGCAAAGGCCTGAATTAAATCCCTGTGAACCTGCTTACCAGTCATAAGTACTAATGAGTGAAGAGGCATTATGACAGTAGCCTCTGTAGACAGTCTATTTGTTACACGTTGTCAGTCGCACAAACATGGGACATGATCATTTGAGTACATAGAATGCGGAGGAACCTGGTCCAGAGCTCAGGCTACCAACATGGTCCACAAAATGGGTGTTCCTGGAACCAAAAACAACTTTGCATCCTTGATGGGCAGAACATACTCAATAAAGGGTGGACAGTAAATAGGGCTTCCAGATACAATGTTGGTTGGACAGATATAAGTAATGTAGGCAAAATGTTTGTACTCTCTAATATTCTGTCCTCGACTTTAGGTGCACCAAAGGCTGAGAATTTCAAGAATGAAAGCACATCAGAAGTGCCAGAAGGCACATCGGTAAATTTAATAGTGAGTCTGATCCCCAGTACTATGGGACTTAGGTCTTTAGTACCAGAAGCTCAGGTTCTACCTGCAACTTTCACATGGTACCGCTACGCACCACAGCCCAGCCCTGTTACCGATGGAGAAAAGTTCAAGGTGAATTCTACTGAGTATGTGTCCACTCTAACGGTATTTTCAGCGACGCCAAATGAAAATGGAACTTACGAATGTAGAGCGCAGAACCTGTTTGGGACCTCTAGCTTTTTCTTTGTGGTCAATGTGACAGAGAATCCAGGTAAGTTCACCTAAATATATATTATATATATTATATATATAATATATATATATTTACTTTCCTGGTTATTAGACCTTTAACATTTTGTTAAATGAATCTTAAAAAAAATATTATATGATAAAAAGCCAGTGATTTAGAACCATCTCCATAATCTACCTTTACCAAAGATATATCACTGAGAGTACATACAGAGAGCAGTGACGGTCCAGGTGCATGGGCAAATGGTCCATTAAGACTTGTTCTTGTCAGCCATGGTTCTGTGAAGAGTTATTTGATATCAATTTCTGTTAGCCAGAACCATAACCCACTTGTCGTAAAAGATTCTATTTTATTGCTTGATTTTCTGCTTTAATCAGCAAAATGTGCCCATCAACAATTAAGATGGTTTTTTAACTAGCCATACTTTTTGGCTATAATATGAGCAGACAACATGGGTCAAATGGTTCTCGTCTGCCACCAAATTCTATGTCTCTATCTTTAATGATCTCTGAATCTGTTTCATAGTCTGAAATTGTGACTTTTTAGCCATACAAGATTAAATATTTCTCTATATATTACTTTATAATGTAATATATAATATATAATATATAATATTCTCTTATATGTTCAATATTATACTGGGGGATATTTATCTGATGCAAAGTTTGTGCTCACTTTCGGAATGTTCCTGCTGATTGGACCATTCTATTGGTTGATAGGGTGATAAGACCATTCAAACTTTACGCCAGAATTATTGTTTCTATACATCACCGCCATAATGTTTCTGTGATGATATATTTATGCATCTTCTACCACTACATGCAGTACAGGATAGCAATAATTGACATACATCTCATCTCAACTATTTAATTACAGATCCACTAACTTCACTAACTACTGCTACAATTTTGTCAGTTCCTCCTAGGCCACCAGGAGGACTGGATGGTGGCGAGATTGCAGGCATCGTGATCGGAGTACTCGCAGGGGTGGCCATCATTGGAATCATTATCTACTTTATCATAAAGGAGAAGAAAAGTATGTTATATGTCTCATAATCTTCCTTGTAAATCCATGTTATTTATCATGTTTGTAAATTACATTTTAAATAATAACGGTCATCTTTCTCATCAAACACAACATGGAAGGGGGCAGATAGGTTTTGATTGTGTTCCTATTGCCTATAAGAGTTTATGATGCTTTGGTTCTTCAAAGCATGCAACTCAAATGAGAAGCTTGACAAGGTTTAGGTTGTAAGTGTTTTGTATGTACCAGATATTTTCAGTGATATTACCAGATATAATCAGTGATTCGGATGATTCATTGATGAAGACATATCCTGGTGGCGAGCGAGCTCTTCAGTCCATGAATCACTCAAATATCTGACTTATGAAGAGCTCATAATTCAGACTTTAGTTACCTCTTCCATAGTCATAATATCCAACTAGATATGTTTCCACAAATCAGGACAAGATGAATTCCTTGCCCCCTGAAACTATTTAAATTTGCCCCCTGAGCTCCATTGTCAGCAGTATCCACATGACTCAAGGCATTACCCAAACAATTTATCCACATGATGGCTTTTTTGAGCAGTCCATGGAACCTAACTTTCATGTTCTAGCCCTCATCATTTATTTTACAATTTACTCAATAGCCTGGCATAATAATCCATCACATATAATATAAACCATTGTAAGTGCATGACACATTACCAAGTGCCCTTACAGGTTCTTGGCAAGCATCTTCTGATGGAACGCTATACCATCATAAATCAAGTTACCATATCTCAGGTTAGATCAGTCATCAATTCGTTTCTCAATTAATTTCCTAGCACCTTAGCAACACTTACTGGTCTGTAGACACAAGATAAAATATAATGCTAATACATTCCCAAAACATATATCATCTGTCATGATATTTTTGAGAAATACCGGGAGACGTCTCCTGGCGTTAGGATGTCCCAAGAGACTGACCAGGAATTACTCTTCTTCTTTTTAGCAAGACAAATACACCTCTAACCAGGAAACTATAGTATAACAGATGAAGCACCGGCAAGCTTTACTTGATCACGTTACAGACTCAAAAACATGCGTGACATCATAAATAAAACACCTAGAAAAAAAATAAAAGTTCCAACAAACCCTATAAAGTGATTCAAGTGTCTCTCTTCTGCCTCTCATTGGATTGTATCTCCGTTTCACTGTTTTGGGGTTTGATACTATTTTGTTTGCATTTGCATTTGGCTTTTGTGTCTCTGGTTAGCATTGCACTTGTTGTATTTGTATATAAGTTACATGATTGTCTGTGTGTGTAATTATAGCTCCCGTTACTTCTCTTTTTCCTGATACCTCACCGACCTTTGACCCGTTTAACTATAATTCGCTAAACGCAGGTTAATATGTACTGAAAATATGGTCTGCAAGAAAGCAGTACTCTTGCTTGGTAAATTTTTTCCACCCTTTCAATTTTTAATGGACGCTTTATGGCGATAATAAATTTAAGACCAGCTTATTTTGCACCAATCAGTCCCATCGTAATGCAAAAAAAATTGTCCCAAATAATTAGCCATAATCCATACTACACTTGCAGCAACCAAGTTCCTCAACCCTTTGGATGATCTCAGTAGGGTTGTCAAAATAGATAATACAAATTTGAAAGAAAAATGATCTTAACGTCGCTTTGACGTTTATTTTTACCGGGAACTTCTCTAATAATCCTTCCTCCCGAGCCTCTATGCAAATTTCCTTCTTACTGGTGTCAAAGGTCTGTGAGTTGGCAATGAGTAACCAATGAATGAAATGAAACCTGTTGGTGACCAGGGTGTGCGATCATTGGGAGATAAATATTTATGGCGTGGTATTAACAGGCTGTGGATTCCGTTCCTTATATAAATAACAGGCAATCTTGCTATCTGCTAAAACGTGCATTAAAGGTGCTGTTCCACTTACTTAATTTAACATTCTAATCAAATACAGCCTTAGAAACGTCATCTTGAGTATTCATGATCAACTAAAATGTTTTCCTTATTTATAATTTTTGACCTCAACACTTAATTGTCATATGACTCAAAAGCAGGCACCGATAGGTTGTTGCCATATACACAGGGGAAAAAAAGCTTCTTAAAAGATCCTGTGCTATTTAATGTGATTAAACCTTCAAAGCAAATGATGTAATGGCTGATCTGCTACGGTTTATTTGCTTAATATACTAGAAGGTGCAATTGATATTTTGTCTAAGAGGAACAACACCTTTAAATTTCAGATGTAATGTGGTATCTAAAAGAAAAATTGGTTTAAAAGCATGCAACACAAAATGAATTTGAATCCATTTTGGGTCAAGGTTCTAAGGGTAGAGCACTTGGCGGTTGACGTTGATGTGTGTTTTGGCGGTGATTGCTGTGTTTTGCGAGCTTAATGTCCTAGCGCCTGCCGGGTTGTTTCTGGGAATTGTGATTTAGGTACTCTTTTCTCTTCTTTGGTTGCTATCTATATGTGCTGCTGCTTTTTTTCATTAACCCTTCTCTGTCCTACAGAGAAAGCAAAGGCTAAGACCTCCGGGTAAGTGCCACTTATATGCATGGACAAGCATGATAAATACCGCTAATACAGCACATCCACTGCATCCTGATACATGCTAACAGACACGCAGACCTCATATGTTCATTGCATCACCTTTTATACGATTGATTCATCCATTTGTAAGCAAAGGTATACATTATGCATCATCTTGATGACTTATTACGTGAGTATAACTCTTACACTATGTTGGGGCAAATACATAAGTTATGTATAGTATTCCTTCTAAACAGTTCCATGTACAGAAGGAAGCTTATAACGACTTACCTAAATATCTTGTTTAGGATTCACTTTAATAATTATAGAGTGGGATTAGCCGATATTTCTTGAAACCCACATTTTCCATCCAGATGTGTTCCCTCAGAGGTATCCAGGATAATAAAGAACTTCCACTCTGCTAATTAAAACATATTGTAATAGTAATTAAAAATTTTAGCAAAGCCATATTTTTTGGTAGGCTACTGATGCATTACCACAAATTATCATTTTATAAATAGTTTAATGCCCAGGTGGAACGTCCCATCCATGTACTTTTAGTTCGCGCACATGAAATATGTTGTGAATAGAATACAGAAATACATATTTCCGTAATACTAATTAGTACAAATCATCCAGAAATAAATAATTACATTTTTTTTGGACAATTTGTTATTTTTTTAAAAAAATTCTTTACAATTTTTCTTTTAATCTGCCTACTAAAAGGCACCATCTGTTTAACCCCTTAAGGACAATGGGCGGTCCCAAAACCCATTGAAAACAATGCATTTTGAGCCCGTACATATACGGGCTTTGTCATTAAGGGGTTAACATCTTCGGTGTAGGTTAGTTCTTGACAATCTCAAGATACCTCGTCTCCTAGATATATTACGGCTTGTAATCAATCTTTAACCAACTCATATAATCCAGAAAATTTAGTCCGCCTCTTAGCTGGGCACGTTAGAACTTAATTGCTAAATTTTACAATGCAATTAATGTTTATTTATTTTTTATCTGAATTTTCATCTAGTCTAAATCTGATCTCAACATAGCCAAGATCACAAACTGGACATTTATAATTCATTGATCCGTTTAAGTTTCTTTACTAAAAGCCAAGTAGGCCAAACACTCCCCCTTACTATGACAATTCTTTATTTGAAGAAGAATTAACTTTATTATAAATAATTCATTTTATTAGTATTTGAATTAGATGTTAAATTTGGATTTAGCGCAAGATCTAAGTACAAACTTCTAACCCATGTTTGTAATGAAATCAACGGGTCTAAACCTGGGGATTCCAGCAAATGAGTCAATAATTCAGAATTAAAGTATAATATAATTGGACATTTTTTGAACAGTTAAAACTTGGCATTTAGTAAATTACTAAATTAGAAATGAACTTTATTGTTTGGTTCTTTATTGTATATATTCTCTCCTATTTAATTGAATTATTTTGTTTTCTAGAATAAATCCTGCCAACCAACAAGGTAACGAAAAACTAACCAATTTCTATAAATAATAAAATGAGGCTTGAGTCATTGCATCTTGAAGTATAGAAAATATCTTTTCTTTTAGATTATGGTAATTACAGACCTCAATAGATATAGTTTAATTAAAGTTTAGGCAGAAAATTAAGTAGACAAATAAATCAGTGGTGTTTTTTTTAGAGTTTTAGAAATTATATATATTATTCTACTCTGTTAATGATGTCATCGTAACCCGATCACGCTCTGCCAAGAATTCAGGATTTCTCTAATTAAGATGTAACCAAGCAATTTCCAATATAATTTCCATTTATAATGTTATTATTTAACCTATTAAGTTAATTCATTACTAATTAGTAAAAATGCAATTTACCTTCTACATATAATGTATTGTTGTAAATCAATCTATACAAAATATTTACCCATAAACGTAAGGTTTTTTTTTTTTTTTTTTAAAGTCTTACACTTTTTGGACTTGCTGATCAACATATCTGAACTATTGCCAAACATATCAGGGAAGAGTCATTTAATTATCAAAATTGTTATATCAAGGCAGATGGAGCGAAACTCAGCTAACAAGTTTTGATAAAACAAAAATAAGCATTTTCAAATGTATACCAGAATCTCCAATGAATTTTAGAATTCTAGAAAAAAAAAGTAACCCAATTTACAAAAAAAGTTCCACGCTTTTTTAAAATCTCTTTTGTTGTACTGCTGTCTCTGACATATATGCGTTGGCTAAACAGGTTTCTGAAACACAACGGGATGTGGCTAAGTCACGCGGTTAGATCAGGAAGTAAACGCTTAAAACAATAAGGTTTCTAGATGGATAAATTGGCCGGCTTCCATCCATGAGCTAGTTGGCTCGGCTTCTACCTGCCGGAATCCTTTCTGGATTTTATTAAAAGTTTCTATTGTCAATACACAAGAGGAACTTATAACATGACGTTTTACCAGCACCGGTTATTTGCCAGAGGTAAAAAAAATAAATAAATACAAAAATACTAATGCTTTCCACTGGCAAGTGGACCATCCTTGACCATCGTTTTATCTAGAAAGAAATGGCGCCTTCTTTAAAATGCTACCGAATGAGCAAATTTAATATAAGCTGAAGCTGTGCTTCTCCTGAAAACACCTACTTTAGCGAATAAACCACAAACTATAATCATTACTTTTTACAGCTTGGAAGTAAGATAGAGTGTTGTCCTCTGCCGATACAAAGGTCCTGACCAAAGTGCCATCATATATTGCTATTTTGGCTTCAATAACTAAATTTAGGGATCAACAACTCCCCGTCATCTCCAGAAATGCGCCGCAGGAAACTGTGAATATGATGACATTTTGCTTAATTACAATTTGTTCTTCAGGAAACACAGAATATGCGGTTATACATAAGAACACACCAAACGGAGGTAAGATTGACAGGAGCTGCTCTCCCCAGCTATCCGTATCCCACTCACAGTTCGATCATTATGCCAACATGCGGGTGATGGGACTTGTAGTCCTGCAACCGAAGGTTACTCAGCCAAAATTACTTTTATATGTCCTGTAACAATGCAGCCATTCTCGGAAATATTTGCGTAATCGGTGTTTGTTTCTACCGTCTGTCCGTGCCAAGAATTAACCAATTCAACTATTGTGCTAATTTATAATTATTTTTATAAATTACGATTATGTTAGTATGCCAATGAATGTTTATGTTTCTTTAGTGAATAACCTTTAGTTCAAGGTCAGCGTTGCAACTAAGCATTAAAATGACTTCAACTCGCAGGTCAGCTGATGGACATTGGCATTCTAGATTATCTGTAATGATCGAAAACTACATTTAGATAATGCCGTTTTTTAATACATATATATTTGTTTATAATATCTTAAGACAGTATATCCGGGAGTAGCCATAAGAGACCTCATAAGAGGTAGATAATATCTGTGATTATTGTCTATAAAGAAGAGAAACATTAATACGATTTATGAGGGGGGTTTTTATCACTAAAAAGAGCGGGAAAACTAAATGTGCCTTTATTTCAATTAAGCAAAAGATTTTTTTTACAGTCCGTCATGAAATTGTCCTCATATTTGATGTTTATTGAGCAGAGAACTCAGCAGCATCTCTTAGCGCATGTTCTAAGTATATTTAAGACATTCATATTACCTGATTTTGAAACAAATGATGTGTTTGATTACAGGATCAGCAGAGATCTCAGTAGCCGACATGCCCGCAGATGGCACGGTAAGGATGTTTCTGTCCACTTGAGAAAAGTGTTGTTTTATAATTAAAGATGCCGTTCCACTTGGCTTTTGAGGCTAAATGCAGCATTAGAAACATCATGAATAGTTCTGTAAAATGTCGAAAGCCTTTTTAAGGTAAAGCCAGTGCAATTATAAGGTGAAGTGCTAAACTTGGAGAAATCACTATGGAAACCAATAGACTGTTCTAGGTGATTGCTCGCATCCCTGAAACCTTGATCCAGTTTCTCTTATGAATTATAAATTTAGTTTAATTTTGCACAATTCTCCTCTCCAGCCTTGGTAAAAAAAATAACTTATCATTTAAGTGAGAGATGCCTCAAGTTAAACATTACATGAGCGACCGTCAATGTTCTTACAACACGGCTAATCCCGTGCGTTAGGTCCTAACAGGAGCGGAAAGTGTTATAAAAATGCCTCACAATGTGGCAAGGGTCAAAATCCACCATTAGCCGTGCAAAGGAGCAAAAGTACATCTTAATTATTACTAAAAGACAACAAGGAAAAAGAGATATGAAAATGTAGATTAAAAACAGGGCGGTGGGGGTGATATCATTTACTTCTAGAAATTACACTTCCTGTTCATTTTATCTTCCGTTATTACTAATTAACTAGTCTATAAGGTCTGACAGTATGCCCTTCATGTCAGAGGAGGAAATGCTTATTACCAGTTTTTGCAGGACTGTCTGGGACTGTTTTTGGGGCACTGTCCCGCCGTGCCGGGTAGCTGCCCCACTGTCCTGCTTTTACCCATGGGGATAACAGGCCTGTTGGAGGGGATCTTCTAATCTCCCCTGACTGGTCCTGTGAGGTAAAAAAGCTGTGATTTGGGTAAGGTGGGCACATGGTCACACCTCCCCCCACCTACTTCTGAGGCAGGTAATCCCACTTCTGGGACTGAACCCCCCATCCCCGGGAACTCTCCGTGTTTCACCCCCGGGGACTCCGGGAGAAGTGATGCTTCCTCGGGTCTCTGGGTTGCCACCGGAAACATCAGCGAAGGAACGCCCACAACATCAGCGAGACTTCGTGCCCGCATCCCGCAAGGGGGGCTGTGGGTATCTGGGGCCATAACTTTCCCAGGTATGACTCTCACCCCTCCTTTTGCCATACTCCACAACACAGTTGCTGGGATTTGGACACATGAAATGATGAGGCGTATGACTCAGAACCAGTCCTTCATAATGCAACAGTGAATACAACATTATAACTGTGACCTCAATACAATTTGAGTCCCATTTATATTTGCACCACACCTGCAGACCCGATTTGGGCCAAAAATCGCCTCACACTTTAGATAACAAAATGTTCTTTCATCCTTCCTTCTTAACAAACAGTATCGCTACAGGTTTCATTTCTCCATTACAGATACACACTTAGAACAATAAATACTTCATTTTATAGTTGCACAACGTTAGTTCTCGATCCAACACAACCACCCTTTTTTAAGTTTTTATCGTCTCATATCATACCAATGGGTCATTGAGTCTTCTGCCAAAAACAATCAAGTAACGCCTATTATAACACCCTAGATTAAACTCAAACGTGGCACTAAATGTCAGTATTTAACGGACAAAAAAATATAATTCGCTCACCATATCAATTGTGTTTTCTACATAAATCAGCAGTTTCTGTGACCCAATGGATGATTTATTGATAATGACGGAAAATAAATTACTGATAATTTTTTTCAGTGTGTAAATTATAACTATAACGCTTAAAGATACACACCACCCCTATTTTCATGTTAAATTTTACTGCATACAAATTGGTGCAGGCGTTCTTTAGTTGTTAGAGTTAGAAAATGAGACTTCTGTATGATTTAGCTCCTCCCCCGACTGTCTCTATGGAAAACAGGAAGTATATGTGTGTACACTTACTGCACATGCTCAGTAGCACTCACATGTTACTCAATGGGAATAGCAGCAGCCAACCCCTTGCTTGACAAATGGTTGTTGTAACCCTACCAAATATGAAACATATTATATTCTATTTTGTAATGTTAAATATCAATGTTTAGTTAACTGCGAGCAAAGTGCTGGCTTAGTTTCTATCATTTTTATGAATTCATTATTTTTTTTGTATATTATTTCTCTCCTAACACGTGGATTTCTTTGTTTTTCAGGATGACGTTAAATATGCTGTCCTCAAATTCCCCAACAAAAATTCTTCCAATCCAGCACCAACCCCCGCAGCTGAAATAGAATATAGTACAGTGAAACCCGCAGCCAAAAAATAAAATTCCAGAAGAGATATAAAAATGTGGAAAACACCGGTTTCACGGAAATGTTTTCGGACTGTTATCACTTGGACGTTGTCAGGAAGTTACCGGCCACGCTCGTTATATAAAATTTCCTGAAGATTCTATATAGAAGGTCCATAATAAGAGCAACATTCTTCTACCTTCTGCGATTGACTCCTTCAAAGAAAAGTACCACTTAACGTATTGCTTAATTTCATGTTAATTTGTCATTTTTGTTAATAAAAAATTACAAAAGAGCAAATTATTTTTTTAAGGTAAATTATTTATTTTGTGGTTTAAAAAAAGCTTGTAAAAAATGACATTTTAGATTTATGGGACAGGATAGGAGTAGTAAGTGTGGTGCTTAATGTCCACTCAACACTTTTCCAAATCCTCCATCACAGTACAAACTATTGGAATTGTATTTAGAGATTAATATATTTTATAGCATTTCTTTAAAGTCCTTATAATCTATTTGTTAGTGGAATAAGTTCCAATATATCAGCAAGGATGGTTGTAAGACAAGCAAATATTTGAGTAGAAGGAGACATTATCTTATTGAGATGTATGAAGAGCAAAAAGCAAGCCAGGAGACCACAAACGGCTCCTAAAAAGTTGATACCGGCTAGAAGAAAACATAGGAACAGAATCGTATGATTAACATATTTGATGTACAAAGGTGGCCAACTATCAACGATTCCATGTTGAGGTGGAACTAGACTCCTGTCCTTCAAGAATATCTCCAAAGAGGCTTTTATACATTTGGACCATACCGCCATGGAAACGTTGTATTTAACAACAGATAAGACCCATTCGGCCCTGTCTAGTCGGACGTTTTTTGCTGTAAAGACTCAAACGTTACTAAATTCTTGATCTTGTCTCAGATTCAGGAGCCATATGCCTATCCCATGCATGTTTAACTTCACTCACTGTAATAGCCTCTACCACTTCTGCTGGGAGGCCATTTAACTTCAGTTGATCGACTGAGATAGGCTACATTCTTATCTTGGAGTGGCTAATACGTATTTGTTTTTTTAGAAATTAAATTTTTTATCAGGTACGATATACTGGGGTGGGCTGCCATTTTCCCTGCATTGATATTACCCGTATTTTTGGCTTTGTATGAATAATTAAGTGTAACCAGGAGTATTATTGTGTTTTTTAAACTGAAATATAACTTTTTCATAAGAAAATGAATTCTATGGTTGGTATGGTGACAAGACCATTTTTAAGTGGCCATTTTGAATAATTAACCCAAATTGTGGTCTGGGGATTAAATGTCCTGCCGATACAATGTTTATGCTGGTAACATATCTGAGTAAGTTCCCCTTCTCTTGTATTGTTTCTATATGTTTAAATTGTCTACAATGCTCTGTTTACTCAACAACTGCATACTCTTAATATCCACTCTAAGGGTTAAATAAATTAATATATTTGATATCTGGAGTTTGTATTTTGTCATATCTTCATTTCTTTCTTTGTTTCTTTATATGTGTGCCTCGAAGCTCTTTTGATGCCTTTTATTGGCTCAACATTGAAATTCTTAAATATTTTTTACATTGTTATATATCAAAAAGGTTTAAAAAATTGAATTTTAAAACACTTTATAAGGTTTATTCGGTGTGTTATACAGTTTACAAAAAAAGTTGTTAAAAAGAATTAAAAAAAATATAAATTAGAAATGCTAACTTATTTTTTTGTATTCTACCAAGCCTGCAGATGGCCTCCCTCGCCGTGATTGGCCGTTCAATCAACTTATAGGTCTTTGTAATATGTTTTGTAATTAGAGCAGAAATAGGAGGCGGTTTAGATGAATGCCCCAAGTGCCCAAAGCCTGATAACAGGTAGAGCGATTTTAATAGCTTGAAAGTGGTATTAATGTTTGTTAAATATGTTAACAGCGCAGTTTAGGCCCTGTTAATTAACGTTAAGTTTATTTTTGGTGACAGAAAGCACAAAATGGCTCCAGCAAAAAAATTAAAATATTAAAATATATATATATATATATATATATAAAAATATATGATGGCTGAAGAGAAAAAGACAAAGGACATTCATTGGGAGACAAACAGGATTAAGGTATGTTACTGGTATGCAAATAAAGCAGCTATTGTTAGAACTGTGTAAATGTGCGTAAACATTTTGGATTGTTTCTTCCTTCTATTCTTGTTCACAAATAAAGTGCTTTATTTTTTTTTTAATTTTTCTTCCATATTATTTCTCTTGAACATTCTAATTGTATTTTGTAAATATTTGTTGTAGTGAATATTTTTAGCATGTAATCTATAACAGAGCTATTGCCAAAATGAAAATACACTAAATAAAAGAACATTAAAAAAATAATGTAAAGATTATGATCCATGATCCGCCTCTTCTTGCCAATGATTGGCAGGAAAGTGCTCCGATTGTAATCACATAGAGCATCCACAGCATTGGTTGAGCCAATTCTGGATCTGACTGATGAGAGGGTACCATTTAGCTGGGCAGTCAGGAAAGGGTCAAATGCATTCTGCAGGATCCCACCATGCATAGACAACACAAACATGTAAAGGGACCACGCAGCTATCACACGCATTAGAATGCACGTGATGGCTGGTGCATCCCTTTAATCATCACCAGTTATGTTTTTCTTAACATGTTTTGGTTCCCCTAAATGTAATAATAAATATTGCTTAATATTGCCTAACTTTATCTGTGATGAGTGACATCACTAAACTGTATGAATGTTAAGAACCAATTCTAGTTAAGTGTTGCGTAACAGAAAATAGCATTTTTCTATTTAAGTTGGAAGCTACATACATGCTCTGCCCACAATTCTTAAGAGGACTGTGTACATGAAGAATAGTTTTTTTTAGATTTCCTACTAAGAGTGAGTCAACAAAGCAGTTCTTTCTTCACCGACTCACTGGCACGAGTCACCTGGATTAAGAATGACTGGTATCGTTCTTGTTTTTATTTTAGAAATACTTAGTAAACAACAAAATCCTACAATATGAGGTTTAGTGAGATCATGTTATACTTAGATCTAACCTCTAACAATGTCTGAGGCGGCCCTGTATAATGCATAGTTTAATGGACGG
Source organism: Spea bombifrons (assembly GCF_027358695.1). Lineage (NCBI taxonomy): Eukaryota > Metazoa > Chordata > Amphibia > Anura > Pelobatidae > Spea > Spea bombifrons. Next base: position 27,645,714 of record NC_071098.1, read on the forward strand.
GTAGACTTTGAAGACATCTCTTGCCGCAGCAGAAGCTCAGTAGGGCTGGATCTCCATAACGTCTAGTGAAGGCAACTCAACTCTCCGGCAAACTCTCCTAACAACTCTGCCTTTAGCCAATAGACCCCTTCGAGCACATAACATATCTCGGCAACGTAGTATCATACCTTGATCTGCTTATGCTCATACTTTCCCAGTATGCGCAAGCACGGCTTGGTGTGATATTGGGACAATTTAGTGGGCAGGTGGCCTTCAGGTCATAGGCTGGGTAGGGTTGATGTTGGAGGTCCAAAGGGAGAAAACCGTGTTGAAACCTAAGAAACCACAGTAAATGGTAAATTAAAATAGCTGACTCCATTCCCTAGTTTGTGATTTAATAAATCCATGTTTTGTGCCTTTAGCTCTCATCTAAATTTCTTTCAAGGTTATTTTCAAAGATAAGTACCTGGTATGTAAACACACATGAAAATGTTGGAAAAGGTCATGAGAGAGGATATTCAAAGTGAATAAATGGTTTCTGCCTTTATTATTTCTTTTATATTGAATGTGTTTGACGAAGTAGAAGCCAAATATATTACCGATGCCAAATTTGATATATACCTGGCAACCACAGATAAGCCGCTCCATAAAGTCTTTACTGGAAAAGGATATGCGAGAGACCTTTCTCTTTAACTGGTTTTAATAAAAATGCATTTGTTTGCAGTGTAGCTAAAGCTTTGCATTTTATTTTTTTATGGGGATTTGCACATTAAGCTAGTTTTAGTACCGTGATAGGTAAACATGGAACTTCCCGGCAGATCAGACCCATTCGGCCCCATCTAGTCCAAACACTCAAACTTTAATTGGTTAGATTCAGGAGCCATATGCCTATCCCATGCATGTTTAATACCCTCGCTGTATTACCCTCTACGACTTAATTACCACTCTCTGCTCAGGGTTTCCACTACCATTGCTAGCTACTGAAGTCTACATGTAAACTTTCTTATGTATGATGCTCTCATACACGCCATATCATGCCCCCCCCAAAATTAAAGACTATACCACCCAAGGGATATGCCACCCAAGGCATACCTTTCCATTTACTTCTGATTGGAAGCAGTTCCACTTATCTACAACCCTATCGGTAAAGAAAAACTTCCTTACATTCCATCTAAGGAATGAGACAATGACCTATTGTTCTTGCCCCTCTTCTCTCCTCCAAGGCGTACATATTAGTACATATGGACAGGTGATCATAGGAAACCTGGGACACTTTTCTAAACTAGTCTAGATGTTAAATGGAGTCTCCTAAAGGTCAAGGTCATGACCAGCCTATTCTCTAACGGAAACATAATGTATGACAGCAATATATGTAATTTGTTAGCTCTGAAGGACAATTATGACATCATCAGGTGGAACAATATTCTCCGCTGTCAGTAAAGATTGGTACGGTGCCATATGGCGATGTCCTATTTTCCCTTGAGCCATAATTATAAGGTTAACCATCTTAACATAATGTATAGTTCCTGATTTAAGCGAGGCTCAGCCTTTTGCAAATATTGCTTGGGTGATGGATCTCACGAGACTATACCTTTGTTAACAAACAACACTAAAACCTCAAAAACATGGTAAAAGCTTACATTTTGAAGATGATCCTCTGGTGTTTTGGTCTGAGCCACTGTACATTTAGAGCCAAGATCTTTCGGACTTCAGTCCAAAAACAAAAAACGTGTTGGACGGGGAGGACAAGGCTTGGTTAGAATGAGAACAATACAATATTTATCTTTAATTACATAGCAGTTATCTAGATGATGGCACAACATTTTAAGCACATAAAAAGGGGGAGAAACAACATTATACGACTCAATGGGCAGTCAGAATAAACCCCAGATGAACAATTTTGATGTCTACCGTATAATTGCATTACTCCTCTGTTAAGGTTAATTAAGTACAAGGCTTTCTAAATCGCCTGTTTGGAAGTCTAATAAAACACTCAATAATCTGACATTGTGAAAGGCGTACGTGGGGAGAGCGTGGGTCTTAGCAACCAGGAAGGAACGTGAATAGAAGGTGGATTGTGTTTGTGCAGCGGGTTGTACAGGTAGGAGTGAGCGTAGCCACCGTGGAGCGTTCACGATATGTAAACGGCATCTCATATCTTTGTTTGCAAGCGAAGGGCATAGTAATCGTGTCATGATGTTAGAGGAAAAGATAAATATGAAAATAGTCGGGAGGTTTTTTCGCTAAGCAGCGGTAGGGTCAGGACGTTATTCCATGGCATATTCTGCAAGTCTCATGGAATATCAGTTTGTTAATGTCATTAATTTCCTATAAGATACTTAAGCGTCCCTCTTTAGGACCCGTATTCTACCCATATTTCCGGCCCTGATTGTGAAGTGTGTTTTGCAAAGCGTTTGGCAAGCACAATATGTCTTCATTTGTCTTCTAACGAAGTATGTTTCTCAATATACTAAAGTCTTCACATTTACTAATTCTGACTACGTGTGTTCAGAAATAACAGGAGAACTGGAATTATTTTTGTGCTTAAGCATTTTATTAGAAAATAGGAAACAATGACGGGAGCAATTGAATGTAAAATATAGAAATGAGATGTTCTTGGGATGTATGGACAGCAAATACTACGTCTGTCTACTAAGTGAAATGCGTAGGGTGGATTGTCTCCGGTGGTTGCTATATCTACTACATCAAAAGCTTCTTCTGTATCTTCACCTCAGATATATACGCATTCAATATGTAAAGGTGGTCGGCAGCGGCATATACGAGAGTGGCAGGACCTGGGGGGAGGCAGTAGTCACCTTCTTTGGCCATCAAGCCCCCTGGTCTCTTGCTGCACAATGGGCCAGTTACAAGTGAGATCTTTGATCTCAACCACCACGCATTTGGGTTTTACAATAGGCAATATCTTGGTTCTGATTGCTTTCTCTTTTGATGAGCTCCTTTATGCATCATTGATACATTACGTATTGGTGTAGATTTATTGACATAAACTATGATGGTTTATGGGTTTTATTGTTTTTAATGATCCTGCGCCATCCTTATTGTATATTTCTATGGAATTTTGGAGCACGATGGAGAGTGCCAATGGGGGCAGCGTTTCACGTATAGCAAGTATATTTCTAGATTTATATTTTGTTGCCATTATATCTACCAGGGCCAGACCAAGTAAATATTCTACTCTAGTCATTATAGTGCAGGGTTGTATTCACTAACCGTTTGCAAGTAAAGGCCATGAGGGTTGACCCATCATAATCCTAAATGGAATTATTTAATTTAGGTTTTCACATATAAACTCCCAGATTAGTTTATATGCCACGTGATTCTTAGCGTATAATGGACTATATATCATAATAGTAGGTAACAGTTACCTAATATGTTTCTAAAGAGAAATCCTTTTGCGTGATGTGGTGTTCCAGGTGGCGGCGATAGATATCAGTGATTTGTGAAAGCTGTGATGATAATGGGAGGTGAAGTAGTATATGAGATAGAGAGGTGGCTTTCCGTCATCTTCACATGGAGACTGTTCTTCAGGATAGAGGCATAGAGACATCAAAGGGGTTCCCATGCTTCAGACGGATCCGATTGCAGATATGGCGGCATCGATGATCATGGGAAGGCTTAGAGCAGACAGCTTTCTTGTGACGTCTTTTCTCTTTGAAGGACAGGAAAATGAAAGGCTTTGTTAGTAGCAAGCGGTATTATATATATATATATATATATATATATATATATATATATATATATATTTTGGACATGGAAACTCATAAACTCATTGATGTGGCCATCTGACATGGACATTAATAATGACAGACTCCTTCACCAATAAAAAGAAATTGTCATATTCCAAGATAAATTGTGTCTTACGATGTAGCTTCTGGGGTCCGTGACTCTTGCAGTTGCATCTTATGATCTTTCTTTCATATCCACGGGCATCTGAATGAGAAAATAATATAGCTTGTGCTTATTCTTATCTTATTTGCACAACTTTAGAGTATAAAGGGTTCTAGCTAACTATGTACCTACGGGAACCCCTAACATAAATGAGTACCTGAAGACTTTTAAATTTATTTTTATGTTTTATTTTATTTTTTAATCCAAGCTTTTGTTGTTTTTACTTTTTGATTGTCACATCTAGAAGATCTAAAATGCCATATTTCTCAATGTACATGTGTGGGTTAGCTATGATGACTCTTTATAGTTTTGCAATTAAGAATCTGACCACAATTTTTCATACATTACCTATATTTGTATTTTTTATGGCGAGACTGCTGTCCTCGCTCTTCCCTGTTGAAGAAAATGTGAGAATATATTTATGGATTCCATCTGATATGTATCTCTGTCTAAAACTATCAAGCAGGATCTTGGGAACAGTTCATTGCATTCTGGAACCTTTAAACATCCGCTATACATTAGATTCCACAACAAAATGTTTTAATTAAGCTGCACAGAACTTTAATATTGAAATCTAAAATAGAAATGCTCTTTCATACGTAGAACCCTACCTGGGAACTTCTTCAATCCGGCTACCTGGAGCCTTCCCTTGTGGGATGCGGCCAGGACTGCCCACTTACATCAGCGGGTGGTCCCGCTGATGTCAGCGGGAAACACCCCCATTTAAAGGGAAAATGGGCGGGAAGCAGGGTGTGTCAAGACCCTGCTTCCGCAACCTGGAGGATTCGGGTGTTGACCCAGAGAACCGAAGAAGCGCTGCTTCAACCAGTGAGTTCCCAGGTATGTGTATAACTAACTACTCATTAAACATAAAGCTAAGCCTTGGGTATGATCTACAATATACCCAAGCGAGGGGACATTAGTAAGGAAATATTTCCATGTCCAATAGTCTTAATTCAATCTATTGCCCAATGAATAACTCCTTCTCTTCCACCATCAAGACTTTTTTGATGAGATGGGACCTTAACTAGACATGATAGATATCCCAATCTTCATAGTTACAAACTTCCAGTCCAGGTACAAACAACAGAAGACGCATGGAAATCACATGATATGCCAGCACTACCTGGTTAGCAACATAAATTAAAAAATAAAATACATATGCAATGTTGAGTGTTTAATCAGCAACCAAAGCTCCCTCTTCTGGTTCTCTAGTAGCTCTGCCACCAGAGAAGCTCGTGTTGGTTTCCTGTAAGTGTTCAGTCTGCACTACATGGCTGTTGGCACCACTCTAGTGAGCTTTGGCCTGCAAACCATCACCATAATGCACATGATCTGATGCCTGTTCAGAGACACTATTAAAACACACGTCTGACCCTCCAGTCGCTGGATACACCACCCTTCCTAATACCTATCGTTGATCCCTGGCTTAGCTTGAAAGCCAGTATTTATGTTGTAAAGTATTCACTCTTTTGTTAGCGACGCACATGTACATTTATAGACCGCACAGTATAAGTGATTTTCAGAACTGTTGTTTAAGCTGAAATGTTGAACAATAGAATATGTAATTTTTTAGAATCAGTTGGTCATAGACGGAATTCGCCGTATTTATCATGGCCACCATCAGTTGACATGTTATTTTTATAGAAGAGTCCTATATAGGTAGGGAAAACTTATTGAGATAAATAATTAAGGGGGGAGAATCATGCGGATCCTGATAATCCTGATAATCGGAAATTATACATTTCCCTATAACACACAGGCAAGCTTCTCACATTGCTTTATGCTATTTTGGCACATCATCGCGGATCGTTACACATTAATACATGTTTAGCGGTTAGGTTAATGCCACATTTATCCATTTAATCACTGTAAACCCCATTGCCTCCGGTACAAAATGATGATATTATCCGTCAGTAGCCTAATTCCCCTTGAAAGACGTCCATGTTATTTTTATAGAAGGGTCCTAGATTGCAAATGTCATCGTTCCTGTTCAGTCCTAGAGGTTTCAGTTTACCTGCATTGGCCTGTCCATGTGGTGTCCAGCAATTGCAGATGGCGAAGCACGCAAGAAACAGAAAGACAGCGACCGTCTTCATCCTCACGGAAGTTCAGGTGTGAAGGACAGCTACCCCTCGTTGACTCTCTAAGTCTCTCCGCCTTGCACTTCATATGTTGTGGGGCAGGTCTCGATTAGCAGGTTTGTTTTCACAATGGAATGTTAAGTATCCCCAACATTAACCCTCTCCGCCACAAACACGATGTTGTCAAACTGTGTACCAGTCCGGCTTCTACCTGTCTTTTGTGTCAACTATGCAATCACTTGTTTGTGGATTAAAGTATTAAATGTACTTTGTGTATTGAAAGACGTTTACTTTCGAAAGACTCGCCATTCAAAGTTTGCGAAGACGAGACAAATTCTTCCGGTTAAAAATGCAAATAGGTTCTAACGTTAATAGGGCATTAGCTGGTAAGCTGCCAAATACCGTAATATTTACAAAAGAATTCATGTAGGCCATTTTGTAGGTATTACGGAAACGAATTACACAGTGATGTTATTATAGATAAATAAGATAATATAGAATCTGTTGCGTTAGATTATGAAGGACTGAGAAGAGCACCGTTAGAAGTCCATCTTTCTTTGGTGGACCCAATTATTTGTCCATACAATTACATACAGATCTTTTAGGAGGGTCCTTATACCAGTCTTATGATCTCCAGATTTCTGCCATCTGCTCAGACCAACATCTTAACATTTTAAGTTTGGCTGTGGACTAAGACTGTTCCTAAGGTCTCTGGTGCTTCAACACAAAGCCAACCTATCCATTGGTATTTAACATGTCTTCTCAAAAGGAGGACCACAAATCTTAGTGCTGATCATTGGAAATTTGAGTTTTACATTATAAACTTTTTTTTTTAAATATGAAAATACAAAGTATTTGTATGTTAAAAATATTTCTTTTTTGATATTCTGAGAACAAATGGACAATTTCACTCTACTGAGGAAAAGATATGTTGGGAAGGTTTTCACGCCTCATATACGGTCACCAATTCAGCACTCCTTAGTATATACTCCCCTTCTTCTTATTTTATTGGTCAGTTTATACACCATGATGATTGCTGTCTGAGATTCCATTAAGCGTCATAATTTTTTATCTCAGTATAGTCATGTCTTATCTTGAAAACATGAGTGCATCTAAATTTTATTTGTAATACCAAAGGCAAACATTGCTAAAGAGTAAACCTTATACGCCCTGAGGCTGGCAAGGAGGTAGTTTCCACAAGAATAAGGTGGCCAGAAAAGAACAAATCAAATGGATGTATTCGCTAACCCCACACAACAGCTAAACATTCCAATTCCCTGAAATCATTCCGGATTATGTTGGGCCCACCCTGGTCAGCATCTCCTGCAAGAAATCATTCCGGATTATGTTGGGCCCACCCTGGTCAACATCTCCGGCAAGAAATCATTCCGGATTATGTTGGGCCCACCCTGGTCAACATCTCCTGCAAAAAATCATTCTGGATTATGTTGGGCCCACCCTGGTCAGCATCTCCTGCAAGAAATCATTCCGGATTATGTTGGGCCCACCCTGGTCAGCATCTCCTGCAAGAAATCATTCCGGATTATGTTGGGCCCACCCTGGTCATCTTCACCTGCAAAGAATCATTCTGGATTATGTTGGGCCAACCATGGTTAGTTAGCTTCTCCTGCAAGAAGGACTGAGTTAGTGAGTTGAACCTGCTTAATAGTGATATTAGGAAGTTGAAACTTGCAGCAACCATTACTGGAAATGTAAAAACACAAAATGGAATAAACAGAACAAAGAGACATAGCAGAATGGATTCCTTTTCTGAAAGGAGTTTATCATTTCAGTAGTGACGGTGGTAACTAACGCATTTGCCCAGTGTGCCTGACGGCCAGTCCAAGGCTGGTACATACCAGTACATGCAATCTTCAAGGGACCAGGAGGTATTGTTCAGTAAACTGTTACCTCAAAAATATAACGCTCAGTGGACATCCGCTAACTTCTTTACTGGCCATAAAGATTAAGTAACCTGTTTGGAAAATGATGTTGCCAATGAATCCTTTAACATTAGCACGAAGCACAGTTAAATCAGCCAACACCCTTTGGCTCATGTGATGTCTCTTGCATTTTAATATATACACAGGAGCAATTTACATTTGCCAATGCAATAACGGTTCTAGTAATATTATTATCCGACCCAGTAACAGTCAGGGTTGCTTAATGAAGCTACTTCCCTTTTCAGTTGCAAACAAGCAGTAAAAAATTATGTCAAATTCTTGGATCTGTTTGTGTAGGAAACAAATTTAAGCAAAATTAAATCTGCATTTTTAATTTTCAATTACAATTGTTTTCTTAAAAAAAAAGGATTTGCATAATATTATTTTTGCTTTGATATATGCATTTTCATTTTTTAAAAAAATCACATTTCTGTTTAAATATACATTATATTGCTTAGCTGTACTTACAATATTATAATATTTAGAATAAGGCCTTGTCCTTACATTACTTCTTTATCTCACTTTTTCCCGCCCCCTTTATTTCTTTCTCTCATTTAAGTATAAGAAGAGTGTGAGTAAGAGTGACGGAGAGTGACAAGGCCATGAAATGCAAACAACAATCAGCGCTTGGCTCAGTATATAGCAATAGGAGTTACATTGTACAACCGTCTTTGTCTGGCTCATTATACAGTGAAGCGAGTTATGCTGTACTAACGTCTGTGTCTGGCTTGCTACATAATGATAAGAGTCATGCTGTACCACTGTCTTTGTCTGGAACACTATATCATTATAGGAGTTATCCTGTACCACCATCTGTGTCTGAATCACTATATAAAGAATTATTTATGCTGTACCACCATCTGCATCACTACATAATGAGTAGAGTAATGCCGTACCAATGTATGTGTCTGGCTCACTACTGTCAGGGCGTACCTGTGCCGAGGTGCCTGAAGTTCAATCTAGACCTCTGAAGGTGTGCTGTGGTATCTGGCACCAAGACGTTAGCAGCAGATCCTTTAAGTCCTGCAAGTTGCAAAGTGGGGCCTCTTTGAACTTGTTGTTGTGGTCCTCAAACCATCCCTGAACCATTTTTGCTTTGCGGCAGGGCACATTATCCTGCTGAAAGAGGCCAACGCCATCAGGAAATAGCATGTCCATGAAAGAAAAAGAAAACGTGTAAAAGAAAAAGTGTAAAAGAAAACGTGATTCATCAGACCCGGCCACCTTCTTCAATTGCTGTGTTGTCCAGTTATTATGCTCACATGCCCATTGCAGGTGCTTTCAGCAGTGGACAGAAGTCAGCATGGACACCCTGACTTGTCTGCGTCGTCGTAGCCCCATACGCAACAAACTGCCATGCATTCTGTCTGACACTTTTCTATCAGAACCAGGATGAACTTTTTAAGCAATTTGAACTACAGTAGCTCAGCCTTCGCCTCCCCCATGTGCATCAATGAGTCTTGGCCGCCCACAACCCTGTCGCCGGTTCATCGCATATTCTTCCTTTTTCCACTTTCGACCACAGTACTGACCGCTGCAGACAGGGAACACCCCACAACAGCTGCCGTTTTTGGAGATGCTCTGACCCAGTTATCTAGCCATCATAAATTGTCCTCGTCAAAATCGCTCAGATCCTTACACTTGCAAAATATTTCCTGCCATCAACTTTGAGGACAAAATGTTCACTCTGCCTAATATATCCCCCCCCCACTGACAGGTGCCATGATAACAAGATTATCAGTGTTATTTACTTCACCTGTCAATGGTCATAATGTTATGGCTGATCGGTATATATATATATATATAGAGAGAGAGAGAGAGTAGAGGTTGTAGCCGTATTAGTCCAGTGGTGTCAATATCAAATAACAGATGGAATAAGTATCTTGTGATAATACCTTTTTAGAATGTGCTCTGAGCTTCTCATGGCTTGCAATGCGCTGCAGAAATGTTTTAGACTTGAGAAAGGGAGAAGAGCTCCCGAAAGCTTGTCATTCCAAAATTCTGTTAGTCCAATAAAAATGGTATAATCACAAGATACTTATTCCATCTGTTATTTGATATATATATATATATATATATATATATATATATATATATATATATCAGTCTTTTACTAATTTTACAAATTTTATGCAGCTGTAAGAGATTTATGTCCTGATTATCTATTGTTTGCCCTTTATAGCAGTAAATAAGTGCTCCATAGCACCCCATGCTGGCTATGAGCAGTACTGCGGCACATTGCAAACCATGAGAAGCTCAGAGCACATTCTAAACTCATCTCAGAGGGCATTCTAAAATCCAAATCAGAAGGCATTCTAAATACTCTATCTTGAAAAAAATCACAGCCCTGTAAATGCAATCAATGTATGTATAGAAGAACATAAAAACAACATACATATAAAAACAACATACTCAAATTGTTCCACACATGAAAGTGTTATGGGTCATCCCTACAATAATTTCCATGTATGGGGGTCCATCACCAAAAGGTTGTGTCCTTAGTTGGGTTAAAGGTTAGCTCGAATGAAGTAATTCTACTTAAGTCCAAGAAAAAAGTTGCTGACGAGTGTTTTCATGGGCTTGAAGCATGAGCTTGGTGATGTTGATCGCTGATGTTTGCCCTATGGGAACATACAAGTTACCAAGGCTTGTGAACCACCATACAGAGATTGTGAGTGTTCTCGGGCTGCAAACCTGATGCCAGTTTAAAAGAAATTTATAAATATAAATGTGGGTAGTATCCAACTATTAGACAATCATAGCCCACAATATGCGCTAAAGTCCAGCAAGGGGTTTCCCAAGGTCCATTTAGCCAAGAGAAACATAAGGTCAAGAGATTCCCTGCAGAGTCTAAAGGGTGGCAGATAGGTGTAGGTGTTACCTATGGGGCCAAGAAATATACCCTCATCGGCCCCAAACCAGGAAGAATAAAGATACAACTGAGGGTCAGGTACAGAGAACACTAGCAAATTTCAGGACATAAAGCAAACTAGATAAACAGCAAGATGATCAAAACAGGAAATTCTGGAACACTGGACTTGGAACAGGAAATATCTTCCTACAGCAGTCACAGCGAGGAATCTCGTATTGGCCAAATCACTAGCAGAAAATAATAATTTCTGGCTTTTAAGACCAAATTGAATTGAATTGTAGCTATAATATCGCAGTTCTTATGTATCGCCAAATTCATAAAATTATGGAGTTTATTCATTAACCCCTGAAGTCACATAACAAAACATTTAAGACCATGTCCGCTAACCACTCCTACAGCTATAACCCTAAAGTAAAAGTGTAATTTCAAAAATTGGGTAGTATGGGATGAAATGTTGGAATATGACATCATAGTACAGTGCAAGGAAGAGTCAGAGATCCATGCCTGAGGGCACCTGCCTACCATAATACCAACTGGTGGTCCAATGTGTAGTGACCTTGCACCCATAAGTTTAGAAAAACACCCACAATCGGAGTGATGTCAGGCACTCAACGATAACTAGATCCCTAATTTACCCGAGTTGGCCTAACGGCTACCTGAACCTAATTATTTATGGATTCTCACTCAACATATTGTCACATAACCCCATTATCATACCTGGGAACTACCCAGGGCTGGCCTGTCCCAGCTTGTCCTTTCTGACCCAGGTAAGATGACCAATATCGACATATGGAAGGGGCAAGAAGTCGACACGAACAAACCATCTTCACTCCCCCTGCCCATAGAACACACCGACTCGGTAATCAACTTGGAAAATTTGTGTTCTGGTGTGCATATAATAGAATGGAAATTCAAATCCCAATTAAAAAGGAAGTAGATTCACCAAAACAGATATATCTGCGACGCGACACAGAGTTGGAAAAACTATGCAGCTCCTGTCGTGCCGGAGTCTAATTTCTCATTACAACATTAATTATTCACAAAGAAATAGGATTGATATACAAGTGATTACTTCTAATTATCATTGGCAGGCTAGAGTGATTAATAAGCCCCGCTGTCTCTGAAATATAAATTAAAAAATAATAATACAAGATTAATCAGGTCGTTTCACCATGCCCTGCCCCAAGTGAAAGGGAAGAGTTGAAGGAGGAACAATGACCTGCTCTACCATTATTATTTGAACAGTTTTGTTGACATTTCTAACGAAATGTTACTCGAATTAGGTCCCACGCCTGCTAGACAAACAGATGAAATAAAATTTGGCTGCAAAACTAGGGGAAGAAACTTGCCAGTTTTCCCTGCATCAGATATGATGATTCTTCCAAACTCTCTCTCTCGCCCTAAGCACGATGGACTCTCCTTAGCTGGGGTTGATAGAACAAATAAGAAAATGCATGATTTATTTTTGTTTTTAAATTAAGAGATTTTTTTAAAAAAAATATATTTTTTAGCAAAATATCTATTTTATTTGATAATGAAGTTTCTTTGTAATTTAGTTATTAATTTTTAAATTTTATGCTGTTCTTAATTTTTATTTTTTTTATTTATTTATTAAAATCTAGCATACTACAGAAAGCCATCAGGTGTATGTGACTGGTGACACTGGTGACTTTGCATCAGCTTCCCTTTATGAAGGAATCTTTGTTTCTGAGGATCTAAAAAAAAAAAAAACAATTGGAAAAACTGAACAAGGACTTTATTGTTTAAAGGAATTTTGTGAAATATTTTTATTAATTAAAACATATATCTCTCAATCTCTTGCCACAAACAACATTGTTATTAAAAATAATTTATTTATTAAAAGGAAGGGAGTGATAGGGACTCGGAGCCTCATGTTAAAATACATCAGGCATTCTTAAAATAAAAACTATATTTTTTAGATGTGGATTTTGGAAGCAGTCGTCTAAACCTCCTGTTCTCCAAATCAGCATAATTATCCTGCCATTGATTCATCTCTCCTCTATTTTTATTTCATGTAACGTCAAGTCCCCAAGCCAACAGTACCACCAGGAAATCCACAACCCAATGAACTACCTGCCAGCTGTTGGGCCCTAAGTTCTTCCCAACACTTAAATAAGAATCCTAGCCCTCGAGTGTCATAATCCCTCAGTGGAACACTCCTCTCCAAGCCTTTTTTGTGAGGAACGTTCTATTGTCCTTGGATCCCAGGTTGGCCAGGGGACTCACAATGCAGCTGTGACAAGAGTTAAACAGCAAATTAACATAATAGAAGATAAACAACCATAACCAAACCCAACCATGCTATAGGTAGAACATCTTCCTCTCCAATGGGGAAAACCCTTACTGCTGCCTCATGCATGGGCTAGCAGTCATGATCCCCCTTCCCTACTCCATTTATAGAAGGCATATTGGGCAAATGCCCCTGAGGGCCACTGTTTGCCCCATACTCATTCAACACTGTGTGGCAACTGGCTGCAAATGCCCGACCGCACGCTACGTGAATTTGGGCTTTTTCGAAATCGTTGGGACTTCATATTTCAGATGAGAATGTGGTCTTCCATCACTGATACTTTCCTAGGCCACGGTAGGAGAACTCAACAGTAATTTATAAAATAAATGCTAATTAAATGTGAGTAATAAATAAAGAAGAACTTTCCGATGAAACTGTAAAGACGACCCAACACTCAAATGTTATATTTTTGAAATGAAGATGAAATCTTTGAGTTTGCTTGCTGTTTCAATCTCTACCACTTCTTTTCACCAATATTTCACGTATTCACCATCAGTTCAATGATGTAATAAGTAGCATTACATCTAAGCCCTATAGTAATAAACTATGACATTGCCGGTTATCCGGACATCTCTAAGACTCGATTTAGTGGGCCACATACTATTCTGACATATCCTTGCCATTCGCACCCACATTTCACTCCTTTTGTTCTGCATTGCACCTATTTCGGGGAATTTTGACTGATTCGTTGTTAAGTTGATATAACCTGCTTTGAGCTTTTTCCCCATTGCCTGCGTCTGTGTGCAAAGAGACCTGAATTTCAGGTTTCAGGGAAGATTTTGGTTTCCTTTGCCAGAGACAGCCTCCAGGGCAAATGGCATTGAACCAGTCAAAATATGTACCTGACAGAAGTGCCAAAACTGCGAAAAGCAAAGTTTAAAGACAAAACAAAACATATCGTAATCAATGTGCAAAAGAGTGTTATTAATATCTTTTATTTCTACAGCGCCAACAATTTCCGCAGCGCAGTACAGCGACCCTCCCTGGTGTCCTGGTCGCCCATAACAACCAGGCCTCATAATGAAATCCAGCGTTAGAATGTTTGTTAAACATTAAAAGGTTATATGAGCATCTGTGTCGTCGTAATCAGTAGTCCTGAAACTGAGCACCTTTTGGGGATTTCCCTCTATCTGAGAAGGAAGTTATTACACTTAAATTATTAGGCCAAAGGCCCATCCAGTTTAAGCCCTCACTAGTGGATCAACTTTATTGAATATTAACTATTAATTACATTTTTCAAACAATTCATGTCTCAATAAAGCTTAATAAAACCGTCTAGCTACTTATGAGTGGTTTTGGAGGCTCACCAAACCCTTCATTGATCTCCGTTTCTCTCCCCACTCTTTCATTATGAAGAGATTCCATTCCCTTTACATTTAAAATAGCGTTAGATTTGTTTGAAAAGTCATTGTTACTTTCTAATCAGGAGGAAGTAGCTGTAGATTTAAGAGTCAGAAGCTGCTATCTCAAGGTGACCTTGGCTGCAGATAGCGACATGGTGGGAACAAGTGATCCAAAGGTACCACTGACCAGGAGGGCACTTGGACAGCTACAGGGTACTATCTGATCATCTGAGAGGCAGTGGTAACAAAAAATGTGAAGTAACATTGTCATTCCTGGGAAATGTCTAGGTTTGACCGGGAGTCTTCTGGTGAAGCCCTGCCATTTTTAATCTGGAAAGGCTCGAAGAGTTTGGCCATACCTATTCCCCCATCCATTTCTTGACTACTCCCATCCAGTAGTGTCTATTTGGGGCTATAGTCTAAATTGTTCTAGCCCATCTATATGAGCGGCAAGCCCATGTGTACAGCTAGCCTAGACTCTTTACAATGACACTCGCCTCGATAGGGGAGAGCCTACGCTGGTAAGTTCCCAGTTATTAGCACAGATGATCAAAGACATAAATTACTTGGACTTCTAACTAGTGACAGTCTTCTAGTGACAGTTCACAGTCTTCTAGTGACAGTTCACAGCCTTCTAGTGACAGTTCACAGTCTTCTAGTGAAAGTTCACAGTCTTCTAGTGACAGTTCACAATATTCTAGTGACAGTTCACAGCCTTCTAGTGACAGTTCACAGCCTTCTAGTGACAGTTCACAGTCTTCTAGTGAAAGTTCACAGTCTTCTAGTAACAGTTCACAATATTCTAGTGACAGTTCACAGCCTTCTAGTGACAGTTCACAATATTCTAGTGACAGTTCACAGTCTTCTAGTGACAGTTCACAGCCTTCTAGTGAAAGTTCACAGTCTTCTAGTGACAGTTCACAGACTTCTAGTGACAGTTCACTGACTTCTAGTGACAGTTCACAGCCTTCTAGTGACAGTTCACAATATTCTAGTGACAGTCCACAGTCTTCTAGTGACAGTTCACAGTCCTTTAGTGCTCAAGGGGAATTTCATCTCTCCTGCAAGAACGTGTCAGCGGTAACCTCCTTCCTTGGACCGTTTTCTTCCACTGGTCCCGTATGTAATGTCTCCTTAAGTCTGTGGAATGAACTGATTCCTCTTGACTTATAATTTAGTGAATAAGCCCAGTTCACAGGTAACAAAGAGCATTTAAAGGGATGTTATTCTAGAGTTGCATCATATGGACATACCTGGGAACTTTCTGGCTCCGGCTACCTGTAGCCACCCCTTGTGGGATTTGGGCAGGAGATCCCACCAACATAGCTTGAGGGCTGTGGAGGGTATTTGTACCCTCTTACTTCCCCCATCATTTAATCACCAAATCTGCCAAATTACCTATAATTTTCTCTGTACATCTTGGAGTGCGTTAAGCCAAATATGCGGGTTTCGGTACTAAATTTGAAAATACGCAAACAACATTATATAATAATCATGAACAAGGCGGCCATTTTGTTTATCTTCAGCAAATGCAGGAGAGAGACATTTTGTATGTGAAATGTAAGTATCAATTAAAATAATTTCAATAAAAAAATCGAATCTTGGCAAGCTCAGTGTCTTTTGCTGGAAATGGCTGTTATTTTAATTTGGTATGGAACCAGAAGATATTATTTCTAGAAAACATTTGGTCTTTACTAGACAAGCCTCTAATAATATAACAGAATGGGAAGTATATGCCTTTCACATGAGACTTTTTAATCACGGCCGAGAAATGAAACTAACCCCGGAGTTTCACTTGGCCCTGGGCCTAGATTAACCAGGATAAATAATTAGTATCAGTAGAACCATTGCCAGCGACACAAGGTGCCCCCAAATAACATATCAAAATACATTAGATGATTATATGGAACGTAACTGCACTATTCTGCTCTCAGCATCCTGATATTACTGCTTGAACACAGTTGAACATGTGGTAGGATTTGTGTATGATTGAAAACCAAATGGATATGGTTGAGCAACAGTGAAAAGCGCGATGTTAAGCACTTGGTTGTAATTATCTCACAGATACTCAAAATAGACCGGGGCAGCGTGGGGGTCCACGGGCAGGGAAAATGCCACTTTCTGCTCAACGGAGGTGTTCTCCTTCCAGAGTAGTTGAGACCAGCCACGGAATGAGTGGAATCGGGTGGAGGGCACCATGAGGTGAGGAACAGGATCCCCTCTCGTACCCAAACAGTTCATCTGCATGGGGTGCAGGGCCTCGTCAGCGGTCATTTGCATTGGCCTGTGTGCCAACCGTGACCCTTGCCCTGTTCCTGTTATGGGGTGAGTGTGGGGAGGTTATTTCCGGGGAGTCTGGGATACAAGGTGGAAAAGTTTTGACAAGTTTCGAGGGTTGGCAGAAAAATCCCCGCCCTTCCTTCCCCAAATTGATTGTAACTTTGTTTTAGTTATGATACATGTTATTTATGTATAATATTTATGTACGGTATTTATGTATGTTATTTATGTATAATATTTATGTATGCTATTTATGTACAGTATTTATGTATAATATTTATGTACAGTATTTATGTATAATATTTATGTACGGTATTTATGTATGTTATTTATGTATGCTATTTATGTACGTTATTTGGTTTATTAGACATTTGGCGCTGGGTGGAATTATGATTATGGTTTTTGGGGTTGTGTTTGCTGGTAGGGTGCACAAGGCATCTGTCTGAGGTATGGTTGGACTCATGGTGGCCTACGCCCTGGTGATGCGCCCTGGTGATGTTTGGCTGCTGTGCTTTTGGCCGCCGGTAGTCTCAGCGGAGGAGTAACGCCCGTCCCAACCGGAATGGCTTATGTGGTTCTAAATGGCACTATAGTTTTTGACAATGAGTCACGTGTTATGCAAGGTTGATGGGTCGTATGATTTGTATTGAAAGTTAACTATGTAATGATTATATCTGAGAGTCACGCTTGGGGGGGGCGTACATTCGATACACGTGGCCACATTTATCAAACCTGAATTGAAGAATATTTGCCACCGAGCTATGTTTTGCGTGCTTAATTGGGTATAGGGGGGCCGTGGGTAAGGATACTTCACCATGTCATGTATGTTGACATCAGATGACATGAAATTTAACTCATTACATGCACAATGCTTCAGGAAATAGCACTCTACCTCCACAGGTGTCAGCGTTCCCACAGGAGGATGTAGAGAAAGTAAAATAAGGACAAATTTGCGAATATTTGAATTTTTCATGCGATCTAATCTTGAGAAAGGAAGGCTGCTCCCATGGTGTGTGTATATATATGTGTATACTGTGTGTATATATATATATATATATATAGGGTTCTGATACAAATATGTTCCTTATTTTAGTATATGGGTTTATTTAATGTACTGAACTGTATAATTAAGGCTGCAGAGGATTCGTTTTGACCTCATATGATTCTCATCGTCTTCCTGATAGGACAGAAGGATAATGAGGCATTTTATATTTTCCTTTTCATTTCGTTTATACGTATCTTTCTCAGAAGCTAGTGTAAATATACCGTTGTTTTATGTGCAGATATACCTCATATAAACATTCTCTGTGTATTCTCTGAATCTGAGAGCAATAAAAGCCATGAAGCGAAGAGCCAGAAAAAAAATGAAATCAAATATTAGCCAATGCCGCACGCAATAAAACCGAGCTTAGCTTCAATAAAGCACTTTGAGCAAAAGTAATTAAGAGAGATTTCTCTTCGGTGAGTTCTTATACTGTCGCTGGATTCTTTTCAGGCTCCTTCTATAGCTTTCCCATACAATGTTTTGGCCGTACCCAGTACATATATTTACATAGTTAGGAGGAAAAAAGGGCATGCTAAGTGGGCAGAATACGTTTTATCTGCTTTAAAGTCTGTTTCCTTCGACCGATACTACAGAATTATGACATCATGCCTCTCTTGGCATCGCTGCGTTGTGCTCACAAGTTCCATAAAGCAAGAGAAACAAAAAAAAAGGTTTTTATTGTTCAGGTGTCTGGTCCCGGAGGCCAATGTCCATGTTTCACGTGTTTCCTTATTACCGTGTTATTACTGGAGCTTTCAGAACTAATCCTAATATGTACAGGGATTGGAATATCCACAGCGCCCTCCTGTGGCCATTTCCAGAAGCTCACGGTAATTCACCTATTATTACGGTAAATCTGGGGAAATTATAAGGAAAACAGCACATTTATGTAACAGGAAACATAAATATATATATATATAATATTTCTAGGAAGTATGAAAAACACTTATTTTCTAATGTTTCCTTTAACGTAAAATATTTGGCTGTTGTAACACAAACAAAACAAGCATTATTTAATAATGGAACGAAACAAAGTGCAGATCAATCGCCATTCATCCAGCACAGCAATGTAGCCGTGGAAAAACCTAGAACAGATTAATTCATTTGGGGAAGTGGGGAGAAAAGAGGAACAGGAGACTTATGTAAATAATTACATTTAATCTATATACCGTATTTAAACTACATCTGTACCATAGGGAACACAGTATGGGTTACTGATTTAACATTATCTTTTTTTTACGCTCCCGTTAACCCCTGCGATGCTGCGTAGATAACTGGAGCGGAAATCCATAGGTTTGCTGTCAGGGGTTAACTTGGTGCAACTTGGCTGGCAGAGACCACTGGTCTCCCTGCTTCAACAGTTAAAAGTCTGTACGAACGACCAATAAAGTTGCTTGTACGGCCCTTTTACTGTTGGAGCAGGGAGACCAGTGGTCTCTGCCGGCCAAGTTGCTAGACCAAGATTTTAAAAGTCTGTACGAGCGACTCTATTGCTCGCCAGCAGGGGGCTCATCTGGCATCAACCAATGAAGACCAGCAGCCGCCTGATGACTTATGTTTGGCCGATGGCTGGACACGCTACTTTTTTATGCTCATGTAGTGTACAGATGGGGATAAACGCTGGAGCTGGGCCTGCCTACCACACAATGCCCACCGACGCAGGATTAGAAAATGAAAATATATGGATGTAAGGAATTTACTCCAAAAAAGAGTAATGCGTTATAAATGATGCCACGCAAATAAACAATTATTTCTCAGGCTAGGCGGGGACAAAGAAAAGAAATATAACAAGAAATATATAACAGCCTGTGGGTAGAGGTGAGAACAAAAAAACAGCCCGGAGGAGATGCAGGCACCAAAAATAGACTTAATAAAGAAACAAGGAGGGAATGAGAATAAGAAAACTGCACCTCGTGAGGATGGGGTGTGTGAAGTCTGCTATAACCAAGAAGACCCCGATTACTAAGGTTCAGGGGGCTGCTCTGCTTAAAAAAATTGGGCCATTGCTTTTTGTGTTTTGCTTGCAGGTCCATCTGTGGGGTTTTAATAAATCGATATCACTATCCGAGAACTCAGTTACTCAGTTACTTATTGTGTTTTGAACGTTATAATGCAGAACATCCGCTTTTTGTGATTCTCCTCTATAAAAATGCACCATTCTATCTTTTAAAGTGTGTTTGTCGAACGTTCTGTGTTCAGTCGCTAATGAATGGCGGCTTTGTTAGAAGTAGGGGAGTCCTTTCTCCATCCTGCAAAACAAAAGGTCCCCAGTTACGATCAAATGTACTGCTAAGGACCTACATCAAAGGCAGACACTTCATTCACTTTAATCTTCTACCTTTGCCCTCCACTTCTTCTGTAAGATCAAAGATTTGATTATTTACAGTAAAGGTTTTCCAGGAAGTCTGATTCAGAAGCCACATGCCTATCTCATGCTTAAATTCCTTCGATGTATTAGCCAGTACCACTTCTGCTGGAAAGCTGCTCCACTTATCTACATAAATCAATCTCACAAGAATATAGTACAAGTTACTATTAATGTGGATGAGGCTGGGGATGAATATTCTAAGTCTTAAGGGTCATACACATACCTGGGAACTGCCGGGCTCCGACTACCCGGAGCCTCCCCTTGCGGGACGCGGCAAGGACTGCCCACTGATGTCAGCGGGTGGTCCCGTGATGTTGGTAGGAGTTCCCCCTGATGACGTTGGGCGGTCCTTCTGATGTCAGTGGGAGGTCCTGCTGATGTCGGTGGGAGTTCCTCCTGACGTCGGTGGGAGGTCCCGCTGATGTCAGTTGGAGGTCCTGTTGACGTCGGGGACGTTCCTGCTGATGTCAGTGGGAAACACCCCCATTTAAAGGGAAAATGGGCAGACAGCAGGCCGTGTCAAGACCCCGCTCCCGCGAGAAGCGGTGCTTCACCTGGAGAGTTCCCAGGAATGGTCATACATATAACAAATATCAGTAGTCCACAAATGATAACCCAAAAAATAATGGCCGGTAGGAGAGAGAAAGGTTAAAAAAGGCAGAATTATTAAAAAATAAATAAAAAGGTGCACTTCCTTTATTATTAAAGCAGACGTGGAAGTGGTAAGAGATCTTGTTAAAAGTCAGCAATGAGAAGCAGAGTCCAGCGGTTTGTGATAGTAGGAAAAAAAGGAAGAAAGAAATTAGCGAGAAGCGACCGATGTCAAGTTTAGATTTCGAAGTGTATCGGTGTATATTTCATGGATGAAGAGCTTTTTAAGTTCAAGACAATGTGTGCGATCTACGGATCCACCAAAAGTCATGCAGCCCGAAAAAAAGCCTACTTAGATGCTTCATGACCAGGCTGGTAAGATGAATCGAGGTAGTAGCTAGTCCATGAAAGCCCGCGCCAAGCGATGGAACATAACACAAAGCTAACATTAACTGGATTCCTTGGAACCGCGTTGGACTTCCGCTCACAGGGTGACTTTGACCAGGAGAAATGACCTATGGAACAAACAACGCTGTCCTTTTTCATGTTCCTGGCTGATTTTATTTTGCGTTCTTCCTTATTGTACTTTGATTAGATTTCATCCTCTTATCATTGTTTTCTCAATCTCTATCGTAAACCTACCTACTTACTGAGTCGTTACTTTTGCCATAATAAGACGTCAATACCTTTTCTTGAAGTCCATGGTCTAAAAGCGAAGGGTCAGAGGTTTAGATGGAATGTAAAGAAGTTTTACTTTACTGAGAGGGTTGTAGATAAGAAGAACAGCCTCCCAGCAGAAGTAGTAGAGGCTGATACAGTGAGGGGATGTAAACATTAAGGTTTGAGTCTTTATAGCAGGGAAAACGGGCGACTAGACTGGGCCCAATAGGTAGAGCTCTATTGGTTATGGAACGCCAATTGGCTAACAGAATTATTGTAACTATTAATATTTTGTATTTATGCCTTGACAACCTATAGATGTATTGAAAATCGATAATGGGAACACAACAAGGATCCACCTAGGGTGTAAATACTACTAGTCCTTGGTATTCTGGACACTCTAGTGACTGTATATGGAGTTACCATTCCAAAAAGCCCCTTACATTGGCATCAAATTGTTAAGCCAGAGAAACTCCAAAGGCAACTGCCCTTCTTACTGCCTTGTTAGCCATAGACTTTTTGTTATGGTGTCATGTTTTCATTTTGTGTACAGGAAACACTTTGTGCGTTATCTCCAACATCATTGGAAATGTAACATTTGCGTTTATTTTTATAATTAAAATAAAGACACAGAAACGTTAAATCTCTTTAGCTTTTTTCTAATTTTCTTTTCCACTTTTTTAAAGATCCCTGGAAATATCACGTGCATCATTGTTATATAGCGTATATATACCAAAAATACATAAATATCTGAAAACTACCCACAGTCCTCCGCTCAGCACATATTGTGGGTTATTTCTACTCAGATGTTTATTGTTCCTCTTTCTGATCGTAGAAACATAGCATTTGACGTCACATCGGCCTCATTTGGCCCCCGTCTAGTGTTCCCATTTCTTCTGCTGTAAAGACTCAGACCTTAATCAGTCGTTGGTCTCGTCTTAGATTCAGGAGCCGTATGCCTGTCCCATGCGTGTTAAAATCTCTTTACCGTATTACTCATGTCCATGTGCTTTCTGTGCTTCTGTCACCAATTCGTTTGGGGTTTTGGCCAGTGGTCCACCATGCTACTCATTGGACTGTTCCAAAAAAACATTTTTATCTATGGGCTGGACTGGGCCTGACCGAGGGCAGCGTCCCAAACCGCCATCCTCACTACGGAGCAACAGGATATGACATCATATGCCGGTGTTTTAGGATGCCATCTTGGCACAGGCCTCCATAGTTTCAATGAGGCCCCATTGAGCAGATCTCTATCCCCATGGACAGGGTGCCCTTAGCCCCGGGATAGTCGGCCTAGGCCAGAATACATCACTGACTCTTCCAACAGATGGTCTTCCTACCGCCAACATTTTAAATACCCGAAGGCAGACATTTTTATTTCTTGTTGCTAGGAGCAGGATTTGACCAAAACTGTTTTTGAGCAAAATGAAGAGCTGTGTGGAAATAAATAACAACTATAGCGAATAAATAACTGGCACATTTTACTTTCCTCACTTAATCTATGAGACAGTAATGTCTGGATAATTTTCTACGTTAAAAGCCATTTTAAAATGATTTGTGTAAAAATCACATTTAACGCATTTAGAAGCTGTGTATTTCCTGTTAAAAGGCACAGTTTGTGGTGGAGAATATTGGCTGCTGACCTACGTGAAATGCAGGAAATTACAAGTCCCTTAAATGTTTAAAATGTGTTAAAAAAACAAAACAGGTCTCATCTTTTTTTTTATCAGATGAATTATTTTCGGAGATATTTGGTTTAGAAAGAAGGATGTACTTAAACTCAATGATGCTGACTTTGTGGCATTGAGTGGCACGACCTGCATAAATAATCCATTCCCCTGATCTCATCTCCCATCTTCGTACTTCTCATCCCAAGGATATTTAGACCAATCAGCTTCCACCAAAGGGGAAGATGAATTTCCTGGGAACAGGAAGTTAAAATGGCTGCTCCTTCTGGAATACGCAAAGGGGTTTATAATGCATATTTACCACATTTTATAACCACTGTTGGGTTGAGTAATGAAGGATAAAATTTAGGAAATGGACGGCATTGGACAGAAGGGCGAGACAGTGACTGTAATAATAAAAAGGAGGAAGTTTATTATTAAACTTGGCAAAGACGTCGGGTCACACCTGAATCAGATAGTCGACTTGTTATGTGGACTTGGTTATGCTCAAAATTCCAACTATGTTGACAACAATTAAAGCCCATAAAGTAGCAATGCCACTGTCCACCCTGGGAGAACTTTTGCTGAAAAAACTATGTATCGAACCAGAATTTCCACATACTGTTACTTCATACGTGGTTCATCATGTGGTTTTGGATATTAAATAGAGTTGCCTCCTCCGTTGTGACCTAGTAGTAGTAGTAGAACAGGCAGGGGAGATACCATAGATGGTTATCCTTGGTTGAGACCCATCAGTTGTATAAGTTCTGGTAATGGGAGAACTTCTGATCTCGCTTGTTCAATGATTACATTATGCTGCATTTAGAAAGGTGTCTGGAATTAGGTGAATAACCAACTTAGCACATGGTTACTAATATTATGTGTGGCGAGGACGGTGAACCAGTTGGGCCTTCAGTATGTCCTAAATGCATGCGACCATGATGTTTCACGCTCTATCTCTTTGTACAATACCACGTGTCAAGATGGCTAAGATGACAAGGATTTAGCTGGCCCTGTATAATGCGGAGGGGGGGAAATCTATTGAAACTCAACTCAACGCCTGTTGGAGTGGCTCAATGAGTTAAAGTGTTCAGTTCATCTAGTAACAACCTGGCTGCAGTGGCCATTTAAATTTCTCATTTGGACCTCAATTACAAACATCAGTAGCATGGAATCTCTGAAAGCAGCCACAAAGTGTCATGAATAAGTGTTCATTCAACTATCTCTGGATAATGTCTTCTTCATGTTATATCAACGCTGGTCCGCATGTTACTTCTTGTGTCTCAGAACGGAGAAAGAGATTTATTGAGGAAATATATATAGAGAGAGCGAGAAAGACATTTCCTCTGTCCCTTTCATTAACATCTCCTTTCCATTGTTCAAGTTTATTGAAATACAGACAATATTAGCTCTTGTGTTGAAGCTCAGGAACAATGATATAAAATGTATATTGATCATCTTTAGAAAAACAAAACCAAATATAACAATTAGCTGAAATCTGTGCAAAATCAAAGTAAATATATTCACACGACGTCTATGTACACTATTTTGCATTGTAAGATAATAGGCAGAATCTTAGTGAAGTTTGACTTTTTACTTTCTTTAAGAAAATAAATAAGAGTGTTAAACAACATGTGTCCATGGAAGGTTATTCCAAGATGCATCCAATCCTATAGGGTTGCTTTGAACGTAGGGTTATACAGAATGACACATGAGGTATAAATTCCATTTAGTTTCATCCAGAAGAATATCCGTTCCATTTTTTTCTTTTGATGTCATTGCTTGACTTGGGAACGGGAATAAATCGTAAAGTGCAACGAGGTGCACGCCTTTAAATGGATGTTTGTCGGATAATTTCATTGTACAGTTCAAGTCGTAGTTTCTGGAACGGCCATATCCTATGATTCCTCCATCAAATAGCCAGTCGGAACTTCACATTTCAAGTTAAGGAAACAGATTGTTTATGTCTTTAGTAAACAATGTGACATCACTCATGTGACATCACCTCCTGAAAAGGTAGCACGGATATTATAGCACTTCCTTTTCACTGCTTATATTTTCCTGTAAGACTTCTTAGTCCTTTTCTGTTCTCCAGGCAAGCCAGGCGAATTAATGAGCAGGCATACATTCACAAGCGATGCAGTGATCTCTGTTGTCTACGAAGTCAAGGAAGTCGCAGCTCTGAGTAGACTATGTTTTCTTCATTCGGCTGTGTCCTGGAAGGTGGTGGCTTTTTAGCAAATTGGATGGAGCTGTACTGTAACTCTGGTTCACCCTGGACGACAATAAGCATACGGGTTATAGACAAGTCTGTTGGCGGTGATCATGGTTACTAATGTTACCTAATAAAGGCCATTCCTGCTATCATTGTGTTGCCTCTGATGACCGTGTTTGATGACCGTGCCATAGACACTATTTGCTCATTGGCCGCAAGTCCTTACCGACCGCCATAATAAAATTGAGTCTTGGCAAGAAATATAATGGATATGACTTGGGCATTAGAACTACATCACTATTGAAAGACTGACTATGTCACAAGTAACTATGTCATAGTTAACATTCAACGCTATCTTCCAACTCTGCCACTGGGAACATTAGAATATTAATAAAAATCCAGCCCTCAAACTTCAGGGCCACGTTGATAGTAAGCACTGAAGATATATTTGGGTCCCTGGGTTTTGACGGGACCTCAGGCCATCTTTGACCAGTAGACTAGATGGTTCTGCCTGTGGTTGGGGATTTATTATCCATGACCAAGTCCCCAGAAAGGACTTTCTTGTAATGTTGCTAATTAGTAGCATTTGGGAGACATATTATCCTAAACCGTCATTCACCGCTAGATCGCTGAGATGTGAACCCAGCGTAGATGAAAGGAGATTGTGAACCTACCCCTCCTGATTGCCCTGCGTTATGAAGACCTAAGGGACAGAAAGAGAAAAATATTATTGACAAGCACGGATCAGGATGAAACATTGTCTTCTCATCAATAAGGTTTTGGCGAACGAACAGTTAAATATGAAAATCTGTCGTGGACCCGGAAGGCACAAAAACCCTTAGCGGATACCTATAGAAGTTCACAATCCACGCAAAAGCTACTGAGGAATGTTGGGACTTTCATTTGTTCACTAAATTATCTGCAAGCTTTCCGTTAGTAAATACAAGAATTAATCATTGACAGAAGAAAAAGAAAACTCCCCAAATTATTAACTGGCTTTACAGACCTTTAGTGCAATGATCCAAACTCACACTACCATTCGCTAAAGGTTATAGCTTTATTTGCATGATAATATGCCCAGAGAAGAGACCTAAGTAGCCCCAACAGCTTGCCATCTAGTATCTTATAAAGGTATCATCTTTATCAAATTTGCTCATTATCATTCCACGGCTGGTACAGCCCCATTCTATACACGCATATTTTGGATTTTTTTTTGGTTAATCTACATTTTTCACAAATGTTTCCACTGAAAATTGCTGTATTTAATCACTATGCCATGTACGCATCCCTCAGAGACTTCACAGACTCCCTGCAGCCCTTGGGGAGCGGGGGAAGCAGATCCCAGGGACACCTGGTGACTTCCTGATACACAAATAGGTCCTTTGAAGACGACATTAGGCTGTTAACGTTGTCTGTAATTATTAATCACTAGAAATTCACAAGAGTTTTGTTATCGTATTACTGGCTTCACTTTGTGAAAAGCTGGCACCTTGTGATTATTGTCTGTGCTTATTTTACACACGCTCACTGGCGTTTCACGAAACAATTATTTATATGGCGGTAGGGCACTCAAAACAGCTTTGTAGGCGGGGGGCAGTATTCTATGTTACACCTGCCTACTTTATTTGGAATCTGGAAATGGATGGGACCAACAAGGCCAGCAGATGGATGGGGTGGGGTGGGTGGGGAGGGTATAATTAAGACTTAAACAGGAAGTGGCCAGGGGTAAGCAGGAAGTAAGCACAGATAAACAATACCTTGTGCCAAATCATCAAATGACTACAGACAATGTGTCCCATTATAATACTGGCTTCACCGCTCAGTGTCACACGGGGTTAATGGTTACTTTAATGTTCAATTTATAGATTTTGTTTTCAAATTTTGCTGCCATACCGCTGTCAAAATAAACGTAGTGGCTTAGCTGGTTCAGGGTTAATGCCGAGAATGTTCTGACATTATATAACAACTTCTATTATTTGGAAACACTCCCGTGATGATAGTCACCCACTGTGCCAAGAAATTAACAAAAGCACGGGGAAAAAAATTAATTTCCTGGTTCATGTTACTGGCTGATTGACATGCTTTGCCTGTCTGTACTCGTCCAGTGAATCGAACAACTAAGGAACTTACAAAAAGTTTCGAACTTCCTTTACATTGGGACCAAATGAAGTACTTGTGCTATGTATAAAGTATATGCGTGTACAATGCCTCCCATCCGCCAAGCTCGGCTGAAGGCCCATGCCACCACAATGGGACATCAAACTTGGCCAAAGTCAACAGAATACATCATGATGTCACTGTAGACGGTTAAGATCTGCTTAAAATGCCCCCGGGTTATTGGCTAACCAACAAGGATCACCGAATAACCCTTCCTTATTCATTTAAGAGTCTCTTCCAAGTGTAAACACCAGGAACAAAACGGCCAGACTAGAGGGGCCAAATGGTTCTTAGCTGCCATCAAATTCTTTGAGTCTGTTTCTATGTATACCTCTGATTTATGTACAGAATAAGTATACTTGAGCACAGTTTCACATGGACATTAAACATCTGCGATACTTGGTAACATTTCCTCTAGTGTTTCGCTAGTGTTTCGGGTTCTTGTGTGCATCCAAGCATCGTCCCCTGCAAACTATACACATCTGCGCTTTAGTTTTTTCAGTTTGTTCTTTTTCCTACTGATAACCAGAAGCTTCCTCTTTATTTCTGAAACGGATCCACTTATATTTAAATATTTTTGCGTTTAGTGTCATGATTTGAATATTAACAACCCCCCCCCGATGTGTTCTGCAGTCAAATGATGACTTTTGTGTTTAGATGGTTCCCGTAAGGGATCAGTAACCTGTATGTGCGTTTAAGGAGAGTAGCCTTCCCTCGCATACTTTCTAGCGTTCCCAGTAATCTTCAAGTAGAAAAGTTGTGCGGACAAGTGACTTGGTGCAGTAATACAAATGGAATTATTTCACCCCATTCCAGCAGTACTAGAGCTTTTAAAGTAGGGTTGGGGTTCCGTATAAGTTTGAAATCATATTCCCCCTGAATCCTGTTTCCTATTTAATGAAAGAATGAAATAAAACACATGCTTGCTTCTCTCTCACACTTTCATTCTCCTCTATCTCCCTTCTTTCTCTCCCCTCAATCTCTTTCTCTCTTTCCTTATATTCCCCTATCTCCTTCTATCTCTCCCTTTCGCTCTCTTTCATTCTTCTCTTTCTTTCTCCCTCCTTTCTCTCCCCTCAATCACTTTCTCTCTTTTCTTATTTCCCGTCTCCTTCTTTATCTTTCATCCTGCTCTATCCCTCCCTTTCTCTCTCTCTCTCTCTTTCATTCTCCTCTATCTTTCTCCCCCTCTCTCCCCTCAATTACTTTCTCTCTTTTCTAATTTTCCCTGTCTCCTTCTTTCTCTTTCATCCTGCTCTATCCCTCCCTTTCTCGTCTTCTCTCTCTCTCTTTCATTCTCATCTTTTTCTCCCTCCTTTCTCTACCCTCAGTCTCTTTCTCTCTTTTCTTATTTCCCTGTCTCCTTCTTTTTCTTTCATCCTGCTCTATCCCTCCCTTTCTCGCTCTTTCATTCTCCTCTATCTTTCTCCCTCCCTTTCTCTCCCCTCAATCACTTTCTCTCTTTTCTTATTTCCCCTGTCTCCTTCTTTATCTTTCATCCTGATCTATCCCTCCCATTCTCTCTCTCTCTCTCTCTTTCATTCTCCTCTATCTTTCTCCCCCTTTTCTCTCCCCTCAATTACTTTCTCTTTTCTAATTTTCCCTGTCTCCTTCTCTTTCATCCTGCTCTATCCCTCCCTTTCTCGTCTCTCTCTCTCTCTCTCTCTCTCTCTCTCTCTTTCTCTCTCTCACACACACTTTTCTCACACTCTTTTTCTCTGTGTTACAACCACTTTCGTAATATTTCATGTTACAAACTTTGAAGAAGGTTACACAAACAGTTGTTCTGGGATGTGAACACAGGCATGTTGCAATATGTTAACTCAGTCCTAGTGGTACAGGCTTGAGCAATGCAACCGAGGAGGTGATTAAATACATTTAGATGAATACAGTCACGTTTAAATATAAAGCAGGGTATAAAAAAAAATCTTAAATCAGAACAACATGCCAGGGACGATGCGTTTACGAGCCTCATTTGTTTTGGTGGGGATTCATGTTTATTATATTAATTATATATTTTTACTCAACCCTCCACCCCAGGAAATTGACCTGCCAGCATATAATATATTAGTTTCCTTTCTCTGAAGTCAGGAAGGAAAATCTGAACTTCATTCCATCTTTAACAGCCATAAATACATCCTGCTGTCAATTAACCCTTTCTGGGCAGCGCTAGCATAATAACTGATCTACGGTCTATTCTTGGGGTAGCAATATACGGCCATATAGTGTGACGGGATTTCCCAATATTTTTAATGGTGTTCGCTGGGTATGCGCTGAATTCTTGCGTTGTTTTTTTCTACTTTTGTGTAAGCTTTGGGAGCAGTCATCTTAACCTCCTGTTCACAAGGACTTTGTCATTATTGCTCCTCAATTAAGTTGCTGACCCCCTCCCCTTTTGCTAAGTTATTCCTTCTCTTTGTTTATGAACTGAATTGTTCTTAAAATTCAGTATATCAAGACTGTTCCTCAAGAAAAAAAACCCTAAGATGTTACACCTTAACCAAAAGTAGAGGAAGAGGGCTAGGTTGTGATGTTTTATGTTTAAAGTGGAGATATAGAGGACATCCGCCCACTCACACTTGTGCCACACTCTTTAGTCTTATTTTAGTCATTGTTGAGTAGGCAATTTATTAAACCCTTAGTTAAAACCAAGAAGAAATCCACAACATCTTGTTTCTTAAAAGCAGAAATGGGAGTTGTGGCTTCTCCCCACACTCTTCCTCATTTGCTTAGCTTAATAACTACGGCTGTTTCTTCTTCTGCGGAATACGGCGGAGGATCGCTCTGGCTACATGTTTCCTGGCAAGCAATGGAAGTGTAAGCGGATGAATGAAACATGTTCCATCCAGGGTACTTCCAGATGGGACTTTCTGTTAAAAACAACCTCCACCCTTGTTTCTCAGTAAAAAAACGATTATAGGTTAAACAACAGAGAATATGGTGTGGTGTTTTCAATTCAATCTAGAATGAAAGAGTTGTACAACATTCAAGGATTTTGGTTTTTTTTTTAGGAAAAGGGTCTTGCCGGCTGTAGTGCTTACTTGGCTCAACTAAGCTTCACTTATAAAAGAAAAAAAGGGATCTTTAAAAAACTTACCAAAAATGAATGTTTTTAAATATGTTTTTTGTTCAGAGACATGTTGTTGACTTGGTTAAATGGTCGCTCCCAATGTTCCTTAAATCGTCTAAAATGTCTATCTAGTTCAAATTGAAATCCCCTCTCTGTATTAATCTCTACCACCTCTGCTGATAGACAACAATATATAGCATGGCGTACCGTTTCCTGGTGACGTGGAGGAACTGGGCTTTAAATCGTTGTTGCTTGCAGGTCTAAATAGAAAAAGAGGCATATTATTTTTTTTTATTACAGTGTTAGAAAGAAAGAAAGGTAAGAAATGGAGAAACGGCATAAAGCGGAGATGTAAAGTAAGATAATGATGGTTAGGAGGACACATTGCAGAGAGAAGGGTTAAGAAATCAAGCTGGTAGACCTGC
Organism: Spea bombifrons; assembly: GCF_027358695.1. Taxonomy (NCBI): domain Eukaryota; kingdom Metazoa; phylum Chordata; class Amphibia; order Anura; family Pelobatidae; genus Spea; species Spea bombifrons. Next base: position 27,676,633 of record NC_071098.1, read on the forward strand.
GGTTTATAGACAGTGGAGAATAGGCAATAGATTATTGTTGTTCTAGAAAAAAAATGGAGGTTTTATTTACGTTTTACGCGATTTCCTAATAACAAACAAGTATATTAATGCAAAGGATAGAGCGGCCACCAGGAGAATGGCGATCACAATGCCAGCGATAGCTCCTGGAGACAGGACACCGCTTTGTGTATCAGATGATGTTTTTTCTGGAAAAAACAAACATAAGAAAAACAATAAGTATATTAATCTTGATTTCAAATTGTAGGTCATAGTGATGTCATAGCAGCACATTTCGACGCGTGGCAGACCTGGACTTGCACAAGCCCCGTTGCTTATTTTAAACCCAGATTTTCAAGGTGATCAGCATACCTATTTTTATGACAAAAAGTTAACCAGCTTAATGAATGAACTGAAAATCATTAAAGGCTATAAAACAAAGCAAAAATCATTTTTCAAATAAAAATTTAGATAGTAACAGGCAAACCTAACCAAAAAATTGTATTTAAATGAAATTTCGTGTAGATTTGGAATGATCTTCTATTTATTTTTGTCTAAAAGTCGAATTAAAAATCAATTTACACAATGCTTCATCTTTATAAAGAGATGACCCCCTACCCATGCAATTCTCAAAGGTGTTGCATGTCCCAGAATTAAAATCTTTTAATTGCATAAAGATGTTTATTTTTAACCCTTAATTACAATGAATTATGAAATTAGTATAATTATAGTTATGTTAATTATATCTATTATAAAACTCATTCATTCACGCCCATTCCCACATTCTCTCATACATTTTTATCAGAAGAGTCAACTTGACAATGAATAATGTTTTGTCACAACATGGATCAATTGATTCTTTGCATATCCACCAAGGTATATTAATATCTTGTTCTCTTGATCTGCCTAATTATTTCTCCCCATAAAGTTATCTCTGCTCTATTAAGTTGCTGATGGTTCTTGGTTGGTCCAGGCAGCTTTTGTAAGGTGTGGATTGAGGAGAAAGGATAAGTCTTCAGGCCGGGATATTGATTAGATAGTGGTGACCATGCCACCATGGATCGCAGATATCAGCTTCAACGAGGTGAACTTTTAAGCTAAATATCCCTAAAAGAATTACACAGATTGCCCAAAAAAGCACAAACTATAGGTAGTTTTCATGAATGAATGAGTAAGCTAAAAGTTCCGTTTAAGGCAAGGAATTAGAGGAGATTGTTGAAGGATGAAGGATTTTACAGGAGACCACAGAAGTTGGTTCCTATGTCTGCCCAAAGTTGATGGATGATGGAGGTAAAAGAAAATGACCCACAATAATAATAATTGAGACATAATAACCTGGCCGAGGTACTCATTCATTGACGCATTTGAATTCTGTGGTCATACGTGACAGATGCCAAAAACTTACCACTCACAGTCACAAGTACATTGGTGGCAGCTGTCTGGAGTGTCACCGAGTTATTCGCCACACACGTGTAATTCCCCTGGTTTTCTAAAGTGACTTTATTAATGCTGAGTTTGTTCGAAATTTGGTTTTGTATAATTGTGCCATTGTGTATCCAGCTGTAGAGGGGTTGAGGAACAGAGTCTGCAGAACATTCTAAACGGAGGGAGCCACCTTCGGTGATGTCTGTGGGACCTGTGATTGATAGGCTCTCTGGGCCGTCTGTAATCACAAGAGAACCCCAGGTAGCGCTTTTTGAATAAAAATACAACGCACGGGAAACAAAGCAAGACAAAATGGGTTTATATTACCTAGAAATCACGGTGGATTCAAAGAGCATCATTTATATCACAGACTGACAAGAACTGGGAGATTTTTGGACCTAGGTGGGCATATTATGAAGCCGATCTGTTTTTTGGGGGGATCCATAATAGCTCATTGACACATCTCTGAAGTTCTGTATAAATTGCCCACAACCTGGGGCACATGCTATACATTTTTAACCATGGATCCGGGGGATTCTGTATCCCCGTTTAATATTACGAGTCTCCAGCATGACCAATTGGATAACATCGACATCAAAGATCTTCTCGCTGGTTTTACTGCCGCATGAGAGGTGCTTAACGTCAGATGTCAAGCAGTGTTTCTTTACACCTCTCTAGCCTGTAAGGTCCAAGTTAAGTTCGGTTTCTTAATTGAGATTGTAACAATAACATGTACCGTGTACTGTCCATTAAAATAGTAAAAGGGCATCATTACTTACAGTTTACTGTGACTGTGTATGTGTCGCTAGAATCCTTACTGATGGGGTTTCCAGCCTCACAGTAATACCCCCCTGTATCTGTGCGGTTAATTTTGGGGAAGGTGATGCTCCGGTTATCGGAGGACTGCTGGACATCAGAGGGTAGGCCGGCTCCACGGCGCCCCCACTGGATACTCTCTGCATTTACCGTGTCACATGTGAGGGTAACTGGGTAATTTTCCTTGGGCTGGGAGGTGGACGCTGTGATTACAGGTTTACTGACTTTCTCTGTGGATGAAGGAGCGAGACAGATATCAGGTCACGCAGAGCATCACATTGCAATGCGATGGTTCTATGCATTATACGAGAGACACAGAATAGGATGGCAGATAAATACTATTTGCCCCATGATTTGTGATATACAGACTCCAGCCTCCTCGGTATAAATGGAGAAGATACAAGGAGGATCTCTGATCTCCCTATCCACTTTATTAAGCTGTGGGTGACTTGGAACGATTCCGGGTTATCTTCATAGAGATTTCAGTTAGTTTGCCAGCATTCAGCTCCCTAGACTTTTGGGGGCATCATGTTTCTTCTTGCTCAAGGTAACCATTTAGGGAATAAAGACTTTAGTCAATATCATTTTCTTCAGAAAAAGCATTAGTAAACATATGAGAATTATTTGACTCCATATCTCCTGAGTTATGACATCATCATGGGTAGATCGTTCTTGCCCGAGGCAGTCCCAAAAGGTGCCATCTGGGTGTAGATGTGTGTGTTGCTCACTAGCACTTCTAGGAACTTCTGTTAGCGAGGCGCTGGAACCCTTGCAACTTTCTCGCTTGCCCGGTCATTACAAAGCCTGCCTGAACCAATCAGCTACAATCAGCAACTTATCCATAGAGCAGAGATAACGTAATAAGAAGGAATAATAATAACGCCGAACTAGAAGTTAAGACGCTTGCTTCCATGGGTAAAGACACGTAATGAATGATATATCGTGACACTGTATAAGATGAATGTTATTTACAGAACTCATAAAGAGACAAAAATAACGATTATTTAATTATTTAATTAATAACGACATCATCGGGCATTAACAGACGTAAGTACCTGTGTCTTTAACAAGCCTTCTACACACGAAGGAGAAAGGACCAAAGATTGTCCAAAAGCGGCTGACATATTGAAAGTTTGTTTATTAAGTATTCACCCAAACATTAGATTTTGGCTTAAAAAATAAATCTCCATTATGGAGTAATTGGTAAAAAACCAAACCTATGTATATTTTTCAACATAATGTACTGAAGTAAACGCGATCTCTTTCTGATGCCAATTACTCTTCTTTTGAGAATCGCATCATAGCTGATTGGAAGCCGCTGATATCGTAGGGTTTTATTTCCCTTTCGGGAGAACAGTAGCCAAAGAGGCTATTTAGGAAGAGCAGTCGCGGTACAAGTTGTTTTATCACCATAGCAATCCTTGCAATGATCCAATCAGATGCGACATTCCATTGGTTGCTATAGTAATAGCAAAACATTTAAAACTTTGCACCAAAATTGCTATTCACAAATAATCCGATATGTTGCTGAGTTGTGGGGTCTGAGCACCCTGGGCCCCCCAAGCTGCACATGATCCCCACTGCCTGCAAAAGGGAGACCGTACGCCTGAAAATCAAGACTGCCCTGCAAAATATTGGACACTTGGCAGGCACTAAAAGGTATATAAAGTTATCTGCAACGCTCTGCTTTACATAAGGTAGTTCAAAAAGCAGGAGAATAAGGGACAGCGTTATATGGCACTTTTACCTCTTGCGTAATACACCCTAACTCCCTCTAGATTGTAAGCTCTTTTGAGCCTGGCCCTCCTCACCTGTTGTTTCTGTAAGTCTTATTGTTATCTTATACACTGATTGTCATGTTAACCCATTGTACAGCGCTACAGAATATGATGGCGCTCTATTAAACAATAAATAATAATAATATGTTTGTATGATATAAAGGCACTGTGATGTAAGCCTGTGTCTGTTATGATGCAATCTAAGATCAGATCTAAAGTGGAGTCGTGATGTAAGTGTGAATCTAGTTAAATTAGATCGATATAAGGACTACAGGACTCCCTGTAAGAATGTAGGTCAAGCGCATGTCTGTATAAGTGAATTTATTACATGCCGATGACATCATAGGGCAACAGCTCATCACACATACCGTGCTTATTTTATGAAATACACAAGACTTACAAAAAATACATGGAAGGATTGACTTACCGTACACAGTCAGGTTCACAGACGCTTGTTGTAGCTGAGCTGTCTGTACAGAGACTGTGTAATAACCCCGGTCTGTGACCAGTAGATCAGTGATCAGTAACGATCCATTAGGGAGCCCCCTGGCCCGAGAGAAATACTGTTTTCCTGTAGTCTGGGGGGTGTCTGAACTCGGGAAATATCCGAGAATTTGATCATCAGCATCTAAGCTTTGTCCTTTAAACCAGTTGAAGGTCAGAATGGTCCCAGTGATTCCAGTAACACTCAGTGTGACCGACTGACCGACCGCAGGATACTGAGGAACCAGCTGGATATCAATCCCACCGACCGGCTCCATCCACAGACCCAACAAAACTGCAAGAGATAAACGATTACAAATCGGTCATTTTCATCAAGGATCTGAACTCAACCGAGCAGATGGAAACACATTTTATTTGTTCCCGGAGAGGTTGCGGTGACATTGCCACATATTGCCACAGGGAAAATAATATCATCTATATCAACATAATCTGATGACATCATAAACTGTAAATGCCAGGCTCCTGCGTAACTATCCGTATACATTAAATGGAATGACTATTTCTAATAGTGTTTTATAATGGAGAAATAAAGTCTTAAAATATATATATATGTATCTACAAGTCTTTTTTATTCTTGGCAATAACAATGATTGTTGTACATGTGCAATTTTTTTTTATTTCATGAGAATAAGAGTAATTTATATATGTATCATGTATATTATGTATAATAAAGCTATCTGTATAAGTGAAATTTGGATACATTGGCCAGAAAGTGGTACAATTATTGTTTTTCTTGCTATACAGCTGTTTGAAGCAGTAGTTACAAGCTCCTGAACATTGAATATGTATGTGTGGTAGATAAGTGGCACAGCCTCCAAGCAGAAGTGGTAATGGTTAACACAGTGAGGGGATTTAAACATACACGGGATAGGCATTTGGCTTTAGAATCTAAGGCGAGACCGACGACTGATTAAGGTGTGAGTCGCTGGTTCAGAACAGGCAGATTACATGGGATGAATGCTGGGAGGCTGTCCCACTTATCAACCACTCTCTCAGTAAAGTACAATTTCCTTACATTCCATCTGAAATGTTCAGATCCTGTTACTGGGAAGTTAACATGATATATATATATATATATATATATATATATTGTATATAGTGTTATATATACAATGTATATAGTGTATGTATACTGTATATATATATATGGGGTGGGTTCGTAATACTGATACTTTGCTATAAATACAATTACATCGATTTATTCAGTGTACCAAAGCCTAAAACGCAACATTTCACAGAAAACAGGTCCACTTGCTGTGTTAATAAGTAATAATATATATTCCACCATTACAACTTAGTAATTCTTAGTAACAAGAAGAAGACGAAGAAGAATGATAATAATAATAATAATAATAATGAGAAGAAGAAGAATGATAATAATAATAATAATAATGAGAAGAAGAAGAAGAAGAAGGAGAATAATGATAATAATAATAATGAGAAGAAGAAAAATGATAATAATAATGATAATAATAATAATAATAAAAATAATAATACACATATTCTTTACTCTTGGTGAATAACACAATAAGTATCAGTTTCAGTCAGTGGAAGCCACAAGCCAAAGACGAGCCGTAAACAAGATTGGGGGGGAAAGGGTGACATATATTTAAGTAATGATGTACTGGAGGTGGCGCGATATAATCATTCAATAATTACAATTATATCATATTCAAGTATTAAAAACAGGCTCGTAGAAGCTGAGAGTTCCACGACAAAGCGGCTTCCAAAAAAATGGTGTTACAGAGACCCGGACAAATAGATTTCAAGCTAACGCAGACGGCGCGTTTAGTTGTTAATATCCTCTTTGCCGTGGTCTTACCTGGCAGAACGAAGATGCCACTTCTGAGCTGCAGCTTGAGAGCCATTGTTATTCGCGTACAACGAGTTACACACCGTCTGTCGGGGGGATGCCGGTGCCAAGTCCCTGCGTGGAGACTTCTCCAGAAACTCCTAGCGTATTCCTCTCATGATTCTGTCTCTGGCTGTCACATGCCTCTGGCTTTTTTGGGGCTGTCCCAGCTCGGGGAGGAACCAGAGAGGGAAGTAGTTAATTTGAATCTCATTACTCACATTGGGGAAATAAAAACCCATTCTTGTTTTCTTTCTTCGGTTTCTGGTGTCCTGCGACTATCCCCGTATTCGGGAGGATGCTCTCCGCTCCGTGGTTACTCCGCGCCGCTGTCGGCATTTTTCTTATCTGTATTTACTCAACTTTATTGTCAAAAAGAAAAAAAAACAGAGGCATTTCCTTCTTCGACGGGCGCGGATTTCTCGTAACCGAAACACAAAGACGTTTCTTTGTGAAATGACCCAAAAACGGAGTGTTTTGTGCTAATTACGGGGCAACTTTACACACACGCATAAACCATACATCAGAGAGAGAGAGAGGAACGGGGACAGTAACTAATATTTAACCCTTTAACCCTTTTGTGACCCTGGGTTTTTCCTACCTCTAAAGATCGGTGCTTTTTGACATGTTTATTATTGTTTATATTTATTGTTTTATATAGCGCAGTCATATTCTGTAGCGCTGTACAGAGGGCAGACAGGACATAATAAGTAGTATATAACATAACAATTTGACTTACAGAAATAACAGGGGAGGAGGACCCAAAGAGCTTACAATCTTTATTAAATCCTGATTCCCTTTTCTATATTTTATGCGCATAGTAGGGTTTTTGTTTTTTTTTCAAGATTAGTAGAACTTTCTTTTAATAATTATCGGTGCTGATATTTAAAAAAATAATGCTCAGAAAGAAAAATAAATACATTTTTTTGCAATTTTGTTACAATCTAATAAATAGACCGATTGATGTTTAACATCCCCTGATTGCAGTAAAAAAATACCTTTATTCTATACTCTATAAACTTCTTTTATTTTGTTAGATCCCAATTTTCTAAAGGAATGCCTAGCGAGCGGCCGATCTGCTGAGCTTTACCCAACATGAACATTTTTTTTTAAAGTTAATAATTAAAATGAGTTACTAATTAACTAAAATAAGTTACAAACTGTATAACACTTTTTTTGTTATATATACTCTGTCCAGAAAAGAGAATAATCCCTATTTGTGTGTCCCAAAAAATAATATTGTTATTATTATTATTATTACTGTTATTATTATTGTTATTATTATTATTTTTGCATTTATTTTTCCTTTAGCCACCGTGGGCTATAGGTCCGTTTCACATGTAGAATGATCACTGAACCCGGACCTGCAGGAAGGTCAGAGCGTGTTTGTCCCTCGAAGCCGTTATCGATCTGTTCCGAAAATTACCAAAAAGGTGAATAATTCAGAAACTGAAATCATGATCTAATTTTGGAAGCGTGCAGCTAAAAAAAAGTCCTCTCTTTTAAAGCTGCCGTTCCACTTAGACACAATATCCATTGCTCATTCTTGCCATATTAAAGAAAAGAACTAACAAAGAGACTATTCCAAACTATAGGATGGACCTGTCTATAAAACACAGAGGGCATTGTATAAGATCAAAGGAGTGTGGGGTAAACTGTCTCGTATCTAACAGAGATCGACATCACCGCTCAGCCCCAGCATGATAAACGTCTGCGGCAGCGTGCAACATCCTAAATGCTGACACTCTGGATTCTGTAATGTTTCTCTGAAACCGTCTCTCTTACAGAAACCCTATATATATATATATATATATATATAAAATATATCTCCTATATTCCGGGGGAGCTGTGCCAGATCTTGGCTTGCTTTATTCTCATAAAACATTGTAATTCATCGCCTAGAGCGTCATCCAAAAATTTAAATATAAACCTTTTTATGTCCACATAACTACGGTATTTTATTGTCTTCGTCTTCTTCATATAAGGCAATGCTCAGGGAAGCAGATTTTGCCGTCTCGACTTTTTATTAATCCAGGAATCCATGCCGATTTCTTTTTCTGGAATTCCTGTGATATTCAATAAGTGCCATTTTTGTATTTTGCTTTTTTAAAGTAATTTCTTGGTCTAATTGTATTTTGTTTATTAAAATGATTTCTTTATTTAATCTGGGATTATAATATCTTATTAAATTCAGTCTACTGAATGTATTTGCTGAAATATTGTATGCGCTTGTCTGTGTGCAGCCATTTTGGAATAATAGGGGTATTAAGTAACTAACTACCCCCCCTGACATAACATTATAGTAATTATAGGTTATTAGGTGGTTGTCTGTAGAAACCATATTGAGCTTACTGGGTAAGTCTGAGATAAGGTAAGCCGCGCTTCGCTAGGGGCAAGACAAAGAGAAGAAAGGAGACACCAGGCATGTCAACAAAACTCCATGCATAGTTAAATGCAGGAGCCAATAGGATACTAGAATGTTGGGTGGTTTCCACCATTTGGTTGATTGTATTCTCAATCCATTGTCGACTCAACACCAACTCGTCCTACTGTATGGCCGGCTTGGACTTGCTCTCTGACAAACCCGCTCCAATGCCAATTGGGCCATTGGCCAACTTAACATTACTGCCACTTGACCAGCAGGTCTAGTCCTCAGGAGGACAACAGCCAGCTGGACACTCTTGACGGCACACTGCGACATTTTAAGGCCGCTTTGCGAGACAGACGACTAGATACATCGGCCATGTAGCGCTGGCTGGCCATAAAGTGCCAAGACCACTTTTCATTCTCAGTCTGGCCCAATTTAGGGCAAGGCAATAAAAAAAAACACCCTCGTAGATTTCTCTAACTATTTCAGCAGCTACAGTAGAAGGTTTCTTTCCATGGTTTGCAAGGCAAATGTCAACACTTCCTTCCCTCTTGTCTACATTAAAGGGGAACTACATATTTCTATAACATTTTGCAATATTTCGTAATTAAAAACATGGCAATAGAATTATTATTTATTTATTTATATCACGCCAACAATTCTTGGAGCGCTTCTTACAATTTGTATATTGAAAGGGTAAAGAGGGGCCTTCTTGTTAACACAACCCAGGAACAATAAAACAATGGCTTTTTGGGGGGCTGCAGAGAGCGTGGAATGGTGAAGTTGGCTCTGGTGGACATAAGAGTAAAACAAAAGAACCACTTGGACACACAACATCTGCAAAACCCACTACTTTGGCCTAAGTATGAATAATTAATAATGACGCACATTTATTTTGTGCTCTACTTGAAGTTCAGATTCCTGAGTTGCTCCTAAAATAACAATGACCAATAAATACACAAAACTAAGTTAGAATTCAGCACATGCCCAGCCAATACCAATCAAAAAAACCCCTATCGAAGGCATAAATATTGGGGATTCCGTCACACTATATGGTCATATATTGCTTCGCCCGCTACCACGTCAAAGTAGCCCAAGTTTGGTCTAAGTAGCCCGAGTCCTGTCTAATTGTAATGGCAATACTGCCTACCAAGGTGTTGAGTCAGCGGGACAGAACTGCACCTTAACACACTAAGACTCTCAAGCAAATGGTGGGATTACGCAGAATCGTCCCATTTACCATTGCTCTTTTTTCCACCTTTGGGTATTTTCTGTACAGGACATGTGTTGGGCTAAACACATCTTCTCGGCCTGGAAACCAGCACTGGTTCAGAGAAGACTACGGATGGGGATCTATTGAGATCCCCGTACGCATGCAAGGATTATGCTCTCAGTGATTTCAGTGGGAAGATTTCCCTCCTGCTGCTCAAGTGGCAAGAAAGGCAGACCATGGAGGAGGAGGAGGAGGAGGTTGCTCACAGAGAACTTTGAATTAGAAAAAGGAGCTACTTTTAAATGTTCCTTGTAATAGAATCACAGTTTCTTGGCATGCAGTGATACAGGCTAATACCCTTTCTAAAAACTAGCGGCAGGTAAAAAAATTATAAACAAATAAATAAAAACAACAACACATATAAGTGAAATAGCATGTCAATTAGCTGGATATTGAATATAATTATCTGCAACTAACAATATAATTGAAAGCACTTTAGAATGGGTGGAGGAGGTGGCTGCTGGAAATAGCTTGGGGAGCACCCAAAGAAATTGCGCAAGATGGGTTCAGAAAGCAGGACACCAAAAAAGGGGGGTTACAAAGAGAATTTTAAAAAAATAGATTTTAAAAAAAATATATATATAAAGCATACAAAAATGTCCCTTCTTTTCCATCTTATAACTCGTTGGTTTCAAATTCAGCGCTGCTCAAAAACATTTTGTGATCTTGTACATGTAACTAAGACAAAGAATGAATTTGTTGTAATTTAATTAATTGATTGATTCCCCCATCTGATGATATTTGTTATTAAGTGTCTCTTTATGTTCCATTATTCCCCTCGACATGGAATGGGATACCCTATGTCCTTTATATGCCAGGTAGAAGTTAAGAGCATGTGATAGCGGGGCAGAGTGCGTCGCTGTTATCATAAAAGGTGTCTTTGTCATTGGTCGGAGAATGTAACATGTGCCATACTTTCCTGGCTTAAAAGGTCACGTCAACCATCCATGTGTGATGTCATGTGTAGCTCGGTTCATGGTGTGTTAATGACATTGTGATGCCCATGCTATGTGATATCCAACCCAACACCTGTGTTACGGGGCTGCGTTGTGACATCGTGTCATGCCCTCGCTCAAAACTTGTAAAACATGCAGCAATCCAGATTCACCACCCCTGTAGAAAAAGCCCAACCATTAAGACTGTCCAGACCAACGAGAAGACAGAAGCATAGAACTTGAAGGCAGATAAGAACCATTCGGAATGTTTTCATTGATGTAAGACTCGTGTCTTGATCTTGTGTTAGATTCATGAGCCTATCCCATGCATGGTTTAATTAGCCTCTACCCTGATGGGAGTTTCATTTGCGTTATCAGCCACCGGAAAGTGGCGTCACTAGGGTTGGTGTCACCCAGTGTGTTAACGCACGGTGTCACCCCCATTGTCCAGTATCCATTAGGCACAACTTCAGAAGTTGCCCAACTGCCGTCTCTCTCTCTCTCACACCCCCGAGACCTGTCCCAAGAACGAGAGAAGCAAGCTCTGCGCGTGTTGCAAAGCATCGTTGGATATCACTGGCACTGATGGTCTTCTTCCGCCGCACCCCTTAGAGATGCCACTGGCCCCTAAGGCTTTTGCTCGGTATTCAAGATGGCGGTCCAGGCCTAAAAATAAGTATGATATCTATATATATCAAAAAAACCGTGGAAGTAGCTGTTTATTTACTATTATTCAGCAAATTGCACAAAATTTTTTTTCAAAAAAAATTGCCAGGTTTTTTTTTTTAACTCTAGGAGGAAATTAGTATTTATAGAAACAAAATTGACATGTATTTTTTTTTTTACGGTCATTAGATTTAGGAAACAACTTATAGGAACAGAGAACAAGCTACATAATAGAGACTGTTATCTTTTTCAACATCCAAAACTTTATTGTCCTGACTTTTTTATTTGGAGGACATAATTTTATCTGCACCTAGATTTTATAACGTGAAAAGGAAGCCTATAGATTCTATACCTGTCACATTAAAGAAGCAAGTATAATAATAATATTACATAAAGTGAAGCCCTTGTGCTCTTGTTTTATTTTAACCTTTGAATCGGTTTTTTGACCTTTTTTGACCTTATCAAAATAAACAACTTTTTCTATGTTGTCCTAATAAACGTCAGCATAAAGACTCCATTTTCATGGATATATCCATATTTTTTTTGTTTTTAAATAAAACAAATAATAAAGAAATAAGGACATTTCTTATAGTCTACACCCTTTCTATCTTAAAAAAAATAAAGAATAAAATATAAAACAAATAGAAATGAACTAGAAAAGTCCATTACGTGTTACTTTTTCATTGTATCAGTGGGAACGCGTCTTAAATGACCTTGTTACGTTATAAATACTCGTTTTGTTCTCTCTTATCTTTCGCATTTGACTACACTTGGTGGTAAAATGAGATTTTACACGTTTTTATATGAGTGAGAACAGATCTTGAGTAAATTCACGATGATGCATATGTAAATTAGAGGGCGAGATCCGGACCTTGATCATGAGACTGTATAATCCAGACTTTGGGGGAAGTGAAAACATATGATGCAAATTGTGTACATGTCCCATGATTCAGCCGCAAGTATATATTTTTTTTCCTCTTGAAGTTCAGTCCACTCATGATTTGCATAACTGAGATCGTGAAAGGATGGCTCGCCCATAGAGCTCGTCATCTAGTGATACAGAAGAGCTGGGAGGGGTGGAGCTATGTTTGGAGGCGGGGCTAGCTATGGATAGAGGCAGGGTATGAGGATTTGTCGATGTTTTATATCTTCCAAATTTTGGAAGCGAGATGATTTTTCGTTAAGTATAGATCTGTAGATATAAGGTTTAACCGTATACATCAGCCAAGTCAAGTCAAGTTGTCTAGGTTTCCGTTTGCTCCACTCCCTGATTACCTCTGTAAACCAACAATTCTCTGTTTAGATTGTAAGCTCTATGGAACAAGGACGGGTAATGCTGAAGTACATATCGTTCAAATAACATTCCTATGGATCTTACTGTCACTTTACTAATGTCAATGAGAAAACACCGAGTTCACAACTTATTCAAACTTTCCTCGGAGGCCAAAGAAAAAAAAAAACATAGCATGTTAGCAAACGATCCAAATCACGGAAGGAGCAGCTGATACGGTTTACAGAGGTTGTTACTAGAGCGTGAAACCAAGAGCCCCCGGAGAATGCCAATGATATGGCTGCTCTTATACTGCCACCTTGTGATAAGTCTGGAGTTTTCTCTGATAGGGACCTATCATTCATTATCCCCTTAATGACAAAGTCAAAATCCATTGTTTTCAATGCCCATTGTCCTTAAGGGGTTAATATACAATATAATTATGGTAATCTGGTTAAATTTCTGGTTTTAAATGGGGAAATGCACACGTAGCAGGTAGGTGAAGGGCAACCTTTCTCCCCTACCGGTTGAGGGTGGCCTACTTTGGGTGGCCAACTGCAGGTGGCTTGGACTACCTTTTAGACACCAGACCTCGACCTCTCTAAGAGTCTATGGGTAGAGGTCTACACATGGAGTCTATCTCTGTATGACATCTGTAACAAGTCAGACCTCCAAGAAGGAGTCTATTAACAAAGACTTGAAGCAAGAGTTGGTCAGCAGATCCTTGTAGGCGAGAGTCTGTGTCAGGTTGCCGGGCGAATTGAGGTACCAAGCAGTTGTCTAACTCATGGTAAATAAACAGACCATTATAAGTAGAAGCATGGGAAGAGTTAAAAGACAATTTGCTAGTACATAGGGAGTCAAATAAAACCATTTGGCCCTAATTTCAATCTTCTTTTCTTCTCGAATTTGTGTATTGGTTATGATAATGTAGTTCTAGCTCTGTAATTCTAACCCAATCGCCTCAGTAGAATGTGTCAGTCTTAATCACCTATTGGACACTGATTTCTGAAGGTCTGAGGTGAAAAGCATATTTTACCATAAAATAAGAACGATTGTGGGTTAAAAATATTTAATAGTAATAAAATTGTGGCTGCATTGATAGAAAAACATACATACGAGTAGATTGTCATGTAAGATGCTACGTATGATGCCGATGAGCATGTTATATTAATCTAAGTCATTCCCAGTTGGTCACAAAGCTTTATAATCTGATTACTGCTGGATTCCAGCAGGCAGACTTTACATAAACCACTTAGTGAACGCGACATTATATCTAACACATGACGGTCATGTATCTCATGGAGCTTCGCAAAAGGACAGACTTTTCCTCTAACATATAATTGATAAACCGTCTTAAGATAGACGAAAGCCATTTCCCATGTGAGATCGACGTTCCTTGTGTCCTTATGATCACGTTTTTGGCTAGAAAATTCCCATATTTAACGCAGAAGTCCACAGAAGTAAGTGATAAGCCTCCTCGGTTAGGTGCCTTAAACCGTTACATTGCAAATAAAGAGAAAAATCCCTACTGGGCATGAAAATCACTATACCTGATGCCAAGGAAGAGCTGGACCATCCGTTGGTATAAAAAATACATTTTATTTGCAGTAAAGGTAAATATTGAAGATATTGAATGCCAGGACACAAAGCAAGAGTCTCTGAGCCAGGTGGTAGTTACTTCTGACACGTTTCGTCCAAGGGCTGGACTTAGTCATTGGCATAAGAGTATTTCGTACTCATTACTATTCCCCAGACATATAATGAAAAACATTTATACACCATAAAAAACGGGTCAAAGTCTATGTGATGTCACCTGAAGTGTTATTTTTCCTCCTTGGTCAACTAGGCGAAGGGCGACAGGTGGTGGTCCTTCTTGGGTGATCAGGCTCCTTGTAGCACCACCGTTTACCGAACCGGAGAAAAGGGAGCTCATTGATCTCCCCAACTCGCTATGGAGGCCAGTGCTCCATTGTTCACGTCCACCTGGCGCCACACATCTTTAAAAGGTGGAGAGCTGGTATATGACATCATAGGTTCTCTGTAGCGCCATTGTCCATCAGTATGGTTAAAGGAGTCCTCCATAGTTTCCAAAAAGTATGTCCTTCAAACGTGGAGCACCAGGATCAGACTTCAGTGAGCAGTAGGGTCATCGGTGCGGATGGGGGGGACTGGTGGCCCGGACAATAAACACGCCACCGATCTCGAGATGTGGAAAACCCACCGTCAACGTAATACAGGAACACCGAGCCCAACAAGCCAGAAATAAGAGGAATGTCTACTAATCCTTGTATTGATATATATTTCAGAAAAAAAAGCTCCTTTTGTTATTTAAATAATTTATTGCGTTTAAATAATAAAACATGAAACAGATAACAGAATCATAAACTTCAACATTCTCAACAGATAAAGAAAAAAGGAACATCGTCTGTTCATTTAATATTTAATGAAAAGACACAATGAATTTGTGAAGAACATCAAGATTTGATTATTTAGAGCACTGCAGTCATGCCCTAAATTCTCGTGTTCTTTATATTTTAAGGATCATTCAAATATAACCAATTTTGATGGAATTCTTGGTTTGAAAACATAAGAAAATTATTTTGGCTTCTCGGTAAGTTTTGGAGGCATTTATTGGCCAAAATGTTGTTTTCTACCAGAACCAGATTCTAGAAAAAAGAGAGATTGCAACATAATGGGGAGGAATATTAAAGAGAACGCAAGTTAACATCACTAATACTGCGGTATAAAAGAAACGTGACTTCTTATACACATATTGGTATATTAAGTGCTCAGAACTAATTAATGCGGGATTTCCAAAAATAACAAATCCCACTTTTGTAGGAGAATCTTGAGCCCATTTGGCAAAAAACTTTCATTCTTTGACTTTTAAAGTTGGATTAGATGGTTAGGTATTCATGCAGCGAAATCCTACGTCAGTAGTGGACGTCTCTATATGTTAATAAGCTGTAACCATAATTCTAGCAACCAGCAGACATCTGAGACCTTGGTTCCAATCACCAGAGTCCCCTCAAGTAATATGCAGTAAAGAGGGTCTGCTGTAAAAGCCCCATTATGTTTGCGGGGGTATCTGAGAAGATGTCACAATAGGTCAGCGTGAATATTATTCTGGCGATTGGCGATGGTCTTCGGTTTGCTTATGGAGGAATTCGGCCCAAACCTGTGCGCAGGTCGGAAAAAGCACATGGGTCGGTTGGCTCTTCAGTTCTTTGAGTTGGAGTGGAGGTTTTTCAGAACCTTCCTGGGAAAAGTGGAAATAAGTTATTGTTACGAAAATGGAATATACCTGGAAAAAGTTATCATACCATCTTCTAAAAATGTTATAACATTACATAGGATGCCTGTAACTTATCTCTGAACTTTACCCATCAGACACAAGTGTCATCTGAAGAAGGTTCTCATGTGACTTATATTAAGAGGGTCATAGATAATACAGTGAGGGTATTAAACATGCATGGGATAGACATACGGCTCCTGAATCTAAGACGAGACCAACGACTGATTAAGGTTTGAGGGGCCGGATGGGGCTGATCTGCCGGCAAATTCTGTTTCTTAATTCAGAATAAACTACTTTTTTCCAAGAATGACCACCATGAAGATATGCATCACTTATTGACATGGGAGATGAAAGTGATTGTAGCAAATACATTTTACATTTGGGGACACCCCTGCGAATTAGACCACATCATGGGGGGTTATTGAGAACCTTGTCTATCCCTGCATTTGTGTCATATAATGAAGCTCAAACTGATTTTGGAGACACACAATGTGGGTTTCTCCCATGCACTGAAGACTGCCTGGTTGCCAAAGTAATTGAGATAATAAGATAATACTCTTTCATAATGTGTGGAGTAGACAATGTAGCAGCCCCCGAGCCTCTTATAGGCAATAGGGCAATCAGCGTTCCTGTTGTGCCCCATCTCTTGATTTAAACCATGTGGGTCTTTTCAGAATTCCATAATATCTTTTTCATGTGATGTCATATCCAGGCACTGTCCACAAAAAGACAAAGACTTGCAGAAGGGAGGAAGAAGTCCCTCGGCATGGTAGGTCTGAGGGCAATGAGGACATTAAGTAGACATCAGAAGGACATCACCTCGAACGGTGTCTCCTCAACCCTCTTACCTCTGCTTGTATTTCGAGGCTGTCCTATGTCATATGAAGGGCTGAAGATATCAGCACTCCTAGGAAGAGAAGAGGAGCTGATACCCCGACATAGCCGATCCCTGGGGGGGGGGAGACACACAACATTTTAGAAAAAAGTATGACGTTGTAGAATCATTTATCAAGAGCTGATTACGTGGATGAGTAGATCTCGCTTGAATTTATGCCTCGTTTACTCTACCAAGAAGAGGTCAACAGTCCCACCATGTTTACGGCTGATTTCAGAAGATATAACTCTACAAAAACACACTAATAATAATGTTTAATATCTGTCTTTTAAATTTTAACCTTTACAGAAGCGCATCAAGCAAAACGAGAACTTGTTCTGCCTTTAACAGCAACTCTGCAGCTTTCTGTATAATTTTATGTTTTATTCCTTCCCTGTTCTCCGTCGCTGAAAATAAAGGCACTAAAAATAGAAGGACGGAAATATTTAAAACAAGAATATTGTTAGGAAAACGTATTTGTCTCATTCGAGGACAATTTGATGACCGAACTGAGAACAACAGGTGTTTGGATAGCTTCAGCGTTCACCTTAAAGAAATATAACGCGTTTTACCTCTTTTATGTTAAAATACCTAAAGCTAAAAACACATTTTCAGATCTAGGTGTAAAATATCACACGGAAGACTTACCATTCACAGTCAGGCTCACTTTGGCTTGTTGTAAAGTGTCCGTTTGTATCTGTACCGTGTAGTCACCTTCAAAAGCCTTCTTGAGGTTTATAATATGCAAGGAGCCATTTGGAAAGCAGCTGGCCTCAGGAAAATATTTAACCCCTTTTGTCATTGGGTTAGGTAAACCCGGAAGATAACTTAATATTTGGTAATCAGCGCCGGGATTACCCCCTTTATACCAATTGATGATTTTTATATTCGTGGTAATTCCAGTGACGTCGAAGAGGACTGATCCACCGGCCGTTGGACTTTTAGGAATCATCGTAATTTGGAATCCGTTGGTCGAAGGCACCCAAAAACTGAAGAGAGCTGAAATCAAAGGCACAAAGGAGCTTCATTCATCGCTTTAAGATGTTTAGTGGCCACAGTCAAGTCCTATTTGTCTATATGTAGCTGAGTACTGCAAGGGCTGTTGAACCTACACAACGGACAGGCTACAGGGGCGTAATAAGAAGCCACTGGGCCCTGGTGCGAAAATTGCCCTGCCCCCCCAACTTCAACAGCTAGTCTGTGTCATCATCGCTCCCAAACAACTTGTCTGCCCCTTCTTTAAACTTTTCTCCCCCTTCCATACTCTCACTAACACACTCTCCATCTCACCCCGCCTACACATCCATGCTCACATACACATCCATGCTTGCACACTATTAAACATTCATGCTCACACACACAAGTACAGTTTCATGCTCACATCCATATACACATACACACACATATACATTCAACCTCCCTCCGGCCCCCGACTACCTTCCTCTCCGGCTGCTCACACACTGAAGGTTTAGAGAGGGCCCTTCGACCTGGACCGTGCCGAGCCCTTTTCTAAACAATTTTGAAGACAGGAAGAAACGGTCGCCCTCTAGAGACACGGGCTCCGTCACGGCTGTGACCCCTGTAGTTACGCCAGTGACAGGCTATAATATTTCTGATATTTATAAAAGCACCAGTTTTTGGGGGGGACGACGTGTAACTGTGGTCCTCAGTAGGTACATTTGGTTTAATCAGATTACCTGTGGCACATTAGCTCACCTATTAGGCCAAACAGATTGAAGACGCCGGGGTATAGTTTGTAGAACATGTTGATGACAACGTTTGTCTGAACAAAACCCTGAAATGACATATATATAAACAACAAAAACAGTTAATATCATAAAACACGAAGAAGGACTTAAATGACCAGTACATTGGTAGTTTTCCATAGTTCCATCTTAACACCATGTAATGTCTTAAGCCTATAGAAACAGAGATTCACATTCAAAAGTGGTCAACATACTATCAGCAGATACTGAATTACAAAAGCGGCTTGGCCAGACAGACCTTCAGTTAGGTCTTCAAACATCACCACCCATAGAGAACTCCACACAACACCCAACTGTGTGGCTTTTATGTTACTTTGCTACGACATGGAGGCAACATTTTGAACCTATGGGGTTCTTCTCAATCTCTTGTTCTAATGAACATTTAACCATTAAAATATAGTAGGAATCTGAATAGGTTTGAACCTCATGAGGACCCTGAGAATCATTTAGCTCTTTCAACCAGTCCTCCAGCACACCGCTAACATTCCAAGTCTGTTCTACACAAATGACCACATGCTGACTAAATCAGATTAGAGAAAAAATATATACGGAGAAAGCCACATACCCTAAAGTGGTTAGTCTGAAGTGTGGACCGGATTATGGACCGGTGAAGATCTTTCTGCAGCTTCTTATTCAGAAGAGCGGAGAAATGTTATGCTCCTGAGCGAGAAGAAAAATGTTTCAATAGGAGCAAGTCTCCAAAGTTCCAATGGTTTATAGGACAAACAGCTGAAAAGCACTTTAGCAAAGAGAGAGAACCATGGTAAGTGGTTTCGTCAACACTCAAAAGTCAAGACAAAAAATTTAAAAAATGTAAGTTGGCTTCATGAAGAGGCCTGAGAGCAGATGGGAGGAAGGAGAGCCCCAAAGAGTATTTAGAAAGGAAGAATTCCTAGTAAAAAATATCTCCTTATTGTGTCTTAATATAAATGCTTTTGTAGACTTTTATTATGTTGTTGAGGGATTTTATTTACTATACCTCAACTTTGTGGAGCATTGTTTCTGTTTGTAGGTGGCATATTAGGCAAATTATAGGAGAATAGTCATTAAAAATTGGGGTCCCTAACATGAGCCGGAACAAGCAAGAAGCACAAGCGTCGACAGGCCTATCTTGGATTTATGAGACTATTAAATGAGAGATATGAGATTTATGGTGAGGAGAGAGACAGTCGTGGGTGGAGGGAGTGGTGTTTGGGAAATGGCCCGAAAGTTTGCCCAGGATCCAAAGTCAACTCATTCATTTCATAGACTTTCTTCCCCACATTATCTTCAATCATAGTTGGTAAATAACATAAAAGACAACTTGAGTCTCATGATGCCATAAAATTATGACTTGTGATAAGTCATAACCCTGCCCATAAGACAAATACAGAAGGCCCACATGGAAGAGATGAATTGTAACAGAAGCTTCAGTCCTGACCGTCTGACAAAATGCAATATGTTTATTGTGAATACTAAGATTTTTTTATATTGTTGTATTTTTATATTTTGTTGCAGATAGCTGCTAATTAACGTATTGCGTCACTGCCAGGGGTTATATGATGTCTTTGAGGTACATAGAGATATGGAACGATCAGTTGAATCTCTTATAATACCAGATTGTAACTAGTTAATTTTTACATTTAACCAAAAAGTGCAGGCTGATCTCTCTCTACCCCCCCCCCCCCCGGACGGCTCCAGGCAGGGGCAGATCAGTCTGGCCCTGGTGAGCTAAGTAAGAATACGAGGAACTTTAGCCTCCATTCCTTAAAGGGTTAATGGTTCAGAAATGCCTTCATATTAATGGAGAACACGGATCATACATATGCAAACGTCACGACTACGTGTCTGCATTTTAGAGGAATCAGACATTTTAGAGGAAACTTTAGCCTCCATTCCTTAAAGGGTTAATGGTTCAGAAATGCCTTCATATTAATGGAGAACACGGATCATAGATATGCAAACGCCACGACTACGCGTCTGCATTTTAGAGGAATCAGACGTTTTAGAGGAAACTTTAGCCTCCATTCCTTAAAGGGTTAATGGTTCAGAAATGCCTTCATATTAATGGAGAACATGGATCATAGATATGCAAACGCCACGACTACATGTCTGCATTTTAGAGGAATCAGACGCTTTGGATCAGAAGACTTCCAGGATTTAAAAACCTGGCGACCGACCAGGGAAGCTGCAGGTTGTTTCATTCACATGGGGCAACTGCTACTTTTACTTCCTGCTGGGGGCTGTATGAGTCGCTACGGAGGGCAGAGAGGCTCAAACCTCCTCTGCACGTAATAAAGGGCCGTTTTGATTTATACGCTGCCTCACGCTATTTTACATCCGCACAATTAATAGATGCCCTGGTAACGCGTCCTTCGTTTTAAACCGAAATGTATGACATTGTCCGCAAAAGGGATAAAAGTCCCGGCCGTGAGATATTTATCAAAACGTATTTACATTTATTGCATTAAAACGATTTTTAGCTGACGGCAGATCAGACCCGCAGTAAAGACTCAAACCTTAATCAGTCGTTGGTCTCGTCTTAGATTCAGGAGCTGTATGTCTATCCCATGCATGTTTAAATCCCCTTGCTGTAGTACCCTCTACCTCTTCTGCTGGGAGACTGTTCCACTTATCAACCACCATCTCAGTAAGGTAAAAATGCTTTCGTTTCGGATGATGGCCTCTTATTGCAACATGTCTCCTCCTTTGAGACAAACTTCCCTCCCTGCACTTTACTAAAGCCCTTTAAGTAGTTAAATGTTTTTCTCCTACCCTCTCTCTTTCTTCTCTCCTCCAAGCTGGACGTATCGATCTCCAGGATCTTTGCTTACCTGGGCACTCTTTGGATTTCGCTTGGAGGAGTATCACATACGATTACCTGGTCTCCAGGACAACCTTCGACGTCTGGGGAGTGATATTTGGTTCCTCCCATGACTTTCCCTTGTTTTCCCTGCTTGCCGAGTAGTCATGCCCCCGTGCCCAACCTCCACGCTCACATCCATCGCTCCCCCGTAGGAGAAGGCGATCAGGTTTTTAACGCAAAAGCCATGAACATTTTCCATGTAATTGCATCAGTGACGTCAGAATGAAGTGTATATTTGAAGGTATTACTTAACCTAATCAGGACAGTTGTCAGCTATAATTAAATATGCCGTGTTCCTCAAATCTGTATTAATTGGTGATAAAATAATACATTTGGTTACGTTGACTAGATCTGTTTGATGGCACTTCACAATAATTTAAAGAAAGATGGGGACTGAAGCTTCAATGGAGGAACTTGAGATGACCACGGTGTTCGGCCAGAAGTGTGTTCAATTAAGTGTTTTCTCGAGAAGCCTTCTCTATAAAAACATTATCCTCAAACAGTGTTTGCGTTTCTTGGTATTTGTGGTTATGAAATCCTACGTGAGGTTTCTCGGGACAATTAGATTTCCTGCTCCTGTGTCATGGAGAATGGAGTCACTTCATGGGTTATGAAACCAAAGACTAAATTCAAAGGGATCCAGAAAAACTTGATTCCTAACGCTGGAGATGGCGAGTATTTGTGGTAATTGTGGAGCATCCTCCTCACAGCATGAAAACCAACCACAGAAGGTATTATAACTACGGGACGTCTGAGACGCTCAGAAATCACCCAAGACAGAGTCCGAGGATTGTCGCCGTGTCTACTGAACGACGGAACCCGGGAGCCGATTGTTTCTGTGAGGCGGGAAGTTTGTTTTCATAACAAAGAAAGCATCTTGTTCTGAAGTTTTTGTCAAAACACAGAAATGTGAAATAAGTCCCAGTTCCTATGGCAACAACCTATCGCTGCATGTGTTGATGTCACATGACAATTAAGCATTCCAGGCAAAAAAAAATAAAAATAATGACCAATATCGCAAAATTTTACACGATTAAATAATTGTTTCTAGGAAGGATCAGGTAGAGATGGGGTTGTGCTGCCTCACCTATAGACGTTTTAGGATGTCGTTACTTGTTTTTATTTTAAATAAGTGATGTTTCATATAATAATAATCTAATAACATGAAACACAAGATAATAAACTAGAAATATTAAAACTTTACTCTTTATTCTGGAATAATTTACTAGAACATTCTAGATTGTAAGCTTGCGAGCCGGGCCCTCTTCACCTAACGTATGGGTTCGTCTTAGTCTGTCGGTTCTAGTTCTGTCGGACCCTATGAATGTACGGACTGTAAGAAGCGCTGCGGAAATTGTTGGCGCTATATAAAAAAAAATACACAAATAATAATTCTAATATTGCACTTAATAATATTAATAAAAACATAAATTCAGGAGAATTAAATGTTTGGTTTTTTTTTTCTAGACAAAACCACGGACAGATCGTAAAATAAAACGCTGAAAGAAACGTGATCTTAAGGTAATATGCAGGGCCTACCCGGTAATAACGCACTCCGAGCTCCGGTTATTTTGATGCTGACGGTGTCTCCGGCTGAAATGCGCTCCGGCTGCAGCATCTGAAAAATGCTGAGCGGAGAAGGGCTGGGAGAAGGTAGTTAAGGGTTAACTAGGAGGTGTTAAACCAGCGGGGGGGGGGGGGGCTGGGGGTGTTAAACAGTGTAATAGTGTGTGCAGAATGTGTGTGGGGGGGTTGAAATCCTGCCCCTCGACAATGTGAAGACAGCATTCGGATTGTATTGTAACAGAGCCACAGAATCTGCCGGCGCTCTATAAATAAAATGTAATAATAATAATAATAATAAAGCGCGTTAAGTACTTTCGACGCACAACAGGAACGACCTCTGCCGGCAGCTTAATTATCAGGAATACGCTGGGTTCTTCTTATTATATCGCAGGCTAATGGAGTGCAAACAGGAAATACAGAACATTAACGGGGGACGCTCGTCATAGCGGGCCCAGGGGGGGAAGCATTTTTGTTGCACTGATGAAAAGTATGGGGTGGCTTCCTAAAGGAGGCAGGAGCGTAATGCATCTTTGTCTTCTGTCTCCATCCCTCACAACCTCCTAATAGATTGTAAGCTCACAAGAGCGAGGCCTCCTGTGCAATGTTCCATCTAATTTTTCTTAGTTGGCGTGCGCAGAAAATGTATCTTGTGCAAAAAGTTTCACAGAGCAAAAAATTTGTGCGCACAATATCCGCGCCGCATAAAGTTTCAAAAAAATTATTATTATTTTCTTTTTGGGGGGAAAACTGTTGTGCGCACAATTTTTGGACGTGTGCGCTCTCTAAAAAAGCTATGTGCGCGCGCACAAGCGCACAGCTTAGAGGGAACACTGCTCCTGTGTAGTTATGTTGTTACTCCCAACGGAATCTGCATGCGCTCTATAAATAAAGCATAATAATAAAGATATAATAAATCATAAACAAACACACGCACAGCAATGGTGGGAATGGAGGGCTCTCGGTAGAATGTGCGAGTCAGGGGGGTATTATACGCGTACTCACTGTGCACAGAGCCAGCTTGCTTCTCGAGACGTCTGTCTTGTTCTCCGTGTGCAAGAAAAAAGAGATAAGGAAAGGAGGGGTTGGGTGATGAAGATGGAAGATTAAAGAAGAGCCACGAGACAGCAGGAAATATGAAGAGACTGTCAACTGATCATACATCCCAAAAACATTATCAACGGGGAGCAGAATCTTCTAGATACCGACAGAAAAAAACAATGTCCACTGGGAGTTGAAAACCCGCAGTTTTCCATCGATCTGTGACAAGTCTTGTGATGTCATAGAAATAAACAAGAGGAACTGGACTCAATTAGAAGTTAAAGTCCAGTGATCGAGTGGTGGCGCAGTTAATTGTACCACCGGCTTAATGCATACCCCCTAACATTTTAAGTATCCAAATTGGCATAACTAGGAACTTTTGGGCATCTTTTCCGTACGCGGCCAGGACTACCTGCTGAGGTCAGTGGGTATTCCTGCTGATGTTGGCGGACGTTCTTATCGACGCAATGGGTGCTCCGGTTGAAGTTGAGGGACACTTCCCAATTTAAGGAGAAAATGAGCAGAAAGTGGGACATGTCAGGACCCCGTTCCCCCAGTCCAGAGGATTCAGGTGTCGACCTGGAGAACTGGAGAAGCGGTGCTCCTCCCGGAGTCTCCAGGCAAAACCCTGAGAGTTCCCAGATATGCAAGGGCATGGTTGGCACAAGAAGTGGGCTAGAGGTGAGGCCACCTGCCTACGTTACCCAAAGAGCCACTCCTGGTACTCAGCTTCATAGCCTCACAAGGAGGTCCTGTATGATCTACCATGAAGGTCTGAGGTCCATTCATTTTATAGTCCCTGAGCCAGTCAGCGGGGGGTCAGAGGATCTCCTCTACCAACCCTGGATCCTCAAGTATGGATGCATCTTCTGTTGATGTGGCACTAAAACTATTTAACCTTTTTATTGTAACTAAAAAAGTTCTATAATTGTTTACTAAAACCCAACCCATATAACGCTGGCAGGTTTGCTTTTATTCCAGGCACACCTGTACCTTTACTTAATCCTAATCTCAGTTACTAAAACTATGTTTAGGTAGGATTAAGGACGCTTAGCGTTTTCCCGGTAAGAGTATTAAAACTTTTTACCGATGCATATCCGTAACAATCAGTATTGAATTTTGTAATTCAGAAACTCTTGGAATGTCTATTAATCTGTAATAACACAATTGCTGATTACGGGATTATTACAAATATTTGTTGGACGTATCTAGATTTATCCTGAAAGATAGTTTTAAACATAAACAAGATTTACTGAATAAGAGGCCCTTGACTCAACTTGAAGTAATAATTGTTCATAAAACTAATAACTTAACATAACTTAGAATTCTTATTCAGTTTACTGTAAATTTTAATGTTCTTTTTTTTATTCTAATTTGTGAGCAGCCTTAGTCCCCGACCGCTTAAGACATTTTATCCTTTAAATAGCTACTAATTATTTAAATTAATTGTTCTTCATCAGACTGACAAAGGAAAATCACTACACTGCACATATAATAATAATAATAATTATTAGTATTATTATTAGACCTTATCATTCTCTCTATGTGTTAACCGATATGTTTGGTAAAGAAAAGACCCATTTGGACCATCTAGACCTGATTTTTTCTTAGACCTTAATCAGTCCTTCTCGTGATACACCTAACCCATGCATGTTTAAATTCCCCCACTCTACCACTGCTGGGAGGCTGTTCTACTAATCTACCACTCTCTCAGTAAAGTGAAACTTCCTTACGTTCCATCTAAACCTCTGACTCGCTAGTTTTAGATTATGATAATCCTGTCCTAACATTTCTCCTCCTTTGGGGAGTGAAATGAACTCTAGACCTGATCACAGTTGATCAGGAATGAGGATACTAAAACATGAAGGAGGAGCAATGTTGGAACAAGAGGTCATGGTCTCAAATTTGAAGGCTCATTGGGAAGTCCTACTTTACTCAGAGGGTAGTAGATAAATGGAACAGTCTCCGAACAGCAGTGGTGGAGGCTAATACAGTAAGGGAATTTAAACAAGCATGGGCTAGGCATAAAGCTGTCCTCACTAAAGGTCCTGACCAAAGACTGATAGGGGTTTAAACCCCTTACATCAGGAACAATAGGAAGACTAGATGGGCCGAATGGTTCTTCTCTGTCGTCAAATTCTGTTTCTATGTAAAATTCTATATAAATTCCCCAAATCCTCGAACAATGGGGGGGCTAAATTGTTTCTATGAAATACGATACTACGCCAGTCCTTTGTTGCGCTTCTGTTGTTTTAGTCTAGAATGTTAACTGGCAGAAGAACAACTCAACAATATCAACTCAATGCCAACCATTGTGCCCGCTGTCGAGTGGCTTTTGCGTTGTTAGTTGAGTTATCTCTATAACTTGAGTGATAGTACGACCTTTAGTGAGTCGATGTGTCTGCGATTTACCATCACCCCCACCCAACAGCACAGCATTATAAACATACAGATTTTATGTTGAAATCTCCTACAACGCCCTTATGTTAACAGTACAATGAGGCATTGTTCCATTAGAGTCATGGTGTATCAGGGATGTCCTTGTCTACTCATACGCATTTCATTTGGAATTCTGGGAATTATTTTTAGAGCAGATTCACATTTATATATAAATGTCCGAAATGAACTCAGAAGTACACGGAACACAATCTTTCCTTTCTCCTCCAGCTAATTGGTTGCATACATCCTATCGTAAGATTACAAGACCGTGTGTTTTTAATCTAAGTTTTAGGAATGTATATATTGAACCGCTGAAGGAGTTAGAAGGGGCCTTCTTTATAATCATATATTATAATTATATTATAAAATATGACATTACGTGAGACCTCTCATTTTCCCTACATCACGATATCTGGAAAACACAATTATTCTAAATCAGTTGTATCTCAGAATGTTTCAGAATGAAATTTTTTTGCGTTCCAATTCTATCCGTTACTGCTTTTATTCGGGGGATCGGGGCTCCACCTAGTGGTCAGAATAAGTAGCACACTACTGGTTCACAATATTATTTAAATTAGTAGAGCCAAAAGAGGCACTGAAGTTATCTTGGAGAAGACTG
Source organism: Spea bombifrons (assembly GCF_027358695.1). Classification (NCBI taxonomy): domain Eukaryota; kingdom Metazoa; phylum Chordata; class Amphibia; order Anura; family Pelobatidae; genus Spea; species Spea bombifrons. The sequence continues at coordinate 27,703,962 of NC_071098.1, forward strand.
AGACATTGATTTCTCCTAGATAAACACTAGATTACAATATCCCCTGCCATACAATTACAATATGTCCTGCCAGAACACACAGAAGCTGCTATGGTCCTTAGCAATGATGGGATTTGGGTCTTCACGCTACCAACAGCCTTCATTTTTTTTTGTTTCGTTTCTTCAAGTCCCATGAATGTTCTGGCTCCTTACTTTTTTAAGATATGCAATAATTCCTTTATTCTATACTAACAGTCAACTGTAATAAGAGTTTGCGACATCAACCTAGGAACCTCCAGTTGCAATGGTTCATTCCACAAAAATATGTATTTTAATATATTGTGGCATTACGTAATTTTTAGCGCTGTCTGTTTTTTCTGTATATTGGATGTACTTTATCCTTCTCAATTAAAAAAAATTGCATTTCTGACCAAAATTTCGAAATTAATATAGAGGGATCGATTCCCACTGCTGAAGTCAGATAGTTTCGGTTCATTGCCCTCTAGCTTGGAGAACTTTGACCGTGAGACAGTATCTCAACAGGGGTCTGTTGACTTAAAACAGAAAGAGAACAGATGTGTCACTAAGTGATGAGAGAAACTTCCCTTTGAATCCGAGTTACTAAAAAGAAGGTGAATGAATGAATTTACAACCTTCATCTGTATATTTATCTCAATCCACAGACCTCGTATATACCAGAGATCCTTCAAGAACACACTTATTATAAGACATGTGCTTTTAGTCTTTCATAGAAAGATGTGTAACATTTTCGTACGTTATAGTATCCCACCCAAAGATGCCCCACGTTGGCCCAAACTCACCCAAAGCAATAATCCTAATCCCAAAATCTGGCAAATCACCGTTTACTGTCAAGTGGGTCCCACATCCAGTGGTCCTCAAGCTTTCTCTGAAGGCTCCACCATGAATCCTACTTGGAAAATAGGAGAATATTTGCTTCAGGCCAAAGAATGATATGTTATAGCTGAGAATTATCCTTCATAGGAGCTCACAGCTTTTACCCCAATATCAGGGTGGGAGGACAGATTCTCCAGGTCCTACAGTCCAGAGTTGCCTTCTTTGTATTCTGCTCTGACTTAATAATATCTGAGCCTTCCAATCACTTATTTTTCTTATTGATTTATGACAAATAAAATCCCTGCTTGAATACAGGTTACTTGGATCACCATTGGTCATGGATGGTTATTAGAACCAATATTAGTCAGTCCGTGCAATATCATTTTTGCAATGCACCATTAAATAATGAATCTAGTATTAGGAATATGTTATAAGTAATATATAAATGCTTCCGGCATGCAATAAAGTTAGTTATTAAATGCATCGTGTCTACATTAACCATTACTTTCTTTCTACCGATAACAAACTATTTAAAATGACCACCATTGATCTGCGATGGGACATGGAGCTTGTGTTTGGGGTGGGGGGAGGAGAGTGCTTAGTTTTTGAACTATGTCACAACAAGGACACTTTCGCTGGGACACAATCGACTCTCAGTATGCTGCGGAGCTGCAAAACAGAATACGGGATCGTTGGTATGAAGGGCTGTGCGCTCACAGGTAACATCTGAATCCCTTCTCGACGCCGAGGCACACAGACATAAAATATGTCTATAGAAATAAAGTAATGTATAATAATTAACAATATTTATTTTATTTTAAGTTAATATTAATCCAGCCACTCAAATCAGACAAAGAACTTCTTGATTCACAAGCAAAATAATAGCGTCTGAGAAAATGTGCATTTTCTGAAATTTTAAGTATTTTTATTAGTTTCGTATTCATATATTATTGATAACATTTTCAGTCATTGAAATGATAAGTGTCAATGTCCTAGAGTCTGGAATATTTTCTTATACTTGGGAACATTGTGTTAAATAGCCCTGGACTTCTATTTAGAACATACGTGGCCTTCTTCATTCTTAAGTGGGTTGGACTTGATAAAGCTGGAAGATGAAGGTCTAGAAGACTGGAAAGGTGGTCTCTACTTATCCATGATGTCGATATTCACAGCTGATTTTATACATTTGTGGCGCATTTCATGAAGACTCAAAGATTCTAAGGATTTGTACCATATTTAGAAGGCGTGAAGGTTTGGTTGAGTTTGGGGTGAATTTGCAGAATTTCTTATTAGGTCTGGAGACGCTTCACTTGACTTGTATCTCTTCTTGAATCTGCTAAAGGATATTTCTCCGTTACAAAGGATCCATTCTCAGTTTAGTGTATCCTGTATTTTTTGTACTTTTATAAATATTAAGATTTTAGTATTTTAATATTAAGAATTTGCTAATCGAAAGTATATATTTTTGTTTTCCTCGTATAATTGCTTTGTGATCACACAATAGACACAACTGTGTACAATTACAATCTGTACGTGGATATTAAGCTGAAAGTTCTACTTTTGGTTTGTAAATGACTTCTTTACTAAACTTGTGAAACATTATTCTATATAATTGACGATATTCTACAATACAGTTAGAGAGGGTGTGAGATACGAGTTTCTGAGAGCGCTTGCTAGAAGAACATTTTAGGAAGAATTTGAATTCTTTGTCCTGTTGGAATACATATTTTTCACATTTATGTAATTAACACTTTGGAATAATCCCTTTTAGTTCTCCTCAACCTGTGTATAACGTTGACCGGTGGAATTGAAATTCAGCCAATCCCTCCGTACCCAAAGGTCAATCAGTCCGTGATCCTCAACGTTGGCGGTATCACTGGGATATTCCGCAGCTTTGCGTGGTTTAAAGGAGCAGGCACTCAAGCAGCCAATCAAATTCTCTCATATTCTTCGAAAAACAAGCCACCGCTGACTCCTGGAAATCAGTATTTTTCTAGAGCAAAAGGACTCTCCAATGGTTCGTTAGTCATTTCGGATCTTCTTATCTCAGATCGGGACACCTACACGGTGCAGGTCCAGACACATAGTCTACATACAGCTTCAATATACCTTCATGTATATGGTAAGTGCTATAAAATAACACCATCTGTCGTAATATTGGAACTCCATAAAGGATTTTTTTTTTAGAAAAGACTGAAAGACGCCATATTAACGTCAACTATTAACATTGTATTTGTAACCATGGTACACATGTTCTCGCTTTGAATGAGGAGAAAGTTCATTTATATCTTGCTTATTCCTTTACAGAAAATGTCACGAGACCCGTGGTCAGAGCATCCAGCTGCGGCTTCTTGGAAAACGAAGCAGTCGATCTCACATGTGATACGGCCAATGCCGAGACAATCCTATGGAGCAGAGAAAATGGCGGCCTTCCGTCTGATGTCACCCTGTCCACAGATAACAGGACCATCAGCTTCTCCAATATTAAAGCATCAGATGCCGGAGAGTATTGGTGTGAGGCTGGGAATCCTGTTAGCCGGAGCAAGAGTGACTCTTACACACTGATTGTAACCTGTGAGTGGATGAAAAGTCCATTTTTTCCATCAATGTCTACATTTCTTCTCCATTTTTGCTTTACTTCTGAGAGATGTATGGAGAAGGGTTCTTGGTGCTGATTAAATTTGTATAAGAATTTCCTCTTGTATTATTCAACATGAATTTGTAGCTAACATAGAAAAAAACACAGCTCTTTGTAAGCTTATAGCCTCTTCGATATTGACAGGTCCGTGCCAATCCCATGGAGGGTCATGTGCGGCAGTTACATCTGGAATCATTTGTGGGACCATCTTGGGGACAGCAATAACCATTGGTGCCGTTTTCCTTTTGTACAAAAACTATGTCATTTCCGTGAAAGACGTACAAAAAGGTAAAGAGAAGGGAAAAAGAGTGAATTGATATTCATGGCATTACCGAGGCTCTTAAAATAAGGTGGAGCACTGGTGTAACATCACATACATACATACATACATACATACATACATGCTGTGTGCTAAAGATAAATACGATTGAAAGCTAGGTGGTGTCCTAACGCTTTTTTATTTAATATGTATTGTTTTTATTTGTAGAACTGCACCCTGGGAATGAGAATCCATCCACTGTGTATTATAACGAGCAGAATGTGGCAGAAGTGAGTATTGGGGGGTTTCTGCAACATTTTTGAGCAACCATTCTGTAATCGTACGATGAATCTGTGTGCTTTATGTTTAACCCCTTAATGACAAAGCCCATACATGTACGGGCTCGAAATGCATTGTTTTCAATGGGTTTAGAGACCGCCTATTGTCCTTAAGGGGTTAAAAGTCCATACATTGGAGATTTGAGAAAACGGGTTGTGTTAAGCAACATGCATGTGAGAGCAGACGTGGAAAGTAAGGTTAAACGGATTAATTTCCAGGCGATCGTCCTGAAAACCCGCTAATTTGTAAACAATATACCAGAGAGGAAAAACTAAGCTTTTTAAACATTCACAATTTATTATTATGTTATATTTAGATTAGCATAATTTATTGCCCCTGTCTTATAGCTCTGCCTGACATCGATCCTCCATCATTCTTTCCTTTTGTTTCAGGATGAAGCTGCCACGGTGGAGCAATCCTATATGGTAAGCTGTTTTCTACTCCGCATTTCTCCCTAAGAGTATCGACTTAGTGATGTTGGTGCCCTAAGAATAAATACTACAGCCACTTTCTTACAGTAACCTATTAACTCCCGATGAGTATTTTTCTTTCAGTGATGCCATGCACACTTAAAACATTTGGATGTCACATGAATCATGACAACATGAGCGGTCACATGATATATACATCATACTGTTCAAATCCTAAAAGTCTTTCTTCTACACCTAATGTTCTGCTGGAAATTTATTGGTATAGAGTACTTTGCTGGTCTTATCAGATAACATTTCCATCTTCCTTTCTCTTTCAGAATCAGGCTGCAGATTTGGAACCATCCTATATGGTGAGGTCTTCTTGTACATTCTATGATTGGGCAATTACGTGACACTGGTGTCCCAATAAAAAGGCTTACATCAAAGCCCCCAACGGGCATACTCTCTACATCTACCCTCTTACAAAGAACTACTAACTAATTGAAGACTAGTCAGAACTGTATAGAAGAAAACTGGACTGGTTTCCACCAGTGCCACTAAAAGTCAAAGTATTGGCAAATGACCACGATACGACATCTTCTAGAATGTATGCACTATTATTTATTTCATTATTTATTTTTTGAGGGTCATGGTCTCCCCAGTTGTCGTTTTGTAGGAAAGAACGTTCCAGATGGCTGTAAAAAGTATCTTCACTGGCTGGTTTATGACACAAAAGTGTGTTTGACTTCAGTTTGCATAACAGTCATAAAAAGGCGATGATGTTATTCTGCAATCCCATATTGATAGGAACTTAATCTCTAGAACAAGGTTTTTCCCACCCTACTCTGGTGGAGAAAGTACCCCATCTTAGGTCATCGCTGACAAATATCCCATATTTCCAAACATTTGATGTTCTAATTATCATTGACATAGGCAATGTATTATGCATGTCTAACATTTATATCAGGCTTATTTCATCCTTTTCTTCTCTTTCAGAATGAAGCTGCCATTGTGGAAAGATCCTATATGGTGAGTTTTATTTCCTTGTTTGTTGGGTTTTGACACAAATTAAAGTCTGATTGGTCAATCAAAAGACAACAAGTCCTACCAGTCTCAGCGACAGTCCAAAGCTCTAAGCCACAAACTATATTAAATAAATTACTAGAAAGGGGTATCAAATTTAGTCGGCTGGCTAAATCATTTGTAGAACTGGACTAGGTCTAAATTTAGATTCAGATGATTTTCTCCATGAAGCAATTGGGCTGTATCCTTTCTATGTTCTAAAATGGAGCTAAGGTTCCTTTCTAGATATCCATGCCTAATAATGTTCTACAGTCTGCAGTTTTAGGAATTTTTCATAAATGAATGGTGTAAAATGTTACACACTGGGTTTCAGCCTCTTTCGAGATCCACCTCAGTCTTTTTTAGTAACCTTACCTTTGATGACCATACATTACCCACATGTTGTGTTATGCAACAAAGTGTGCGCAACTTTTCACTGTCCGACATAGAAATACAAGGATATTATCCCTACAAACCTTTTCCTCAAAGGTACCTGGTGTGACCCTCCTAATGACCAATACAGGGACAACCATTCAACAGAGCATCCATTGGAATTAAATATGGCGCCCAGCAGTGCTAAGGAGCCAAAAACCACTGAACCAACACATCGCTAAACCATTTTTTTTCAGATTAAAATATATATTGATTAAAATATATTATTTACTATCCAGGACTTATATCCCTTATAACATTTTTCCAGGTTTTTCAGGATGAAGCCATCAAAGAGGAGCCATCCTATATGGTGAGGGATTTTAGTTTTTTCTCTGATCAGACAATTAAATCCCAGAGGCCACATATGTCAGTCACCCTTTAATTTTGGAGTCTTAGGTGTAATATATAAGAAGGTTTACTTTACAGAGAGGGTGGGTGAATCTAAGACGAGACCAACCACTGATTAAGGTCTGACTAGATGGGGCTTAATGAGGCCGATCTGCCGGCAAGTTCTGTGTTATAATATTCTTCTTATTATACGTTTACTCTTAAATATGGCAAATAACTGAAGAGTAATAACTAAGGTTACTTTCCTATCTTGTAGGACCTGGAGTTCCCATCACAGGACACATACACCGATCTACAGCAAAAGGACAAATGCTTCTCACACATTTACTCTACGTAATATCCTCCTATTGCAAGCACTGCCTACCTGTCGCCACGGTCAATATTTTGGGTTTCTGTTCGTTAATATTTTAGTTCAGTCGATAATACACCTTCAAACATATCCACAGTAATAACGAAACGTCTGATTCTCCACAAAACTTAACTTTCCATTTTCCAAATCTCCGCGTATGACAATATGATGATGTAATATTATGCTTTGCTGTTTTGGAACTGTAAATAAATAACACATTTGCCTAAATTCTTATAATAAAAATATCTATCTTAAAAACAATGCTTATTTCGATATTTTAATGATTAAAAATAACTTTTTTTTCCTAGACATTTATTTTGTAATCTTTTGGTTTATTGGTACTTTACCCCATTTAGGTATACATTAATAACACCCAGCGCTGTATATAGTAATAACCCCCCAGTGCTGTATACAGTAATAACCCCCAGCGCTGTATACCATAATAACCCCCAGCGCTGTATACAGTAATATAACCTCCGGCGCTGTATACAGTAATATAACCCCCCAGCGCTGTATACAGTAATAACCCCCAGCGCTGTATACAGTAATATAACCTCCGGCGCTGTATACAGTAATATAACCCCCAATGCTCTAAACAGGAATAACTGTACAAAATAACCCTGTCCATTTGTAAGGTTCCCTGAAACTACAAATTTTAAATTGTTACGAATCTCATATTCCTGGATATTATATTATATTATAGTATTTGTAACAATTTATAATATACTTCAAGACAAGAGCTAATTTATTATTTCAGTACTACAACATAAATATGCTTGTCAATTAATCAATATATTAGAGTTATAGAGCCTTATTATTGGGAACATTTTTTCATTGTGAAAATTTACATAAAATACGGTAAATTTTAAAAATATAAAACTTTGAAAATACAATTCTTTTTTTTTTTTTTTTTTATTTTATTTAAATATTTTATACTTTATGTTCTCAGATTTAGAATACATCGGTAGGGTATTACAATGTCAAAAAAAAGGAAAAAAAAATAGATTCTTGAATGGAATTTTAAGCAATTAAACACTTATTCAAAACGAACAACGCGTCCATTCATTATTATGTTCCGTTCTACCGTAAGATATATAATTATTTAAGAATTTTATAAACAGAAAACAGTAGACTGCTACCCGAACCGAATAAAAGAAAAAAAAAAAAAAGCAAAGAATGAATTACAGCGTATTATCTAATATAAGCTGTAACTGTGGCAACTAGTTGCCAATCACAACACCACCCATAACATTCATCCAACAGGCAGTCATACATGGGAGACAATGAGAAGCATCTAGGAGCTCGCTATTACTCATAAAGTAGATCATAGTGCAGTATAGTATAACGTCCGCCCAGGGGAAAAAAGAAAAAAAAAAGCAAGGGAAGTAAAAAATTAAACCTCAGGTAGAGAATTTCAAATATTTTCTGGATCAGTGTCTCGAAAGTGTTTCCAGGGTAGCCAGATATTGTCGAATTTAGAAAGCTTGTTGATTTTAATATAGTATCCTCTTTCCATTAAGTACTGATGATTAGTTTGATTAATAACTGATCCCCAGTCAAATAGGCCTGCCTGTCTCCAGTTTCTAGCAATGCATATTTTTGCGGCCATAAGTACATGGATAATTAAAATTCTATGGTTTAAGTGATATTTCTCAAGTCCCAGATGGAAAAGAAACATCTGTGGGTCTAGTTGGTCCTGAAAGTGGAGAAGTGAGCCAAGTAGTTGCAAAAGGTTATATCTCAAGTTTAGTAGTTGCGGGCACTCCCACCAGATATGGGCAAATGTGCCCATATGGGAGAGACAACGCCAACATCTGTTTGAATGTGTACTACTGATTTTATTGAGTCTAGTTGGAACCAGGTACCATCTATAAATTATCTTAATATAAGTCTCTATTAAATTTATTGAGTGAACGTGCTTTCTTATGAGAACCAAGGCCTGACGCCATTGATCCAAGGAAAACTCGAAACCTAGCTCACTTTCCCACTTCAGGATTGGTGGGTCTTTCTCATCTTTTTGCATAATTAATAAAAGTTTAGATGAACTTGAGATTTGTTGCTTTTTTTGTGAGTTGTTAGCCAATGTTCTACTTCCGGATTCCTATCGATTCCCACCTGATTAATAAGATTTTTAATCCTCAAAAAAGAGAATAATTCAGATGGTGGTAGAGAAAAAGATTTGCATATATTATTTGTTATCCTTGGTCTTTTCTGCTGCCAAATAAAATGGTCGATGGTTTGCTGAATACATTTCAAGATAGAGGGGTGAACTCTCAAAGGGATTGTTCTAAAAAAATAGAGAATTTTAGGAATTAAATATCCATTTATTAAATGAGTTCGGCCAAGCCAAGAGATTTCTAGATTTTTCCACCTTGAGAGCTGTGCTTTTATTTTATCAATTAGTTTTTTGTAATTACAATTAATAAGCAAAGGAAGTTCTTTTGTAATATAGATTCCGAGATAGTCTATAGTTTGGGAATTCCAATCGAGTGAGCACAGAGACCCAAGCTCAGTTATTTCGTCTTGCGTAAAACAAGTCGTGATGAGTTGCGTTTTGCCAAGATTAATTTTGTAGTTAGAAATTAAACCATATGTATCTAATATTTTAAAAAGTGCAGGAAGAGAAGAATCTAAGTTCGTCATTGACAGAATAACGTCATCTGCATAAAGAGAGATTTTAAAAGACTCTGAGTTAATTTGTATGCCAAATATATCGGACGATTGTCTCACTAATTCCGCAAGAGGCTCTATACTAAGGATATAAAGTAAAGGGGCTAGTGGGCATCCTTGGCGGGTTCCGTTCCTTATAGGGAACCAATCTGAGTCCAGTAAGTGACCGACCACTTTAGCAGTTGGATTAGTGTAGAGGTTCATGATGTAAATGATTAATGGTTAGTATTTCCCTCCCATGGACCTGGCAAAGAAGTACATTTATCTGATACAATATGAGATGTTCACTACCCTACAACCACTTCGTTATCTCCTTGTACGTCCTTAAAGAAACACAGAGCCATGCGCATCAGGGTTTGTCTTCTAACAGGTAAGTTATATGGCATGTATTATTATTGCGTGTGATACGTGTGTTTAATGAGTCTTTGCATGTCAACTAGAATAAGCTTTGATTTTGTCATCGCAAATGAAATATCTGTATGCCGATGTAACCGAACCGTACATCATGGGTTTTGAGTGATAAACAATAATATAATAAGGGTTGTGTTATAGACTTTGGTCACTCAGATCTCGGTCACTCATATCTCGGTCACTCCAAACCTCTATAAGTCTATTTTACAAGATACATTTACATTACATTTACTTATATAGCACCAACAGGTTACCTAGCGCTGCAATAAGGGCAATGGAAATAAACAATTTTAGAATTACATCATAACACACATTAAATATACTGTTAAAGAGATGGGGTCCTCCTCTTGAGAGTCTACAATCTCCTATCATTCTGAACTAATATCAGTCTGCCGTTAATACAAATATGCACATGTATTCGGATATAAAGCATCCCCTATAGAAATACTTTAGGGAGCCTACATAATAGAAACATAGAATCTGAAGGCAGAAAAGAAACATCTGGCCCATCTAGTCTGCTCATTTTCGACCTACTTTAAAGGCTGACACCTGTCCTGTGTTTTGTTAAATCCCTCTGTGTATTTAAATGTTTCCATCATGTTTCCTCTCCTCTTCTCCATATATATTGAGACCCCTTAGTCTCTCCAGATTATTTTTATCCTGCAAACCATTGGCCGCTTGAGTAGCCCTCCTCGGAACTCTGGAGATGAAATCTGCAGAATGGAACTCCAGAATTACATTTAAAGACACTTGTCCTGTAGGTTCCCTTAGAGATGACTTGATGTCTTATTTTGCTTCTGTTTTGTTTCCTCCTTCAGTTTTGCTGTCAGTCGATCATATTCCTGGGATCTATGTTGACATAATACCTCCGGATCCTGTGGTCGGTAGTGAAGTCACCTTTACCATTAGTGATGTCAAAGGTGGCATTCACCACTCAACCTGGTATAAAGGACCAGTCAATGATTCTAATCATGAAATCCTCACATATCATCCAGGTTTTAATCCCCCACAAACTAATGGAACACTGTATTTTCCCCGGGCTTATGCATTCCAAAATGGATCGCTACACATCGACAACCTGGAGGTTGAAGACAGCGGTACTTACACAGTGTTTGTAGAGACACAAACACGTTCAATAGAATTGGCCTCGGCTAAACTAACTGTTTACGGTAAGTATCTTGTGATATTGACACTGTGTATACCTTATCATTGTGATGTCTTAATTAATTTTGCTATAGTTATTACCAGGTAATCACAATCTTGTTTTTGGCCGGTAAAGTCCTATAAAAATGTGTTTCTCCAAGCGCTGGGTACAGTAATGTAGGTTGACATTGACAAAAACCTAGTTTTATTTCATGTTGTTCTAATAAATGCTATGTAAGCTATAATATATCATTTATAAATGAGCATGTATGATAGAATGAGAACGTATGTATGTAAGTGTGTGTTAGCATGAATGTGTGTGCCAGCATGGATGTGCATGGGTAAGTGTTTGTGTGTTAGCATGGATATATATGTAAATGTTTTTTGTGTTAGCATGGATGTGTGTGTGTGAATGTATGTGTGTTAGCACGTGTGTGTATGTGTGTTTATGTGTTAGCACGGATGTACATGTAAATGTGTTTTGTATTAGCATAGATGTGTGTGTAAGTGTTTGTGTGTTAGCGTGGATGTATATGTGGAAGTGTGTGTGTTAGCATGGATATGTATGTGTAAGTGGTGTCAGAAGGAGTGTGTGTTAGCATGAGTGTGTAAGTGAGTATGAGTAAGTATATGTTAGTGTGCGTTTGTGTAAGTATGTGTACATATGTGTACCTGTGCGTATGTTGGGGGGTAAGGGACCCATGGGGCCACTTGGCTATACTTGTGCCCCAGGCCAGAAGGTGTCAGCCCTCCTCTGAGTAACTTTGCATTATGACCTTGACACCAACATGAAATTTGTTACAATATATAAGTGCGTTTTTAAATTGTATAATTTATTAATTTTATGTTAAAATGCAGATAAATCTTCTTTATCTCAAGACTCCAATGGTGGTGTTATTGCTGGGATTGTCTGCGGGGCCCTCGTGGGAATCGCACTGATAATCTCCATAACGTTCTTGTTGTACAAGAGATACTCCACTCCACATGGGAGAGGTAAGGGGGCATAATTTATAAAAAGATGGAAATGGGCTAGAGAAGTATGAGGCAGATGCACCCAAGTGCAGATCTTCTGGTTGCGCAATAAGGTTTGTCCAGATGTTCCAAGATGTAGATTGGCCACAACAGGACATTTAAAAAATATATTCAAATATGTCGATATCCCTCTAAAATATTAGAATTCCCTGTTATGAGTTGGTTAGTAAAACATCCCCAGGGCAGTTATTTGGTCACCACCCCTGGAGGTATCTCAGGAAGTTAAGGACATTTAATATGACCCAAATGTATCAGCCATGAGAAAAAGTTACTCATCCACAAGGAAAAGAGTTGCAACTTCATCTAGTGTTATATGTATTGGAAAATTATATTTCCATAGGCAAAATGTAACGTATATTTTTACTTTTTTTTACTCTTCCATAGAGAAAATCGGTAGACATCGTGATTCCTGCTCATGTTCATATATTACACACATTAGAAATGTTTTACTATATTTTTAGGTAGCTACAGAAACCTAAAACCCATTATGTGGCACTCATTCTAACTCTAAAAAAATCAACCTCTAGAACCTCCCTCTAATAGACAAGATCCGTCTACAATGAATAACCATGAATCTCCTACAATAAAGGTGAGTTGTGTTATTTTCTTGACTAACGTAATGCCAAATGCGTTGGCAAAATCTTCCTGGTTGGTTGAGGACTCTGAGTGTTTATTGACTTTCTAATAAAAGTAAAATGGTTGTATATATATATATATATTTATAAAAGTGGATGTGGTTAGGTTTACAATTACAAAAAGGTCTTAAAATGGAACAATATCTAAGAAGGAACGATTACTGTATAGGATATGTTATACGAGCAGAAGAAAGTAGCGTGTGGTTGTGGGTATCCCGCTGTTTGCCGTGCTGATGTCATCAGTGACCACCAGACTTAAAGACCCGGGGCCGTTCAGCCACCACCAGTCCAGTCCTGATTTGTAGGACGGTTGCGTTTCAGCTGCTATCCATTATGAAAATCCAACCTCACGAAGACCTTGGCTGGCCATGTATAGAGTATAAGTACATCAGCGAGATGTCTCCAAAGTCTTCTCAACCATTCTATTATACATTATGTAGGTCCTTCAAGCTTGATCTTTCACACATAGATATATCCGAGAGCTCCATTCGTACAATATAGGAAGAAAACCAGGATTTATACAATTTTGTTGAAGGTTGAAATCTGTGAGTTTTGTACATAACTTCTTCCTTGTATTTTAATTCTTAGAATCAAGAACCTAATGAGGAGCCTTATTATATGGTGAGTTAGACACAGACTCCCTAACCTAAGTATGAGAGGGGTAAAATAAGTAAGCAATGGCACACAGTCCTTTTTCCCAGTCAGCTTCATTCCCAGTAGGTCAAGGGAAGGCAAAACGGGCTTAAGCCACAATACTCGTCTTGGTCCAGTTCCCTAGAAGAGGAAGAACAATTCATGAACATATAAAGAGGATCTCAGCTCTATCATAAAGTCAACCAAATGCAGACTTTGTTAATGATATGCATAATATTTCTTGTAGGATCTACAATGTGAAAGCAACGAAATCTACAATGACCTGAAGGAATGACCTCAAGACAAGAAGACTGTTATTCTTTTTCAACATCTTCAAGTCTTCAACAACCATCTTTTAAGATAAACCTTTGAGTCTCATCACGTTCGTCGCACTTTTGCTGTTAAATGTGTATTAACAGATAGACGGCTCTTGGGGAAAAGATTACCCAATGGCTAAAATGTGTCAGCCTCCATGTTCGCTTAGGCCGACGGTCTATTAGGAAAGAAGAACCAGTTACGAAACTGAAATTCCGATTCCCCGTATACAGTGACTAAATAGTACTATGAGTATTAAAGCAGAAGTGCTCGAAATGTGTACATGAGCTATGATAAGGCTCTACTTACAGGTTCAGTGTCTGAGCAGAGACAGAACCTGAAAATACTTTTGTAAGCAAGGGTGAAAACAAAAAAGTGGACACGAATGTTATTATTAGCCAACAGAGAGTAATAAATGTGTTTTAATGTTTTGTTCACTTTTTGAAATGTAAAAAAATATCATATTTTTACTTAAATCATCTGTTTCAGGCTAAAAAATAATATTTAATATTTGTTTAAAAATAACCTTGTGTGTTATGCGTTGTTTATTTGTGATTAAATCTTCATATCGGAGAATAAAGTGGCAAGTGTGCTGAGTTTAATTTAATAAGAACAAAACGAGCAGGGTCTCCGGCTTTAAGTGGCATGAGAACCCATATGGACCTATATCACAGACTCAAAGGCAAAACTTCTTAGAAGACCCCGGAAAAACCTTTGAAATGCAACATATTACCACCATGTCAGTGAGGAACAGGAGGGGGTTAAAATTACTCATCTACCAGCTTAATAGAGTGAAGGAGAAAAAGATTGTGAAAGCTTGTTCTCAGAATTGAAATCATAATGTTCCTCTCTGAGAATCGAATTGAAATCATAACGTTCCTCTCTCAGGATCGAATAATGTTCTCTCGGAGCTACGGACCGGCAGGTAATATTGGATCTTTCCGTGTTGGGTTAATATACTCCCGTGTTCCATGTTCGTGTAAATAGTCTGATGACTATCATTGGCAAGTCCATTCAGCTCCTCTAGATATGAAGAGCCACTGAAGCATCCCTGACATCCATATTGTTTCTTTTCCAGTCTGGATCACTCTGTGGATGGGACTTGTTGGTGGGATTAGTATCCAGGTCATCCCACCGTATCCCATGGTTGGACAGTCGGTCACCCTCAGTGTTACTGGGATCTCTGGAAAAACTCTAACCATCAGCTGGTATAGAAGATCAAATCGTGAATCACTTAACCAATTTTTCTTACAATTCAAGGGGGAACCTTTCCTAAAGAATTTTGGAGACCCATCTTTAGGTAGATTTAGGGACCTCGCTAATGGTTCATTGCTAATCTCAGAACTCACTCTTGAAGACCAAGATATTTACACAATATTAGTACAAGCACTGGACGGGAAACAGCAATCTTCAGTAAATCTCACTGTATATGGTACGTATTAGATATCTAATAAGATCTTATTAATCTATATTCATCCCAATATAGAGTCTATAGATAAAAGTTGATATCTCTTATTGGGCCAAGATAACAAAAAAAAAAGACTTACACTATTTTGATTCTCTGTAATGTATATAATGCTTTATATGATTGACTGTAATTAAGAATTTTACATTTTTATCTATCCTTCTCACAATAAAGGAGAGGAAATATTAATAATAATGCTAAAATCAACAAAATTCACAAGAATATTAATACGTGTTAAGACTCAGGAGGGCCCTGCTCTTGCGAGCATACGGCAGTTTATTAAAAGGCCTCTTTAATAATTTTGATTGATAATGGCATAATGTTTGTGAATACGGTTATATGATCTACTTAGGTAGTCTGTGGTTGGGGTTACTGGTAAATTGGGTATTGTCCAGCATTGTGTAGACAACAACTATTGGCTGAGCGGCAACGAAGGACAATCTTTTTTTAGCCTGAGGGTATCTTAAGGGTATTAAGGAATGGAAATCAGATTGTATGTTTTCGACATAAATAAGGTCCTGAGTACTTGGTATGTCGATGATGTATTGGTCATTTGAAATGCTTGCTTCTATTGAATGAAACCAACATTTATAATGGTAATGGATGTCATCGTCATTGGTCAAGGAGAAGAAAGAGTCTTCAGTTGAAGTCACCATAAGTCAACTTTGACTTGAGACTTCTGCCTTAGGCTATAGTCAGAAGTTAATACATGCACTGCCTACCTTTTACTGAGAAGTAACCCAGATAGGAGATAAGCCCAGGTTGTCTGAGAAGCCCTACAGAGGCCACCGAGACCGTCGAAGAGGTTATTTTAGAGAAACTTTGACAGTGTAAGAAGAAGCTGGGGTAGGTGACTCACATCTCTCCCATGACCTTGTATTATTCCCTTATATTTATTCTTCTTACAATCTCAATAACATGATTTTTTTGTCCCTTCAATTGATCATAATTACTGTGAAACACCTGTCCATTTGCAGAGAATCCCGTCACAGAAATAACTGAAACTTCCACAACGGCTGGGGCTCGGGGCGTTGCAAATGGACTATCCTGGACTGCAGTTACAGTTGGACTTATCTGCGGGACCATCCTGGGAATTGTTCTGATTGTCAGCGTAACCATCCTTCTGTATAAAAGATGCATGACTCCAGCCAAAGAAAACCGGAACGGTAAGGGCACGGTGTAGGAGATGGGGATTGTTAATACAAAAACGGTGGGGTGAACTAATTAAGACATAAAGGAAGAAATGTTATGTGCTTTTGACTTAACTTGCGTTATTTCAGATGTACAAACAAAATTACATTTTTCTTGGAAAATCTGCTGTTTCTATACACATTATTGGGGCTTTTAGGGCTGTTGAACCTTATGATAACCTCATACTCAGCAAACATTCTGAGCGCATAGAAAAGGGGGAGGAAAGCGGGACATCTGGGGAGGAAAGAGGGACATCAGGGGAGGAAAGAGGGACATCAGGGGAGGAAAGAGGGACATCAGGGGAGGAAAGAGGGACATAGGGATTTGTGAGGGATATGTTCAGTTAACAAAGTAACTATAGATATAGAAGAGTGGGGTGTCCTAATTATTTCTGTGATTGACCTCTAGGACCCAGCACTCACAGACAGATGACACCTACTGTTTATTACAATCAACCTAATAATTCACGGGTGAGAGAGGTATGATTGTATTGTTATTTTCTTCCTGTTATCTTGTACTCGTGTACCATATCTATATGGCCAACGTTAAAGGGTAACTGAAGCAGCCTGTGTGCTGATCAGAAGGTCAGCTCTAGCAGCTCTGGTTGTTTCATGAAATTGGCATTTATTCATTAAGTAAAAAATTGAATTCATGGCTACAATATGCGTGCCACGTACACTCATGACATAAGTGTTTTTCTTCATTTGTAGACGGAAGCGGTTTATGAGATTCCATCGTACACGGTAAGCTGTTCCTTGATGTCAAGGAGAAGGCCTTCAAAGTCAGAGACATCCATCAGAACTTACACTGATAAAACTTGAACACGTCCTGGGCCCTTTTCATGATGGCTTCACATTAGGAACGTTTAGCTCCAGGGCACCTAAAAATGATCATGATAATTAATGACATTCGGAGTAATGGAAGACGAGGAAGATGTTTTCTATTCTTTATACTAAAAAGCAATGTTCTGCTCTTTTTTTGTAGGGTCTACAGTTTCCCTCCCAGGACTCTTACACTGAGCTGCAGAGATGAGACTGAGATACCGACATTTTTATCATAAGATACTCTTTGTTATGGTCATTGTAATTATTATATTTACAGTCAATGTATTATGTTTTGTTTATTTTTATTAAATGCTATCACTTAATCCCACAGTTCCAAGAGTCTTAAATTGTCACTTCATTGCCAGCAGTTGTTAAGAAATGTGATTTTTTTTTAATTGATTCATTCATTTGCCTGCTATAAGTGAGCCATGTTACTTTATCAGGTGTCATATAGGCTTAAACAAATGATATATAATCTATATATAAGAACTGACCTTTGTATTGCACATTTATGGCTTGAGAAAAAAACCCTATTGGGTTGAAAGTAACGTCGTCACTCGTGCGGAAATAAAATGGATACAGGGATTTGTGGACAAAAGGGGAACAGCCCCTACTAAGGAGGGCAATTGCATTACTAGATACACTTATATGCTACACATAAGAAGAAGACTGAAAGAAGACAGCTGATGGAAGGGTCATTGGATGTTGGCTCCGTACTGTACCTTGTGAACACCACTTAACGCCACACTTTCAGATAATTTATAATTATTATCTGGGACATTGAAATGGTGGTCTCTTTAGGGGCTCCAGAGCCATGGTGTGAGCCTAGTTGCAGTACTTCCCAAACAACGTGGTCAGCGTTTGATGAAGGCCAAGTGTTAGATAACTTTTGGTACTCTTTTTTTAAATGCTAAAAATTTTAATATTTTTTTTAAAAAAAAAATTTCAGGTGTTTTTTACTTTTTCAGGTTTTTTTATGGCAATCCTTAGTCCTCTAGAACCCAATATTGACAGATTAGTGTCATCTACTGTGTATTTATACAAATTATAAATATATGCCATATTTGCTTATACCTCGTCAACACCCTTTGTGTGGCGGGGGCCTCAGAATGCCAACATGGGGGATATGTGGCTGGTCTTCCAAGTACACGTTGCCCAAAGATATTAATCATAATAACTTTTCAACAAGAAATCAATAGGCATTATTATCGGGATGCTTAGCAGACGTTGCCCTTAACTATGTCAACTCAGCTTTAATGAAGGGAAATTGTGAAAGTTTGGCCAGAAACGATATTGAAGTCATCAAGCTTCCTCTTTAATTTTTTTTTGTGTCTACTTCCAGATCGTCTTTATGGTGCAAAAAGCACAAGTCCTTCAAATCAGCAGAAACATACGGCTTTACAGCATGATCCGTAAGGGATGGACGGTATCGGGGGTCATTGGACTGAAGGGCTGGCTGGTGACAGGTAATGTGTCGTGTTGTGTTGTGTTGTATGATGTGGTGCCCTCTGTGCTGTGGCAGATCCCGGAGGATCATTATTAACAGACCTGGTTAGTCCTCTGATAAAACAAAATGTATTAAATTCCGAGTAGATAAAAGTTTGTTAAAATATAACTTTGCAGCATGAGTTGGACAAAGATGCAACTTGCAACCTGACTAAGCTGTGTCATCTAATCTGCTCAGGGGGATGGAGGACAAAGAACTGAGAGCTGAGAGTGTGAACTTTTCATCCCTGGGGGGTCACAACCTGTGATATGGGGTCACCCTACTACTCAAGTGCATATTGTCTTTCTCTTGCAGTTTTGTTGGGTCTGTGGATGGAGCCGGTCGGTGGGATCGATATCCAGCTGGTTCCTCAGTATCCTGCGGTCGGTCAGTCGGTCACACTGAGTGTTACTGGAATCACTGGGACCATTCAGACCTTCAGCTGGTTTAACGGACAAACCATAGATGCTGAAAATCAAATTCTCATATATTTCCTGAGTTCAGATTCCTCCAAGACTATAGGAACACAGTATTTCTTTCGGGCCAGGGGGCTCCCTAATGGATCGTTACTGATGACTGATCTACTGGTCACAGACCGGGGTTATTACACAGTCTCTGTACAGACGGCTCAGCTACATCAAGCGTCTGTGAACCTGACTGTGTACGGTAAGTAATATCTATATCAATGATGATCTAATGCACACTATCTATATCATTAATACAGAAAAATCATAATAATTTACTCCTATTGTTAGCAATTCCTGAAAAAATACATATATATTTCTAGATGCATCTCCTAAACAAACCTAGAATACGGAGAATATTTATCTTTTTACATTTGACGGAGGTTTTGATACGGCAGATTTTGTCTGTTTAAAGAAATTCATCTTTAATCTGAAATGAATTACGACAAATATTTTTACGTTTTACTAAATACTGGGGAGAAGAGGAGCAATAACCAAAACTGCTTTTGAAGTTAAAATATTTCCTATTCAGGTTTACCTGGCTGATTGTAAGCTCCTCGGAGCAAGGTCCGAGTACCTGTGTGATATGAGATTAGAAGCAGGAATGGATGATCAGAAAAAGATAAAACTATCAACCAAAAAAATAATGGTTGGGGAAATTTTTTCAAATTTTCTTTTCTTTTTTTTTGTTAAATTCTCAGAGAAAGTCAGTAAACCTGTAATCACAGCGTCCACCTCCCAGCCCAAGGAAAATGACCCAGTTACCCTCACATGTGACACGGTAAACGCAGAGAGTATCCAGTGGGGGCGCCGCGGAGCCGGCCTACCCTCTGATGTCCAGCAGTCCTCCGATAACCGGAGCATCACCTTCCCCCAAATTAACCGCACAGATACAGGGGGGTATTACTGTGAGGCTGGAAACCCCATCAGTAAGGATTCTAGCGACACATACACAGTCACAGTAAACTGTAAGTAAATGTTATGTTGTAGAGGCAAATTGTGATAAAACCAGCTACGAAATGGGGAGAGGTCAAATCGCCCTGGGGTCGATCCAGAGCCTGATCTCGCAGAGGGCACTTGCATTACAACACACAAATACAACTCAACACATTAACACAGTCACACAGACAGTGATACTAACAGAACCAGACACTCAACACTAACACATTAGCACACAGGCACATACACTAAGATACACTAACATACACCCACACATACTAACATGTGTCACATTAACACACCAAGACACAGCACAGTCAGGTACAATTCACTTACTATTTGGAAGCCACAGCTTGCCCATAGGTGCCGCACTACTACCATGAGGTCACACAACGTGACATGACCCCCTTCAACAATGCTGCTGTCATTCTTGGTGGGGGCAATTGCATAACACCTCATTACTCGTTTGTACTGGAATGACTCTTTTTATTCACACTGTGAGTGTTAATAATGTTATTAATACAGTAATGTGTTTTTTTTTTTATTACAGATGGCCCCGAAGACTTGTCCGTTGCACTCTTACTAGAATGCTCGGCAGAGTCCGTCCCTTTACCCACTTATCGCTGGATGCACAATAAAACCGATTTAAATATCAGCCAGAGCATACTCCGTATTGAGAACGTGACTGCGTTTACCCTGGGGGAATATACCTGTGCGGTTGAAAACTCAGTGACAGGCAGTACCCATGCCATCTCTGTAAATGTAGTAGGGAGAGGTGAGTGAACAGGGTCCGCAACACCCTTGTTTCCCTACACCTCATCTGTTCATCAGCCTGTTTGCCAATATAGACAGCCCTAGCTTATAGGGAAGATTGGGAGCTTCCCAGTTAACAGCCCGTGGAAACAGACGACTAAACCATCTCATCAGAGGCGTTCTCTTTATTTATTGTTTTCCATTGGCCCTAGATGGGGACCCTCGGACATCCACTGACTGTGTTTGTTTTTATAACTTCCCCCCTCTTGGGCATCATTTTCACTGTCTACCACTGGTGTAGCTACAGGGCTCACAGCAGTTGCTGTGGGTGAGAATGTATGTATGTTTGTTTGTATGTATGTATAATTGTTAGCATGGATGTGTGATTGGGTGTATAAGCATATAATTGTGTATATTTGAGCATGGATGTGTAATTGTGTCTGTGATCATTGTTGTGCAATTGTTTGTGTGTGTGAGCATGGATGTGTAATTGTGTGTGTGTGTGAGCATGGATGTGTAATTGTGTGTGTGTAAGAGCATGGATGAGTAATTGTGTGTGTGTGTAAGAGCATGGATGTGTAACAGTGTATCAGGGATCCAAACTGCCAGCCTGGACTATGTTCATCTGCCTACTGCCTGGCCCAGTTCTCCTGCTATAGTATTCTGATTCTGATTAACCTTGTTGTGACCTTTCTAGCCGTGTTTCCTGCCTGAGAGCTTCCAAGCTGTGTGCCCTGCCTGAGGGCTTTCAAACCGTGTGCCCTGCCAGTGCTACAGTTCCCCTGTCCTCACTACAGTTCCCCTTTATTCTTTCATTCCAGTCCTGCTTTTCTGTCTGTTGTGTGCCAGTCTGTACCTACCTATTAGTCATGAGGGGTACAGACAGAGACCCTGGTATCCCCTGCAACTGGGCTCCTGTCGGACCTGCTGGCCCAGGTGCTGACACAGTGTTTGTGTGTGAGCATGGATGTTTAATTGTGTGTGTGTGAGCATGGATGTATAATTGTGTGTGTGAGAGCATGGATCTGCAATTGCGTGAGTGTGTGAGCATGGATGTGTGAGTGTGTGAGCATGGATGTGTAATTGTGTGTGAGCATGCATGTATAATTGTGTGTGAATGCGAGTATGATTTAGTGTGTGTAATTTGTGGAAGCGTATCTCCATATATGTGCCAGAGTGTCTGTTGGAAGGGGGGCAAGGGGCAAAGAAGGCACAGATACGTTGTTTGGGGGCAATGATGGCGCATACCAGCTGTTGTGGGGTGACAACTTAACCTTTTAGCGAAGTAGCCCCTATGTCAGTTATGATCATTCTGATATTTTCTTGCATAAATCTTTATATACGCAGAATGCTTTTGTGTTACGGAATCACTTCATGTAACCGGTGCTGTGATAGCTGGAATTGCTTCCGGGGCAGTACTGGGAGTCGTACTGATAATCAGCGCATCTGTCTTTCTGTATAAGAGATTCCGAAGTCCGGTGAGAGAAGAACAGACAGGTAATGATCCAGATTGTCGTCACTATAAAGGGTGGGTATAGCCGGGAACCAGTAGGGGGAGCCGGTGAGCAGACGCTCTTTAATCACTATGAGGACAACTTATTGTGCCCCACAAATCAGTTTCACTTCATGTCTTCTGCTTCACCAATATGAATTCCATTTGCTGCTAGCTATTTGCATAAAAGTAATGTCTTGTTTTAATGTTTATTTGGTCAGCTGTTCCAGGATCAATCATAGAAACCAATTTTGCTCCAGCTAATCAGCCTATTTTTGTGCTGTAAAGACTCAAACCTTAATCAGTCGTTGGTCTCGTCTTAGATTCAGGAACCATATGTCTACCCCATTCATGTTCAAATCCCCGCACTGTATTAGAAAAAACACGGTCCTTTATGTCCATACTCATCACCTGCCAACATATTACAGAACAAATAGAAGAATTTAGGGAATTAAATTAGTGACCACATCCAGGACATTAACGAGGAGTAACCCATAATTATGTTTGATGATGTCTATTTGTAGGATCGTCTGTTGACCGTCAAAACCCATCTGCCGACTATTACAACGTTGCTCTTGCTGGAAAGGTAAGACACAGAAACAAAGAAACACAACAGACACCATCCGTTTGGTCATCGTCACGGACACGTCTGTAGCTGTTGCAAAGCCTCAGAACCTATGTCGTCCTCGGCCTTGTCTTACGATCAGGATAGGATGGGGAAAAAGGTAGAAAGATTAAGAGGATGATGACTGTGAGGCTCAATCAAGAGAGACTATCAGTGCTCCAACTGGTCCCCGTCAGTTGATGTCGGCAACACTGGAGGCAAACACTTATTTATTTTCATACAATTTAGAGAATAGTTGCATAACTGTGTCATATCTACGGATCAGTTTCTTCCATACTGTCTGTATGCTGTCTGCCCGCATTAAATAAACGCTTGTGTTTTTTTTTTTATAGGTCAACAAAGTTAAAGAGGATTCATCTTATATGGTGGGTTTTCTTTTGAACCCCAGCATCATATGCACTTCAAAGTATACGATAGCTAATTTACATGGTGACCCCTTTCGAATATGTGTATGGGGGGTGTCTATATGAATTTACCCCTTTCCCACTGGCGTAACTACAGGGGGCCCGGTGCGACCCCATGCAATCCCTTCTTCCTGTTTCCTCATACTGGTTCAAAATTGTCTAGAAAAGGACCTGGACCACACCGACCAGGTCAGAAGGGCCCTTTCTAAACTATTTTGAACGGGCATGGGGAGACATCACGTGACACTGTGCGCGAGCAGCCGGAGGTAAGCGGGGGCGGGAGGTGGGATTTTTGTATTTGTGTTTGCATAGATAAATAGATAGATATAGATATGGATGTGTGTGTGTGTGTGAGAGCATGCTCGTGTACTTGTTTGCGTAAGTGGGGTGAGATGGAGTGTGTGTTTGTGAGTATGAGTGTGTGTAATTTGTGTAAGTGTGTTTGAATATGTTGTATGTTGGAAGGGGGGGCAACGATGGCACAGACCAGCTGTTGAAGTTGGGGGGGCCCGGGGCGTTTTTGCGCACCAGGGCCCGGTGGTTTCTAGTCCCACCCCTGCCCTTAAATAGATGGTAACAAAATGATCCTCCTTTTTTTAGGAGCTACAGTTCAAATCCCCAGACACGTACTGCGCTCTGCGGAGATGACACAAGACGATAATCTGTTACGTTATCCGGCTTTACTCGTAGTCATATCACCGATTTGGGATATATTCAGTGTTATGGTGTATGATGCGCTGATATGGTATCCGTCATACATGTTTCCAAGTATTCAATATCAGTATATGATTTATTAAACTTTACATTTTTGTATCTGGTCCTGTAAATAAAGCGTTTGCCGCCATGCATTTTGGTTCTCTGGTTGCTGGTTTATTTCTAATAAGTTCAGGACGCAGATTATTTATCTACACATGCGCATGATGTTAAAGGGTAGCCGACGCAGTCCCCGTGCTCAGGGAATTGACATGGAGTTACTTGTACGAATTATTGTTGGGTTTGTTGGGCTTCTGGTTTAACAAGAGCTCATTTTAGTCCTCAAGGATTTCTCTTAGAAACTAGAAAGAACCCGAGATGATGTCATGGTTGCATCATTAGGGGACACTTTTAGCATTTATTATTAGTATTACAATTTTTTGTAGTATTGCCTATTTTGGAAAGTAGTCTACACACAATATGTGTATGCTGTTACACAATAAACTAATTACATTCCAAAAATGTGTAGAACTTGATCTAAAACCTTTATGTTCCAAAAAACAAAGATAAAAATAAGTAAAATACATCTTTTTTCCTAAAGATCTGCAACTCAAGTAAACAACAGGTCTTGAGCGACATCAGATTTTCAGGGCTTATAATCAACAACCGATAAAGTGATTGCTGGCAAACGAGGCTGTTTTATTGTTATTTGGTTTATTTTGGGTTCCTTTCAGTATAATTCTCTGCTAAAAATATTTAAACACGTTGCAGAACAATTGGTCTACACCAGGATAATTTTTAATAAAATACATAAAACGCTCCAGAATATGATTGTGCTATATATATCAGTAAATAATGATGAGAGGAATGTTGTGTCGGAAGCCTCTAGTGGTGATACAAAGTATAGCAGAGCAGAAAAGGGACTAAACGCTGTCCTGATAACTGCGGAGGATAAGATTGGAGGGTCTTCTCAACCCGCCCATGATCCCACTGCCTGCAAAAGCAGAACCAGGACTGTGTGTGTCCCTTTGTGGAGGTGGGGCTAGCCATATATGGGGTTGCTGCAGATTGGGGGTGGAGTTACTCCCGACAGCCTGTTGTGGGAAGGGAAATGGGCAGGGACGGGCCGACGCGCTGCTCCCATGCTTGGAAAGTGAACCAAAGACCTGGGAAAGCAGCACTTCACCCAGAGACTCCGAGTTAGACCCGGGGAGTTCCCAGGTGTTCTCATATGCTGCCCATCATTTATTCCAGATCTGAGGCTTGTTGGGCATGATTTACTTTTCATTAATAACCCGGTATGATCATTCACAATAATTACAATTTCAAAGTCTTTCCCGGGAAGACCCATGCCTTTGTGAAGACCCTAAATCATTTCAACACAAACAATAAAAACAGCCACAAGGAGAGATAATTTAATTTTGTTGGGATTATAACAAGAATTAGATATTGCACAAAACATGAAAAGATACACAGTGTCGATTCTCACGTAAATGTGTTCTCTGTGTCATATCTACGGATCAGATAATATGAAATCCTCAAACAGTCTGCGGTGGTCAACCAGCCAATGCTTATTGCCCCATCAGCAAGTGATACATCTGATCATAAGCGATTGTTGAGTAGGTTCCAATGGCCGAGGTGCCCTTTTCATAGATATCCCTGTGAGAAAAAGACAGCGGGCTTAGACAAGGACCTATAATACATATAATATATAAAGTTTCTACTGCAAATAAGTGTTTTCTTTACTAAAATTACATTCTTAGTCTGTGGGGCGGACTGGCGATGATGAGACAGTCCTGGCACTTTAAGGCCTGTGGCCACCAAATGATGTGACTACAGCCGATGGGATATGAGAGGTCACATGCTACCTTATACATACAACGTGCGGCTGGGCATATCCAGCCAACAGTCTCAAATTGCAGCACCCGTTCTGCCCCTGGAGTGGCAGGCCGAGGGGGTATGGAGCCATACCTGCCAAATGGCCCACCAGGCATTTGCCCTATGTGTCAGGTAGCTCATTATGTGCCACTATTACAAAGGGACAGTGAAAACTAACAATAACGTTCTAACTGACTATATGATATGTAGGTGTGGAAGGAGAAGAGTACCGTACACCTTGTATGAAGACTGTACTTTATAAGATATCACTGGCGTCAGATACTTTATATCTCGGTTACATGAACCTAAACCTTTGTACCGCTTGTAACGTGGGTGGACGTGGCTTGTGTTTATGTAAATCGGGAAACTTTATACCTTGGAGATTATGCGAGTTTTTGATCTTTGCACTGAATGTGATGAACTTTTCAAACCTTAGAAAGAGGAATGATCTCTCTATGTAGCACAAACTCACCGTGATCTATTATATTATCATACATTCTGAATAATATTATGGATATTTGTTTTAAAGTTTCTTAATATTTGGGAAGGATATGGCTCCTGAATCTAAGACAAGACCCAAGACTAATGATTAAGGTTTGAGTCTTTATATCAGGCCTAGACGGGGGCCAAATGGGGCCGATCTGCAGGCAGATTCTATGATTATGACCTTGATAGAAAAATGTATCCAGGAAGGAACCTTAATATTATGATGAATATGGAATGGGAGATCCTAATATTGCGACAAAACATGCAGAATTGCGCAATGATATTGGGTAGAATGTTGGATCTTCCGGTTATGTTGAAAACGGCTCTTACCACCATATCAGCCAATGGAATGATCCGGTCCACAGTGATATTCCATTGGTTGCCACGATGATAAGATCACATATCACGCTTTGTATTATGATCACTTCTTATACACAGCACCAGAGTGCATCCTCCGGTTTGTAGATAAGATGTTAACCGTTGGGTAGGTGTAAAAGTTCTTAAAGACTTCTCATTACGGCCGGAGGAACATTGTACGCTGTCATGCTAATATGGTGTCCCTGGGCTATGTATGTCATGCTGTCCGTCTCGTCAAATAGTCTGTCCCTATACATAACCCTCACCTCAGTTTCTTCTCTAGTTCGGTGTTCCTTGCTTTGTCAATGAGCTCCTGTGCTCTGGAAGTCACCTGTTCCCAGGAGTTGGTAATCATGTCCTGCATCTGAGACAGGTACGTAGTGGCCTCGCGCTTCTGTATCCGGAAACTTTCAATCCCTGGGAACAGAGACAGCTTGTGAAAAACAAAGCGGAACGCAACAAATACATAAAAAAGGAGAAGGAAATATCAAAATAAAAGAGAACGCCAGTAAAAAGTACTCTAGAAACACATTAAATAAGTCCATGAGCGAAAAATCTGTGATGCTAGAGGTTATCCGTCAGCTCTTTCATAACTCAGTTGACCCTCAGAGTCATGGGAGTTGAAAAACTGGAAGCATATTTAAAATATATTAAGCTGGGGATGGCTTAGAAAAGTAGGTACCTGTACCAAGCCATTATTTTGTGGGTTTAAATCAATGTTTATAAACTATCTATAAAAAGGACACTAAAATTGGTTAATATTTAAAGATGATTGTGGTACCAACACAAGATCTCTCAGTATAAGTGGCTGCAGCAGTAGTACTTACCTGTGCTCAGGATCAGTAACATCAGGGTTACGGCTGTGAGTTGTGTTTTGTTCATGGCTTTTTTTGAGTGATACCTCTCCAGGACCTAATGAATAAAGTGCACGGAGTCATCCTCCTCCATCCAACGTACATTGTATCGAGGATTATAATATAGCATAATGTTGTGGATAATTGTCTCAAATGGGATTTAAATATATAAAAAAGATTTAACAAAGTGCTGGAGAGAAGTTTGCTTCCAACAAGGAGACATGTTAGAACATCGTCTAAAAACTAGAGGGTCAGAGGCTTAGATAATTTAACATTGGGGTAGATATATTGAGGTATATATTTGTATGTATTTTGACATATAATGTATCAAATATCAGATGACTATTTTGTCTCCTGAATTACACTAATGTTTGATAATTTATTATTCATAATAGGAAGCTGATGGCATAAGTCCTCAGGTGGTCAATGGTCTTCTAGTTGGAGGACTCTTCTTCAAGCCAATGTTGCTATAAGCCTTGGGCTCTCTTTTTTGCTTCAAATGTTTAGTTTTTGCTATATAATAACAGTGTCAGGACTTATATATGAAATCATATGTACATTTGGGGAGGGTTGTTTACTCTCCCGCAATGAGAATCAATTGAGATACCCTGATACATGCCTGAGGAACTCAGAAGACCACAGAGAGCAATTTCAGTAGGCTAAATAAGCAGTGATAAATAAACCATTTTTTTTGCATTTAAACGGATATATTAAATAAGACTCCAACATTCGCATTCGGAAGAAAACAAGGAAATAACTCAATAGCTGCCGAACAACAACAAAAAAATACCGCCTAGATTTAAAAATAATACAGTCGAGAAGATAAATAAATAATATGAAAAATAGTTTTGGATCCCAAAAAACGACACCAGGAATATCCAATTTTTGAGCTAAAGAAACTTAGCATTCTTGTATTCTTCTAGGCTTCAGTATTTTTCAGATTTTAACCCTTTATGAATCATAAAGACAGATTACCCAATGCCCGACACAAGGGTTAAAAATCTGAGAGGGTTAGACAGCCAATTGTAAGGGTTAAACACTTACCGACTGGCTTTTCTTCAGCGCCAAACTGTAAGATAAGCGAGTAAAAAAAAAATCAGAATCGCCCACAAAGCCTGGCACTGCTGTACTGGAGTAATAGAGGTAGCACTACGAGCCGAGAGAGGCATCAATCCCAGCCAAACCCCACACATGAAATGAACTTTCCCCAACCCCAGCTCTAGCTGTGCCTTTTTTATTATTTTTCTCTGTTTTTTCGCTGCCCCATATTTACCCCACCCAAGCTGGCAAACCCTAGGACGTCTCCACCGCCTTTACGTTCCCATGAACCCAGCTCAGCCTCTGGCATTCGCCAGTTCTCTCTCCCCCTTTTTGCCTCCTTCCATTCTTACCTCCTCTGCTGATCCCCAGACTCCTACGGTAGATTCTTATATCTATTTTTTTCCTGATGTGTTGTCAGATCTGAGGTTCCAAGTCCAAGCAAACATTGAGATTGGCGATCGGAGGCTCAGAGGTCAGCCTGAGACCTGCAACCTCTACTCCTTTTACCAAAGCTAAACTGGGGCACGTCTGGGAAACGTGGGAAACAGCGACATTTTATTTACTTTACTACTATTATTTTATGTGTGTGAATGGGAACACCCGCCATTTTTTTGTTTACCCTTTTTTTATGGTCCTGTGGTTGTTAATGATATGAATTGAATAAATATATTAGAATACCGCAAATCATCTTCTATTAAAAAACGAATTCTTGGAATCTGGA
Source organism: Spea bombifrons (assembly GCF_027358695.1). Taxonomy (NCBI): domain Eukaryota; kingdom Metazoa; phylum Chordata; class Amphibia; order Anura; family Pelobatidae; genus Spea; species Spea bombifrons. The sequence goes on from NC_071098.1 coordinate 27,733,145, forward strand.
AACCTCTTGGAGATCAAAACATGACATCTGATGCCACTTGGTACATAATGGTTTTCTGCTTCGTGTAACAAAAGCCTACTTGGGGGATGTTGCCGGGAACCCTATTGACGATACAGACAATGAGACATGACTAGCATTTTAACTCCAGCAGCCTTCTAATGGTGTAGGTGCAGCCGACGGCTAGATATGGCAGCCGGCACGTTATGTTTCATGTATGTTAAGTGCATGGGGTGCTGTTGACCGACAGCCCACCGGACATTCGCCTGTGTGCGAGATGGCCAGTCCAGCCCTGCCTGCAGAAAAGATTATGTGGGTTCCCTTTAAGCATTCAAGCCATCATATAGTGGGGTTAAAAGAATGGCCATTAATATTTCACATATATTTAGGGCGTATTCACAAACGGGATGAGCTGGTCAGAGAATAGAGAGGTGCTGCCGGTTTCTCCCTCTGTAAACTGACTCCAATACATTTTGAGATCCTGCTCTGTCTATCGGGGGCTAGGAAGTTCTTGCTTTTGGCAACAGAGAAGGCTAGTATCTAGAGCTGGAGATGGTAGACTCAAGAACTGGAAGAAGTGAGTCTATGGAGTTGGGGAAAGTAGACTTTGGATTTGGGAGATTTGGGGGATGCTCATCTCTGGAGCTGGAGGTCACAAACTTGGAGTGTATAGGGAGATGATCGTCTTTGGAGTTGGGGGGGTAGTGGTTTCTGGATCTTAGCGATTCTGGTTTTTGGTGTTGGGAGGTGGTAGATTCCGTAGCGGGTTGAGGATCAGGGGTTGGTGGATATTAGCTAATGCTAGTCTGTGAGGTTATGGCAGAGTTGAGGGAACAAAGCCCCCGGGGCCTACAGATGGTGCTCACACCACTATCTGAATTAGAAGCTCTGATGATGTCACGTCATTGATATAATGTAATCAGTAACCTAGATGGGAGCAGCGGATGCAGAAGACAGCTTCCCCATCTACCCCTCCTCAAAGACGTGAAGTAGGCTCCCCCTTTGCCCCTGAACATAGTTGGATTATTACTCTCCTTGTACGTGATCGGTACATTTCTGAGTTGAGATCACATATCACACAGGGCTAAAGAAGCCTTAAAACTGATTTTATTATTTTTTTATACTAATTACAATGGGATTCCTCAAACACTCCAAAACACTTAAATTCCCAAATCCTAGAATCCCTGTAACTGCAGCTCGTGTTCGGTTCTGTTGGATCGCTCTGTGTTTTTCTCATTATTTTCTTTTATTCTTTATTTATTTTTGCAAATTTCAATACATGGCATTCATTTTAAACAATATTTTTTCAGACAAATTAATCTAGCCTTTGAAGTTAAGGAAGGTAGCGTTCATTTTTAGTTGGGCAGGTCATCGATATGGACACTGACAAGGAGGTATCTTAAGGAGTTGATGAGTGTGGCCACCAGCTGACTCACAACCTCCAGGCCCGCCATGTCAGTTCCAAAGGAAAGTCCGTAGACGTATGAAGGGTTTCTCCGATGGGAATAACTTCGTAGGCCAATCTCTTGGGGATATTTTGCAGATTATTCAACTAGCTGTTTGTTTGACTTATGGTTGGCTTGAGTTCTTGAGGTTGGCGCCTTCTAACTGTCTTCCTTCCTGAAACGCTTCTGCACAGACTCAACCCAAGGCTGTGTCTTATTCTCAATCCACTGCAAGGTGTTCTCGGTTGAGTATCTCAGATGATCCTCATAGTATGTGTGCAAGTATTCTCCAGTAAGGTTAATTGCTCCTTGAACCTTATTAATAGCATTCCTACAAACATCAAAATACAGTAACAACGAGTAAGAGATCTTTTACATTCAAGTCCACCCAATATCTTTATAATTATGTATACGGGTCACAAAAAGGGTTGATTATTAGAAGAACTACTGTTCTACTCACCCAAACATATTCCATAGTGGCGAACTTGTGACCTTTTCCACCAAAGGTCCCGTGTATGGCTTCACGTACTGATCCAATGTGCTTTCTAATATGGTGGAGACCCTCCAGTCATCGGATTGCATTTCGGTGGGGAGCCCAGAAACGTGTGACCCTTTATACAATAATAGAGTGTGAGGTCACGCAATGAATAGAGAAATAAAAAGAAGGAAAATAACCATATTTCTGAAGCACAGGTGTAAAAAATGCAAAGAGAGAACCAGTAGATGAGACTGGGGTTACACACGCATAAAAACTAGTTTATGCATTTTACTGCTGGGAAGCTAAGAACTAGTAATGATTTAACATTTCAGCAAATATCTACATCTTTGGTATAATAGATTATAATCTCATAAGACCAGGGCCGCCTTCTCCTTCTGTACCATTGTGTCCTAAGTATGCTTCCGTTCTTGTATATTGTTCATTTAAATGTAATCGTAATTGTGCTACAGACTCGGCTGATGCTCTACAAATAAAAAGTCGTAATTACAGCTGCACAATCCATGTGTGCTGACATCACCTGTGAACACTTCCACTCAGTGATGACATCAGAACATACAAGGAACTCAATCAAGATACAAGGACCAGGTATTAGATAAAGGTGATATATGGAGAAAGAGCCACAAAATTAAGCAAGAAAGATACAGAAAGGGGAAAGAGGAATCTAAAAAACCCATATTACAAAGGGGGGGCAAAAAAAACTTGAAGAAGAGGGGATGTCAAAGAGGAATAAAAGGAATGGGAAGATAAAAACTACTAAGAAAAAAAGAGGCTAATAAAATTTAAAAAAAAAAGCTCAACTTGTTTTTACATGTAATGTCCATTTTTAATCAAGTGTAAAGAACAGAGGGCCAGGATCTAGCGCTTACCCAAAAGACACAACAGTCCCAAACTCCAAATATATATCGAAACCCTCATTGTGGTGGATTCTGTGAAGTACAAAATAGTCAAATGTTAAATGACATCATCATCATATGACGCAATATGCAAATACCAGTGTTTGTGGTCTGGCTGTTTCTCAGTCACTGGTTTCCAGTCGATAAAACTTGTATATTGACCATTACTGAGAACGAGAGGCCATGCAATAGATTTGGTCAGATTGGATGTAATTACCCTTGCTGGCCACTAGAGGGAGGTAGAGATGTTACCTCTAAATATTGGAAGATGAAGAGGTCCCTATGTGTCTAGGTCACAGTTGGCTACTATTTTAGTCTGTTGGGCCATATAATATTTAGAATTATAGGCCGAGCCCACCAGACACCATTATTGATGTATTTTAACAAAATATTTAGATTTGTCCCAATCTTAGGGTCTAGGGGGGCCATATTATCAGGGTCACACGGTCAGAGTTCAACCGCAGGGTTGATCCTATATAAGATTTCCAGTTGGTGATTTTGCTCCCATTATGTTATGGTTGATATGAGGACCAGTATTCTTCATGATGGGCACTTTAAGGGTTAATGTGCGAAGTGTTTCGGCATCAGCTCATTTACAAAGTTCCCCGTTATAGCGATACGCTAACTTGTTGCTTTTCTTACAGAGATGCCACACGAGGTCCATTCTGTCCCTAAACCCCCCACCATGCATTGGTACATAGGCCACTAGAAATGCTTATTCCAACCCACAGTTTAGTGAATAAACCCCAATATTAGACCAACGTTCCTGCCTTATTTTGCGTCCTCGGAATGTTCCACTCACCTGTCTCTTGTCTCCTGGATGTGTCTCTCTCTCTTTTTCTGTCGCTTGTCTAATTTCAGTCCTTATCTCAGTTTTTTGATCTCCTGATCCGTGTCAATGTCCAGTCCTTGACTTTTTTAAGCAAATAAAGCTTAAAAAACTGTGAATGAAGCATAAGTACGTGTTTTTTTTATATTCTGTATAAGCAAAATGTGTTACAAAAAATATACATAAATGTTACAACAAATATAACAAATATATAAATGTTGCATTTATTATTACTTATTAAAGAAAAAGCAAGATTTCAGCTAATCTAAGGCATAAACACTGGGGATTTCTTTACACTGGTCATATATATAGCTTTACATTGCAGGAGTCTTAGTGTGTTAAGGTGCAGTTCTGCCCCACTGATTCAGCTCCTTGCTAAGCAATAAAGCCATGAAAAATTAGACAGAATGATGGAATCTCCGATATTTATGCCTTAGATAGGTGTTTTTTGATTGGTATTCCCTGGGAATCGGCTGAATTTAAACATACATAGGATAGGCATATGGGGTAGTTAACACATACATAACAAGTATACATTAACACATACAGATGCATCAGGAAACATCTGCTGGGAGTCTGTTTCGGGTATCTACTACCTCTGTAAAGTAGAAATTCCCTACAGCAAGTTGAATATTCATAACTTTGTATGCATTGCTTTTGGAGAAGGTTTGAAATGATATATATATATATATATATAATGGGGATCCATTTATTTATTTAGTAGATTTGTTAATTGTAGTAACGCTCTCTACAAAAAGTATAGAAAAGTCGCGGGGGTTGGGAAAACGTTAAAAATAGTCACTTTTTTAAAAGGACCTTTGACCTTATTGCAGACAACGTGGAACTTTTGCGAAAAATAGGAAATTCTGTGCCAACAATTAGACTTTTCCAACAAGCTATGTATTAAAGGGAAAATATATTACATGGAAACTGGCAAATCGGCCCCATTCGGCCCCCGTCTAGTGTCCCGTTTTCCTTCTGTAAAGACCCAAAGCTTAATCAGTCATTGGTCTCATCTCAGATTCAGGAGTCGTATGTCTATCCCATGCATGTTTAATACCCTCGCCGTATTACCCTCTACCACTTCTGCTGGGAGGCTGTTCCACTTATCTATCATGGTTAAAACCATGTAATTATTCTAATAACTATTAATGTTTTGTGTTTCTTTGAGGGTCACTGATGATAATACGTAAAAGAGCTGATCATAGCCATTCTTGTTATCCTCCCCCATTACACTACAAACCAGTTCCGACTCGCCCGTTGTCAGATATATACTAGTAGGATCAGCAAACCGTGTCCTTATCGGCGTGGGGGTATTACTGGTCTTAAATGTTACAAAATGCTGTGTGCAAAGTACAGCAGAGAGGACATATATATATATACAAAATCAATAAAAATTTGAGGGGGGCAACCCGGATGTATTCCCATCCCCCGCATACAAAATAGGATTGTGAAAACAGTTGATCTTACCGGATCTAATGAATATCTACCAAAATCCATAAAAACTATTCCAAATTTCAGTTGAGAGGGGGGGGCAGCCCCCTCATTAAATATTCATTATCTCAGTAATTAGACTAGATCTAACAAACCTGATCTAACGCGGAGCTATGACAATCAATAACAGTTTGTTGAAATTTTTTGTTGAGGGATCTGGGGACACAAGATAAAGACTTAGGGGCATGGGATTTTAATGCTTCCCAGGTGGATCCTAAGCTTTGCCGTAGACTCCAAAGGAGGAAATCTGTAGAAATCTGTAGTAATTTAGATGACAAGGTCCTTTTGACACAACTGCTGTAAACCGTACCCCTGGAACAAATGAGCTTTAAAAAGCAGAAGACCAAAAATGGGTCTGTCATGGTCAAAGGTGAGACAACTGGCAAAGTTCTCATCAAGTCCCAACTCATCTGTCTCCATAAAATATAGAATTCATGGCAAGCTCATGGTTATAGTATATATAAATAGTGTATATAAATAGTTCATTAGAAAGATGATGTCATAAAACATATTTAAGTTTTATTATGGAATATTATTCAATAAAGACATGTTTTGGAGATAAGGAATGGTTACGATAAGCCTTTCCACACTGGTGATGACCTATGGAGGCCGAGTGGACTTCATCTCTTGTAGACTGTGTGATAATCCTGCTTTAGGAAATATCCAACTCCAGCTTCCCAGGTCCATGAAGGCATCGGGTGTTCAGGATAACACTTGGTAAAACACTATTTTTTTATATACTAATTAGAAGAAATAGCAAAGTTCTGGCAGGATCATGGCTCTCAAGGGCCGAGCCTGATGTTCCCGTTCTAGGTAAAAGCATGACATGGAGGGATCACGGGAGAAGATCCATTAGAAGATAATAAATACTACAAAAGAGTTTTATCTGATTGTAAATTCATGGTGGGTCATTGTTACCCCACCACAAACTTTGTGCATTTTTACCCAAATCTACCCCAATTTCCCTTCTTTACAAAAATAAAAAAAATATACACTCAGATGATACGGATCCTGTTTATTTACTGGCCATGTTGTGACGGTTGGTTACACGAAGCTTATGCAATATTTTTTTATTAATGGAGAACATTGGGAAAGCGGTAGAGGGTCATCGAAGCAGGATCCGGGTTCTCATTTAAGAGGATGGCGTGAACTTCTCCTTCACGTTCTTGAATGCGTCGCTGAACCAATCCCTGTGTAGACAAAGAATTAGAAGGTGTTAAACCAAAATATCTGCTAAATATTTACTAAACCTTGGGCCTATAACTAATAAGAAGTAAAGTACCTGGTCTTCGTAGCAAATTCGCTCTTATGGAGCTTCTCAAATGCAGTCTTTGTTTTTTCGCCCACTTTAGTTGCAAATTCCCGAACTGAGGAGCCGAAGGATTCAAAATGGTCTTTTACGGAAGACGAGTCTTCCGAGGCTGAGGTGGGGCCTGATTGGACCAGGAGAAGACAAACATTAAATCAGTCTATCATGCTTGGTCATAAAGCCCACCAGGCTCAACCCTTCCGAGTAGCCAAGAAGAAGCCAAGAAAAACACCCAAAGGAGACCTTTATCCGATATACCAAAAATGGGAAAAAAACACTCTTTTTTAATGTTCTTAAGTTATAAAATAATGTTTTTCAGCTCTGACATCACATCTACGTCCACCAAAGTCATAGCCATGACAGCCTATGATCCTTCAGCTAAGATTTCCTACCAGTCCATGCAGAAAGTTATATCTCACCTCCAGTTTACATATAGCTTATTACTCTTTTGTTTTTTGGGGGGTCAGATTTGTTTTCAAAATGTTATGTTAACAATTTAATATGGATTAAATTAAAAAAAATATATATTTATATAACATGGTCTTCCTCTTATACATCGAAAAATACATTAAAAAAATGAATACTTATGTGAAAAGGAAAATAAAATATGATTTATAAAGTTGTATAATATCTAGGATCAGGGACAATATAGAACGCGACAGCGCCCCTTTAACTATGTGAAACGTACCGGCCATTACGAAGAGCGCGACCACGATCACGGAAACCGCTAGTAACAGCTTCATCTTCTCTGGAGAAAGACAGAAACTAGGAAAAAAAATAATAATAAAAAAAAAAAAAAAGATTAAACTGAAGTATAAAAAAACTTCTAAAGGAAATATAATTATATATTTATTTATATATTTACTGTATCAATACCACAATACTACAATGTATCACACTCCTTGGATACGTTGCCTTCAGCCAAGTCAAGTTAACCCCGTGATATGGCTATCATGATATGGCTATAACATGTACGATCCCAAATGTAACGAACTTCATGTAAATAGGTAATTTTATGAAAAAAAGCCAATTTTATGCTAGATTATTACCCTGTTACTCTACTAACAAAGAAGTGTTTAACTAATCACACCCCCCCCCCGTATCCAATTCAAACTAATCGGCTATTACAGACGAAAGCCAAACAAAGGGACATTGAATTCATCCGATAACCAACAAAAACAACTACATTTCCTCCAAAAAATTATAGCTAACCAGTTAAAGATTAACCCATAACTAGTCGCCTATACCAGTATTAAAACTTTACAAGTCCGTAACTGGGATGTCTAACTAGCCACCTAAACTAGTTATCCGTCAAACTATTTGTCGTTTATATGGCTTCCTGACTTAGAAGAGTTTTTTTTGGTTGTCCTACGGGGAAAGAATCTTCATCCGTAAGGAAATTAAGCAAATAACCAATAAAAATAGATTTATAACCCCCCCCCCAAAAGGAATTGTGTCCCGTGACCACTAATCACTATAGGAGAAATTCCTTTAACTAATCCCCCGTCCCAGTGGGTGGACAATTAAACGTAACAAAGGGTTCTTCTCAATTCAGTTGGTTTATTTCAGAACATTAAGCCACCCCAGATCTTAGTAAATAGCCCCTTCAATATGTTGAAAAGTTATCATAACTTTTTTTCTTATAAAAAAAAATAATTTAACCTACAAATACATTTTGCAGAGAACAGTTAGGGGAAAAACTAATTCCAAAACCCAGCCATAATACAAGGGTTAAAAAAAAAGAACATTCACGTGTGATGTCATAAAGAGATATTATGCAATCAGCCCGTTAGCGTGCTGCAGTTTGATTTTCTTTTAAAATTAAGAACACACAGCGGCATGATGTCCTAAATAACAAAGGGTGCGTATAAACTTGGGACTTTTGCAATGATTTGACCATCAAACGCTTTGAAATTCTAACCCTTTTAAACCCTGAGACAATTCAAACTACCGAAACTTTCACAGCAGATCACAAAAAAAGTTAAATAAAGTAAATAGAGGTCAGTAGGGGGTTTTCAGCATTGTGCTGGGTAGAGACTCACCTCTCTGCAGGATAAAATGCTTCTGATCCTGTGATTACATCCAAACATCCTCTTATGGCTTCTGGAACCTCCCATGGGATGCCTCCCACTCACAAAAACAGGAGCCTCCCACGGCCACCAACGACCATTGTTTCACCTAAGTGACGTGGGAGACCTACTGGTGACAAACATATTCCTCGACTTGTTGGTTTCGGAGGGTCTTGCTCTATCATGTCCTGCGTGGGAGGGTTGGCGAGGCTGGCAAGAGTCTATTGGCCCCTGATCTGACATTATGGGCCACCACCTGAAGCTCTTTTATGGGTTTTACTTGCAGCTCCACGTCTGGCCACCAAGGCTCCTTGAGTAAGAGGACCTCTGGGAAAATGAGGACCTCCTTTTGTTCATAAATTATGGGTTTCTTGTGTGTTCTCTTTCTGTAAATACATTTCACATTGAGCGCCTCGCCTGCCAAATCTGTTCGGCTGCTTTTATTAGTGAGCCGCGTACCTGGACTTGGCCCCCTAGGTGGACCGGCGCCAGGCCTTCTCTGGTGGCCTGCCACAATGATGATGTGTCTTTTATCAGCACCAAAGGCTGATGTACGTACGCAGGTCAAATACCATTTGGCATGAAAGCAACTTTAGACAATTAGATCATAATATATGTTAAAATCAAATGGTTACATTAATTAAAAAATGTTATTCAGTCCTTTGATGTGAAAAGAGTCCAATTAAGGGTCACGAATGGACACCAGATTCCCGAGTCTTCTTTCTTTGGGGGGGGCGAACTCCTGAAAGGGACATGCGACCCCTTCCTTCCCTCTTCTGCCCAAAGGCATGCAGAAGGGCCAGATCTTCTTGGTCCATGAAAATGTCACCTGGGCAAAGTGGCCACTGGCGAGGGCTACCTAAAAAAGTCCTAGGGGGATCAGGTCTGCATTGGCAATTTTCTGTGAGTCAAAAATGCTAAATACTATGTCAGCGATTAATAAAAATACTAAATGTGAAAAAAACATATAAATCAAAAATAAGTCGCCATTCTATGCCCCAGCTTGTATTGCTTGTCTGGGGCTCCAAGCTATTTCAGCCTTAAGGCCAGAGGACCGAGCTTTCCCTCTCTCACAGGTACTCGCTTCATCTTAGCCAAAAGGCAGAGAAGGGGAAAAGGGAACGCACCAAACAACTGGTTTAGTATTTGGTGCATGCTGACATCCACTCATGGTGACTTTTCTTATGTGGTGGAGAGGTCCATCTTAGCTTGAGATGGGTCCATCATGGAGCTTGGCTTATCCTGCTTAACTTACCTACTTCCCCACCTATTGTATTGCAAACAGAACTCAAGATCCCATCTCAAAAGTGATAGATATTACGGAGTGTGAGGAAAAGAAGTGCATTATTTATAGGCTCTCAGCACGTATAGCCTGGAGGAGAGGAGAGAGAGGGAGTGGAAGGCATTCCAATACTCCGGGGGAATCAACAAAGTTAAACCTTAAGGGAGGATGGTAAACTTCAAAATAGGAGACGTCTTGGAAGAAGAGGCTGTTGTCTGAAATGAGAAGCCCTGGAGGCTTCGTTTTAATGTAAAGTATTTCTTCAGCAAGACAGTGAGGGATAAGAGGATTCAACTTCCAGCAGAAGTGGTAGAGGTGTTTAGACATACTGGGGATAGGAATAAGGCTATCCTAAGATAAAGCCAAGAGCCAAATAATGCTACAAGGTTCTCCGCTGGCTACATGTGCCTGCCTAGTGGAGTGGAGTGTATCTTTCCCCTGGTTTCGGTGCCCTCGATGTAGAATACATTACGATGTATCATTGTGATGACCCTGTCCTGCTCACTAGACCTTTGGATACCAGCCCTCCACCATCTCCATGTCCATTCTGGGTGGTTCCAGGTGTGTTCTAGGTTACCATTCTTTGTAAAGGCCACCAGAACAAAGACAGAGTACCTCCACATCACTATGTGGATTTGATGGCAGATCGGCTCCATTCGGCCCCTGTCTAGTCTGCCCGTTTCTCCTGCCGTAACGGTTCTAGGACCCCACTTACCTTAACCTGGCCTTGCCTCTATGTAATCATATAGGTAACAACCGATACCCCAGATGTCACAACATCCAATACACTCAATCACGATTGGCTGTGAGTGGTGGGGTTTGTTGTCTGCATCGGCTCGAGTGTTAGGTGTTGCTTATCCCTAAATAATACGTTGCTCTGGGGGGATGGTCACACTTGTGTGTAATAGGATTAGCAGATTAGTCACTGGAAGAAGAGAATGAAAGGTGCTTTCAATACAAGCATGAATTAGTGTTTGCATTGAAATGTCAGGCGAAAAATAATATCCCTAAAGAAAATTGCTGTGACCTCTGGAAAGCGTAACAATAAAACAAGGCTTGGGAATGGAGGTTCTGGGTGTAGGCGCATGAATGAACAATGAGGGCCTAGGGAAGGTTAAAGAAGGTAGAATATGGGGAGGTGACAGGTAATAATCATACTTGGGGACTTTCTAAATGAGCGAACTCTGAGATTCTTGAAATAGTAACCCTTGATGACTTCTTGACTTCTTACCATTTCCTTTGACCCTTTACTTGAGTCACCTGCATTCAAGCAGGGATATCAACACACTGGTATCAAACGTACCAACTTGTAGCCTTATATATAATCACCGCAGGCTAGAATAGGAAGGAGTCAGATCCAGACTGTGTGACCCTCACCCTGAGACCCCAAGATTGGTGCAAAACCCCCGAGACTCCGAGTCAAACGCTGAGAGTTCCCAGATATGGCAATAATTGTAAGTATGAGTTGAAAAAGTTTTAAAAGAACGTCAGAAGCATTAGAAAAGGTTACAAAGTGACAGATGAGTGACCTCTAGTAACGAGACGGGTTTATTAGGAAGAGTGAGGTTATGGTGGAGCAGATGGGATAGACTTTCATGAGGTGGAAGAAAGAGCGAAGGACCAGACGAGAACTTTCATTTTGGTAAATAGGGAAAATATTACGATATCGGGGAAGAGGAGAGATGAAAGAACGCTGGATGGGAAATGATCCAAACCCACCATGTAGACCCCATCTCCAGAAGGATGTAGACATTCAAAGGAGGAGAAATGTTAGGACAAGAGGCTGGAATCTAAAACTAGAGGGCCAGAGGCTGAGATGGAACGGAGGAACATTTTACTTTACTGAGCGGGTGGTAGATAAATGGAACAGCCTCTCAGCAGAGGTGGTATAGTTTAATACAATATGTTTAAAAATGCATGGGATAGGCAACTAAGATGGGACCTTGTACAAAGCGTTGGATCTAGTATGGAATGTGTAAGTGTCCGTAAGTGGGTTGGTTACTTAATCGACTAAGTCCCTTTTATTATATGCATTCTTTATAATGTCCGGTGGTACTTTATATGGGCCGGTCATAAAAATCTATGTGTCCCCGGAAATAAACGCCCAGTGTAGCAGCCCTAGAAGCACTGACTGCGTGATCAAATAGTAAAGTGCGCTCGAGAGATTGTTGATAGTAGGACGACGGCCAGCGTTTGAAGTCCAACCATTACTCCAGGGGCCCTTTATCGGAGGCGAGTTTGTTTGCCAGGCCATTTGCCAGGGAGAATGTATTAGGCAAGACCCCGGCATTGCTTGATCCCAGTCCCCCTACAGACCCCTATAGTTCCCCTATAGACTAAAGTAATTGTTGTACCATTTATGATATTTATTTCTTAAGTTTGCATTTCTTAAACCTCACAAAACGAACCTCAGGTTTACTGACGTCTTCATGACCTAATTATTTTGTACACAAATAGATTGTAAGCTCACAATACCAATACTCTCATCCTTTTGTGCCAGTGTGCCTTAATGTGCATTGTCAGTTTAGTAGATTGTCCATTTAATGTCATTGTTACCCCCTATTGTATTAGCGCTGCGGAATCCGCTCAATAAATAAAACGTAGCTGAATATAATATATAATAAGTGTATATAACATGTCTGTGTTTAGTATTTTATTTACAGGGGGTTTGGGATATTTTCGTATAATTATATTGAGGATGTTTTTTTAGGAAAAGCCCCTTTAAAAACTGGAGCAGGCGAATGTTAGCAAAGTAACCTTTGGACAAGTTGCTTAACATTGTGTTCTAAATCATGCTTTTTATGACTAATAATCTACTGGCTGTTTGTTGATCTCCCTCCGGAGCGGCAGGCCAGCATTTAACCTGTCGTAACCTCTATCACGGCCTCAGACGCTGCTTCCTCTACACGGGCCTTCTATCTCTCTCTATTTACACACATATATATACACCATATGGACAAAAGTATTGGGACACCTGACCGTTACACCAACTGGGACTCTGACGACATCACATTCTAGATACATAGACATTAATATGAAGTTGGTGCCCCCATTGCAGCTATAACAGCTTCCACTGTTCTGGGAAGGCTTTCCACAAAATTTTGGGGAGTTTCTGTGGGAATTTTTGGTTGGCTGAGTTTGGGAAGGAAGAACTTGGCCGTCCTGACCTCAACCCCTCAAACCGTTGGGGTGAACTGAAACAGAGATTACAAGCCGGGCGTCTCGTCCAACATCAGGGCCTGACCTCACAAACGCTCTACTGGATGAACGGTCAAAAATTCCCAAAGAACCTCCCCAAAATCCTGTCTTCCTACTCTGTATCATCCCCATGTATATACTTAGAGGAAATGGTTCCTACAACTTGCCGTGGTTTATGTGAGGTCACCTCTATTTACTTGTGAAAGGTCTTGCAAGGCAAGTGAATGCCGCATGAACCCGCGTGTCCTGATCAGTTTTTCTATGAACAAATCCTTAAGATTCCTTAAGTAAGCATTTTCTTTCCTACTACAAAGAGAAATAAAAGAAAATAATTGCTGAAACATTGATTAAAAGTAATAAAATAACTAATAAAATAACTAATTAAAGACTAATAAAATAATAAAACAGCCCACGAAAGCTGTTTGTGGGACCTAAAGAATAGCTGCTGTTACCACCTAAGGTAAGCCTAGGGTGTTGAGCCATTCAAGAGTAGACATCAACATAAAACACTTAAGGAACACACGGGCTGCTTTTCAGCTCATCTTGACATCCTGTGGATTTTGGGAGCGAGACCTGAGCCAAGGTCTAGATCCTTAAACACCGTCTTCATTCGTGATCAGGAAGGGAGAAGAGCTGGGCCAGAAGTTGGGGTGGCTGGGAAAAGTGGGGCAGGAATTCACTTCAATTTGATTATAAAGGGGGCCCCGAGTAGGACACGAACCTCTTCCCTTCCACCTACATGTTTGTAGACCCTAATGACCCACCATCAGCTGTTGATAACTTTTATAAAAACCTTGTCACCAGTACAATTATACACCAGGCTTCTTTATCCACTAAACCGTGAGATGCGTTGAGGAGCCTCAAAGTATTTCAGCCTCCAGTCTCTGGCACACATTAAGAAGAGCCAACCCCAGTCAGCGTCGCCTGTAAGAAGTGTTGGTTGCCCCCCCATTTTCTTGACGTGGATACATTTCTTCAAAACTATCAAATTAAGTATTATCCAGGACTAGAAGATCTGTCACCCCGATCTTATACACCTCCATCTACACTCTTGTTAAAACGACCAGATTGCTCCATTTTGGAGGATACGTTGTCTGTTTATTTTATTGTAAAAGGTAACATTGCATTGAACAACATATATTTAACAGCAGAGAGACAGTGACGGCAGTCTGTATGTATTAACACAAAGGTAAATATATAAAAACAACATGTAAGTCTTATGTATAATAGGTTGCGATATCGGCATTCTATAAGAGCTCCAAGCTGCAGCTTAGGGCAATGTCTTAAAGTTGAACTCTATCGCAGAGATACAAGAACTTGAGTACTCGGGCCGTGTTACGTCTTGCCCGTGGGCTGCTAAAGTGCAGACACAAGCTTCCGCATGCAGGACACATATTTGTGTCTGTCCTTGATGGTAGATAACTATGAGTGACAGATTTGCTGTTCGAACTTGACCTGTCTTCTCGTACTTATTGCTTAGCTTGTAGGCTGTGTTTCCTTTGAGAAGAAGTTGCAAGATGTTTTACTTATTTGTCTACTGCAGATATTTGTAACATATAAGAGAGGATGAGAATGCTTAAAGCTGAAATGTCTTTTCTCTGTAACCTGAGCTTGAAGACCAAGCCACAGCCATGGAGTTGACCTCACTCTTCTGGTCATTGGTATGCCGCGTTCCTCAAATGTATTCATGCTGAGGTCATTAAAGTCAAGAATAAGAGCTATTGCATTGAGCCAGCACCATGCCATTGGGCTGTTGGCTCTCGGTATTGAATGCAGATGTTTCTTGAAGTTATGTTGAGGAATGTCAGAACCTTACTTCTTCTTACCCTTGGGCTGCAGGCTCTTGGCCATAGATTGCAGCTGGTCGCGGAGTTTATCAACGGAGGGGTTGAACCATTTTTTCATCTGGTCCGCTACCTTGTCCATGCTACTTTTAACATCATTAGCAATCTTCTTAACCTTATTTTGCACGTCTTTAGCCACCGACGCAAATTTATCTCTGAGGGCTTTTCCTTGCTCATCCATGGCATCCTTCAGGGACTTAAGGCCCTTCTGGCCTTTCTCCTTCAGGTCTTTCACGTAGGGCTCAACTTTTTTGCGGAGCTTGTCTACTTTTTTTTCCGCGTTCTTGCGGATATCATCCCCATACTGGCTGAACTTTTTCTTCAGATCCTCCCCGTCCTTGCCAAGACGTTTCTTCAGCTTCTTCATGTACGTGCTCGCTTTTCCCTGAATGTCTTCTATGTTCTGGTCAAACATTGAGCGCAGGTCCCCTGCATACTCAATAGCCTTAGACTTTGTATCCTCCATGTCTGTCTTGAGCTTGTCAGCGATGGCCGAGACATCTTCAGTAAAACTCTGTTGTGCGTCCTGAGCCATCGGCCCGACTTTACTCTTTAATTCATCGGCATAATTGCTTATCTCCCCCATGGTATCTTTGATAAGGCCACTGAAAAGCAAATAATAATAGATATTTCAATGAATGTGCAATAGCCAGAGATTTGGGGTGTATCCAAATTTCACACAAGGCTGTTCTTTTGTCTAAATATTTAGGCAACCATGATTGCCGACACAATGTAGTAATGGAGAAATGTCACTTTTAGGAACTTGACATTAATAAGTATAAAAACCACTATCCTGTCTACAACATTTTCCAAAAAATCTGCTACATAAAAAAATAAATAAATAAAATAATCGTCCAATTAGGAAGAGATTAGGTGCATGCTGTCGGGTTCCCAAGATGTATCATTAAAAATATGCTTTAATTTATAGAACCATTAAAAAAAATATTAACTTAATTAAATAATTAAATAACGAGAAGTTTTTTGTAGGCTATGGAGTCTAGAAATGGTTTAATAAAAAAATAAAAAAAAAAGCCATAACTGATTTTTTTAAGGGATTTTTGTTTTTTTTTGTGTAGCGTATATTGTATTAACACAAAACAGATGTGAGATGCAAAAAGAAACGCTTCCGCTACTGTGGACTGTGGGATGGGGTAGATGTTTGTGACATTGAGGAGAGGCAAAATAGCCTTCACTAAACCCCCCCAGGCCACAGAAATGTGAATCCATCTTCGACAAACATGTCTCAACCAGCAAATTCTTATAACGTGAACATTCCATGTACGGCTGTTTTTTATGTGAAAGTGCTGAGCGGAGTTTTAAGTCTCTGTGTCCTGCGGGGCACGAAGATGAGAAAGGAGCTGGTCTCCACATGTGGAAGAACGTTCCCTGATCTTGAAAGAATTAGGTGGGTCAGAAAGTTCTCTGGTTTCGCAACTGGGTCAGATCACGGGGGGGGGGAAACAAACAATTCCTTTCATTTTTAAAAGGAAAACATCAGCCACTATTGTTTATTTTGAACTAGTGGGGGTTTGGGCTGTTCTAGAAAACAAATCAAAGTGCGTAGGGGATTTTGGAACTGATCGTACCGAGGTAAGGTAACAAGGTCAAAACTAGATCTGTTACAGAGGGAGGTGGTACGGGGCATTGTTGGTTGAAGACTATTGGTGGAATGAAGACCACAATGGTCCTTGTAAAACATTTTTCAATGTGGCTGCCAGGGGAAGGTTGGACCTTTATTTTGATTGTATACCCAGCAGGTCTGGACAGGGCACATTGAGTAAATTCTCCACCAAATGTTAGTGGTCAACTTAGCTAGACCTTCCTCCAGCTTAATCCTTCTTCTCCCCAATGGCTCCCAACCCAGATAATATTTAATCTGACATTATTTGAGTGTTTGAGGTTGTAAGGAAGTGGTTGATGGAGCAATACGAGGAGTTATGGAGGAATAAGGTAACTAATATATTAACGCTTATGAGTAAGTAGTATTGGATGAAGACGGCAGGCATTTAGATGGCGGTATATAATGGTTCTTGCATAGGTGCTGGTAAAGGTATATATGCAGTAATACTGGCGTGTCACGGTAGTTCCTAGATATAGGTTTTGTAACAACCGAAAGCCCATCTTTAATCTAAATGGGGTCACTGACACCAGTATCACAGACTGCCCCATCAGCTACTGAGCAGAACCCATAACATTCACGTTCCTACACTTAAGATACCAGTTAAATATTTATTTCCCATAACTAAACGAAGTATTGCTGAACTTTTCACACCTCCTGGGATCCAAAAAAGGGTTAATTATGACTTTCTCACTCCAGATCCTAAAGTTGTCCCTCTGTGATACTCAGTTTATGTCTCTGTACTCACTCCAGTCCTTTGCCAAACCCGGAGTCTCTCATATGTGTCTTGGCCTCATCCGCTGCCTCCTCCATCTTGCTGATCGTCTGCCAGAAGCTGTCGAGGGCCGTCTCCCATTTTGCTTTGGGTGCATCTTTGAAAAGAGACCTGGCCTGGGTTCCTTTAGAAAGAAAAGGATGGTGGTTACTCCAGCATTATACTGCCTGTTCACTACCAAGATCAACCACATCCTAATAAAATACTTGAATCTGATCTGATACCCTATTAGAGATAGAAACATGAATATTACCCCACTAATCCTTATTCCACCCCAGAGTAACACACAGGTTAACCCATTGCAACCCTCATAACACTATCTGGATTATCCTACAAATATAATGCTAGTAAACCTCCTGCTGTCACTGTTGACTACCATGTCTCCACAAATACCCCAAATACCGGTTCCTCCAAAATAAACTTTCCACTTGGAGCATGTTTTGGAACTTTTCCACCAATCAATACAATAGGGTCCTAAAATGCATGGGTCTCCAAGTCTTAAGACCACCATGTATTAAGGTCTATTGGGGAACTTCATAATGACTTCTTACCCTTCTCTTATACAGCCCAACATCTTAGATTTCAATTTTCATACACCTGACGCTATCCTTATAGTCTATATTATACGCCTATTATTGCATATAAGTCCTCCCTTGACACCAATAGCCTCTGCTTCCTACCTCTCTACAAGATTATACCTTCCTGTTTGTATATTTAGAGTTTGCACCCTCTCCTACATGGACCATCAGTAGAGACTCTCTACTGAAGTTCCACCAAGATGCAAGCTTCAGCAAAGCTTTAACAAGTCTCGCCTCAAACAAACTCTATACACCCCAATACACGCATATTCCATATACACGGCTCTATACACACAGGCTTTCACCACATACATTACATATAATTGAATACATGCATAGGGATAGTGCCTAATAAACCTGGAGCTCCACCATGGATGGCCCCACCACATAATTCATTCCCTAAATCTTAAATGATCCCATATGGATTTGTGGCCGAGCTAAACTAATAAACTATTAACTTATTGTAACATGTAAAAGACTATTAAACATATATATATTTTGCATATAATTCTACTTTTCTGATAATGGTCTTGAAGACAGCTGTCCCATCGTCAAGAACCTTAATGCTCCTCAACACCATATCTGTTGAGGTTATTACCTGCCAGGAGCCCAAGCGTTAACAACAGGACCGTCAACTTCATAATTCGTCCTTATTTTGCTCTGAAAGAGAGAAATCCAATCAGTTCTGCATGAGATATAACTTTAGAATCGTTAGAGTTATCTGCCAACCCAATCTGTTCTGTGTCTTCTGACAGCAGACGACGCCTGCCCATCACTCACCTTCCCTATGAATGTGGAATCTCGTCGCTCCTGTCTCTTTATATAAGCTGCATGCGATGAGCTGCAAGGGTCTCGGCTCCTTCACCTTGAGGCTGGAGGCAGACACATAAGCAGCGATTGGTTGGAAGGGGCAAAGTCTACTGAACGAGCTTTCTTGTCTCCTAGTTAACCCATAAAATGCTGGGAAGTGAAAGGTCACAGATAGATGGATATGTCTTTAGAAATCCAAGATATCAGATGATGCACAACTTCCAGTCTGGTTACAAATGTAAATAAGTCACATTCTCAAGTATTGAGACATCAGCACATTGCGTCTCACGATGCAAAATGAAACAAAGTAGAATAAAGTCTCCAGTTCACAAGCTCCAGAACAGTGAAATATAAATGATAGCCACTTGGTAGCCACCATAATGCTAGAATTAAGAAACAGTATGACTGGTGCCTTAAACCAGTGACTTCACAATCAGACTTTTCATACAACTCTTTTTGTAAGAAAAGTGAAGTTTTGAGACTTCGGGTGTTGCGGTTGCTGCTAGTTGGCAGTACCTGGACTAGGCATCAGGCCCGAGCCTAGGGTCCTTGTTGCCTGGGTGCAATCATTTTTTTGTCGCCTCCAGGTGGGTACGGCTATATTGCTAACTCCCCATTTTCTGTGGCAACCACTCCACCTATTTGGGCCCCCAACTTCACCAAGTAACATGTCACTCGCTTTCAACAGTGCCAGATTTTGCCCCCAAACAACTTACCAGTGCCATTTTGTAACTCAAACATTTAATCAGTGCCATCTTTGTGTCCAAACGTTGAATCAGTGCCATCTCTGTCCCCAAACAGCCTGTCAGTGCCATCTTTGCAATCAAAGCTTTGCCACTAAACAGCTTGTCAGCGTAAATTGTACAATGTAACAGACACAGATGCTGGTACAGCATCACTCCCATCATTATATAGTGATTAAGACACTAACAGGGCTACATTGTAAATTGTAAAATAGTTCAGTGATCCAGACACAGATTGTGGTACAGCATAACTCCTATCATTATATAGTGATAGAAACACAGTGGTACAGCATGACTCCTATCATTACGAAGTGATCCAGACATAGATGGTGGTACAGCATGGAGAAATCTCACTGATTTTGCTACGTTATACCGGACTGGCCAAGTTCTTCTTTCAGCAGAAGGTAGCTAGGGTTGGACCTTCATGATATATAGGGAAGTCAACTCCAGCTCTCCCAGCTATAATTTGGCGTAGCGTGAATATGAACGCTTTGGTGCAGCGTTTTGTCCCTAAAACATTAGTATTTTGGGTTTTTATGAGTCACTATGGAATTTTCAGATTGAAAGATAGTTAATATACATTAGAATTTTTGTTTACAGCAGGTGACTCCAGCCCTTCTTATGATGACAGCTACTTTTGACTAATGAACCATCGCCTTGGGTACTACAAAAATGAATCGGAGCAAAAACAGGATTAAGCATGTATCGTTAACATTTTATTAATGCTTTGAATGTTTTTGGGGGGGTTTCTTCCCTGATATCATATCGAAGCACCTGGGCTCATCCGGATAAAACAAAGGAACACTATTCATTTAAAATCACTAATCCAGCGAAAACCTTATGCAAAAGAATAATAATATTATTAAAGGCATGTGAGCGCAAACCGTGATCAATCATTTTTAAGGACACAGTATACATATAGAGCTCGGCGTTATGTAGTTTTATTACTCTTGTTTATCAATTTTCTTTGAAAATACAGGATTTACTGAGCGTGTTTTCATATATGTATGGAATTTGCCCTGCAGAGATAATAAGTACACTTGAAGTTGAGACGTGGCAGAGCTTGGCTGATTGATGAGTTTATCAGACAGATCAAACTAAAGGATTGCAGCTTGTAGTTACCCTCACCCAGCGAAGTTACCCACTCACTGGAACACTACCCACTACCCACACAGTACAGCATTCATTCTACTTGCCCATTGTAAATGGGGAAATAGTAATTATTGCGCTCCATGAGCCCATTCATCCAGTAGACCATTGGTGAGGTCAGGCGCTGATGTTGGACGAGATGCCCGGTTTACAATCTCCGTTCCAATTCATCCCAAAGGTGTTCGATGGGGTTGAGATCGGGGCTCTGTGCGGCCGCTCGAGTTCTTCCACCCCAAACTAACTAAACCATGTCTTTATGGAACTAAGGAGCCCAAACCCTAAAAAACAGCCCCAGACCTTTATCCCTCCTCCGCCAAACTTTACAGCAGGCACCATGCATTCCGGTAGGTAGTGTCTCAGATTTCCAGAGAAAACATTTCTACTGCACTAGAGTCCAGTGGCGGTGGCTTTACACCACTTCAGCAGACTCTTGGCATTGTGCACAGTGATCTTTGGTTTGTGTGCCGCTCCTGACATACAGAGCTTGGGCTGATGTCGCTTCCAGAGGCAGTTTGGATCTCGCGGGGGAGCTGTTGTTACTCCAGATGCTTCAACTACACAGTAGTATCACCTACAGTAGACTGGAGCTGATCTAGCAGGAGGAATGAAATATGCGGTTGGCATTGTGTACGTGCGTTCCAGGTTACATGGAGGGCCATCTGTAAACAGATTTGCCGCCATAACAGCTGGATGTTTTGAGAACATGCAGAACATAATATATCACTAAAAGAAAGTCAGGAATTGTTTTTAGTATATCTGAGAATGCCACCGGCAGGCTGTAAAGCAAGGTGGGCTCTGCAAGACTGAGCACGCTCAGTGTACATTGTAAAGCTCGTGTTGCGTGTAATGATAACTCCGAGAGGTATTTACTTCACGGACTGTAGATCTGTGGTTAAAGACTCCAAGACCTACTTTCCAAGACTTTGCTTTGGAGTAAATCCTAATTGAAAGACTGGACAGATAAATCTGCCTCTATCGGCTACGCTCAGATGTTCATTTCATCCCTGTTGAGAAATGAAGTCCCCTTGAGATAGAAGAAGCCTGTCAGGCAAATACATACAGGTGGTTACCAGACTTCTCTTAATGTATACCTCTAAACATACCATTTCCATCCACAGAATATATCCTATTCTAAGTGTAAGGCAGCTCTTGGGGACGCTAGGGACATGTTCACAAATTCTAATGTCTAGCTGGTTCCATCTTGGAGTGATGCACAGGGCCTGCTACGCCTCATCCCGTTATACTTTGTGGGTCCAAGACATTTTATACAGTACTTTCAAATAGAATGCTTCTAGTCTTTAGAATTCTGACCCACCAGGACACAAGTGTTGGTGCCTTCGCATTAGCCAGTTGTTTAAGGTTAATACAGCTTTGCGATTTCTGTGATGTGATAAATAAAACGTATTTAATGGAATTAAGAATTTTGGAATGCAACATTAGAGAGAATAGTCACATGGCTCCTCAGTTTGTGTCATGGGCTTTCCTGATAATTAGTAGGGAGATGTTGGTCATCTTATTACAGCTGGAAAGCCATGGGGTTTCTCTATTACCCAACACAGATATGAAGCACCAACATAAGAGACGTTCTACATTGACAGCTTCATATCCATCACATGCAGCAAAACACAATCGTTCAATGAAATCATCCATATCTATTGTTATCTTATGTAAAAAGTAAACTGATGGAGCAGGACATTCTTATCTGCCGGTAAGTTGGCGATCAGGACCTTCTTTTCCTGAAGACACAATGGGCTGGGACACCAGAAGTGGCATTGATCACCCCCCAAAACACGCATATATAAAAATGGTCTGCATGAATGAATGAAGGGGGAACCATCACACATGTCGAGCTTCGCTTTGGAACTTTCGACACGAAAGAGAACACAAGCAGAACATAACAACACTCCATCCACAAGCCCTGTGCAGAAGTCATTTTATTGATGCTGAATATGCCCAGTCATGACTCTGCTTTGGGCTTCACTTCTGTTTTGTGTAAAAGATCAGTGTTTTGTTTTTTTTATAACTTATAAACATGATTTACATCCACACTCCATATAGAGGGGGCACAAGCAGCAGGACTTAGACCTCCTCTCCCTCAGACAGCAGCACAGGGTCGGAGAGGGCCTAGGTGGGTCCCGGTAAGACCTAACCTAGTGATGGCACTTCTCAAACCCAGAGGGGCATGATCATAACCAGTAAAAGAACGAAGACGCGAATGAAGGAGCACATCGGGGAAAATGATGGAAGAGACAGTCCCAACTCAAAGAACACAGTCTTTCACAAAACATAAAGGATGAGGGTACAGACAGCCACAACAAGAGAGAGACCATGTTGTGGAGGAAACAGAAAGACAGTGCCCACTGAACAGAGACCGTGGAAGGAGAAGAGGAAAAGGCAGTTTCCCCTCCAACCCAGGGACCCAGTATCCATATGACAGATAATCCATTCACTGCCTCCCTACCCACAAAGATAAAACAAACTTTAAAATGTGTGCCTGGCAGGAGTCAGGGGAGGAAGGAGCGAATCTGGAAACCAGGAGTAGAGAAGACGACAAGCAGGTGGAGAGGCCACATGTCTGGGTGGGAAGGGGAGACCACAAGCGCTGTACAGGAGGCCGATGTTAACCGATGGTCAGTCCAAAGCCACACTGGAATTTGTTTTTCTTGTGATTAAGGAAGGCGCCCATGGCAAGCGTTAGAGGTAATGGCGGCAACTTCTTCTCTAATGTGGCCCCCACTATCCAATTACTGTCAACAGAGCCTGGGGATAAAAAATGGAATTGTGGTTAAGACATAATTACAGGAAAAAAAACTATAATATAAACAATTAGCAGAAGGAGGATGAAGACAACAAAAAGGATTAGAGCATTAGGGGCTAACAAACATAATTTGGTGTAATAGGACGCAGATAAGAATGAGCTTTGCAATGGGAATGGGACTGTTGTGCCCCCTTGTGGCTAAAGACTAACTTTTTTACCTTTAAACAGAAGGTTTGCTTTGGGGAGATCCAGCTGATAAGCGAAGGAGACGCTTGTGTCCTGCATCCGACTACTTGCCTCGAACTCCACTCCAACCTGAAGCTGCAGGGAGAAGGCAGAAAATTATTGAGATGAAAAAAGCTTTTCTCATAACAAGTTCTCTCTTCTTGTTGTTCTCTCCCTGAACAAACCAACAACTGAACAAAAGGGGAGGAATAATCATACAGAATAGTTATTTTAATTTGTCCCTTTCGAAAAACGTACTTGTTCGTTGGCTTTATGGTAGTACGTTGCGTGGGCTCCTGCCTGACCGAGAGTTAAAGTCGCGATCCAGTTTGGAGCTGAGAATAACATAAAGCAGTTAGTTGGACATTACAGTAGATTAAGAAGTGGACAAGAAAACAGTCGGTGTACTTGTAATTATTACCTGTATATCTTCCAGCCAAAGACATTACCGTTCCTTCCTCCCCGGGACGCCTGTGATAAACCAGCTCTCCTCCCAATGCCAGATTGGGAGTGATGCTTTGCAGGTAGTGAGCAACCACGATACCTGAAGATAGAGATGACGTACTTTTAGACCCCATTACAGAAGATGACATGAATTCCCTTGAGTAGGACAACAGACTATGCTCTCAAGATCAGGGCCCTCATATCCTTCTGTACCAGAATTTATGTCGTTCATTTCCATTTCCTATTATGTTCTCTTAGTGCTACGGAAACTTTTGGTGCTTCATAAACCCAACTTTTTCTATACCCCAACCATGTATGCCGGCGTAGATATCATGCTCTTAGACCTCCTTACCAGATCCCACCAACACGTCTGGATTTCCTAGCGTGACAGCCGCCGTGAAATCGTCTCCTCTGTATTCCGTGTCAATCTGCCAATTTACAAACTTGGACTGTTGCGTCTGGAAAAAGTAGAGGTACAGAAGACGAGGTAAATGACACGGAAGATCGAGCAGAATGAGAAAAAGGTAGCAAGGAGAACGTCACACGCTCCCAGTGCGTTTTCAGTAGTAAAGAAGCATTGATCTCATACTACATCCTAAAAGGTGGAGGAAGAGGTCAGATGCGGACGTTACCTGCAAAGCAATCTTCGACCGGACGTGTCTGGTGAGCTGATGGATTATTTGTGCATTGAGGCTGCCGTTATTATCCAAATCCCCGACCATAACGGGGAAAGCCTGACAAAAAGACATTGTCACGGTGAGAAGCCACATTTCCCAAATCATGAGTCTAAACGTTCTAGTCGTCATTTGCATATTTGTTGATTGTTATATAGCTGCATAGAATCTCTGCCCATCAGCCAATATTATTACGCAGGTACCACCTTTCATGCTTTCCTATTCATACGCTGCACACATAGGTAATGAGCAGAGCCGAACTCTCACCTCTGTTTGACTTAGCTGCTTTGTCCCTACATACGTCGCTCCGAAGTGATAGTTGGACTCGCCGATGGTACTGAGAGAAATCGTGTGATTCACCTATGGGGCAGAAACAATTAATAAATACAAGATTTCATGCCATAACTCTATAGGCAATTCTGGCCTGCACCGCCAGTGTCATTTCTCACACACTAGGATATGAAGTCACGAGATGACGCAGCAAAAGGACGAGGAGACCCAGCTTGGTATGTGGGTGGTCTGGGTGCATTTACTGGATCATACACATTAATTTAAATATCCACGTTCTGTGCTGCTTTTTCCGTTCAGCTAAGCTTTTTCCATAAGCACTGCGTTTGACATTAGTTGGACGCCATCACTTCAAAGACCTCAGCGTACCCCCTTACCTGGAAGTAGTTGCTCAGGCCCTTGTTTACGGTCAGTTTCACGCCTTCCATTTGCATGGGAAATAATTCTGGAAAAGATAAAAGAAAAAAGTGAGATCAGCAATACACGGTTACTATGCGAGAGACCATTCATCAGACTGACACACAGTAAGGGGCCACAGGATCAAGGCACGAGCCATTCTCGCAGCAGGGACCAAACACAGCGATACGCAAGACTGCTGGAAGAGAAAGAAGCTGCCCGGCCGGGTACAGGGAGAGGGTCTGTCCAGGTAAAGAATGAAGGGCAAAACAAACGCGCGCAGGTCCCACCTTTGCACTTGCGATGACATTCCTCGTAGGTACCGGGATTAGGCAGCCGTTCTTCCTGGGCTTCCTTCTTGTCCGCGGCGGGGGTCAGCCCAGTCACAGGGGGCATTGTGAAGCCTGGCGGAACATTTACTAGACCGGGGTTTGGAGAGGATCCTGATGGAGGGGGTGCAGGAGAACTTGCTGCCATGACATTCCCCATGTTTACCTTCGTGATGAGACAAAACAACACGTAAGGTTAGAAAACATATCCTGCAGCCAGATGGACAACTTATCAACTTTACTGAGACACACGAGAGACGCCTTGCAACTAATACTGATCTACTATTTAGCCGAGGACACAAAAGCCTTAATTATGGGGGTCACCCACCACCTATACGGTGGTCATAGCGGAATACCTGGAGAAAAAAACTTCTCAACTTGCCCAAAACACCTACTTTAATACCAAATTGATCAGCTTTGCCAAACAAGCATATAGCCTTCTAAGGGCAGAAGTTATGATTATTAACATTTTACAGACAAAATATGAAAGAGAAAAATGAAAATAATACATAACTATGACCTATTTCTTTTTTTATACGTAACGGGGGTTGATGTAATGTAGTTTCTTGGCTATAGAAAGAAAATTCTCGGAGAATGAATCGTACCAACGAATAGCCATCGACAATAGAAATTGAAACGCTTTCGAAGTATGTTAGGCACCGGTTGGTTCATGTGGCTCGTCTTCTTTATTACACTTTTTTGGTAAATTAAGTTATTTGGCTTCTAGTACCCCCTATATGTGAATGACACAGCCCTGTAGATCGAGAGAGGGCATTACTATCTGTTATCTCCAGCTGTGGGTCCCACGGCTACCTGTAACGCTGTGCACCATTTAGAAAAGAGTTACCCCCACTCTGTGACGCTCGGCTTGCCCGTTACTACTCCCACCACATCACCTCGGACGCTGCCCTGACTTTCACCCCTCTTATGATCTCTCATCCTGCTTGCAAATGATTATTTCCACAAATCCCTAGTTCATTCGCACTTATCCTTCATTTCTGGCATTCCTGGCTCAAGCTCCCCACTGCAGTTTGCAGACATTGCTTATCTAATCTGCCGCCCCAAACCTTTATCCAAACTCGTGCTGCTCCAAGAACCAAATATAAACTTCTAACGTCATCATGCATTGTCTTCCAGAATTTCATTCTTTTGGAACTTCTCCGGGGCGCGCAGCTCTCCTCCCTTATCTCTCCTCTCTCGCTTTTACAAAGATCCACATCACTGAAGAAAAACTTCCAGGCTCATTTTACTGTAAGTCTCCCTCTCCTTATTTTGTGCATGCGCAGTCATTCAGTGCCCCTCACTGTTCATTCATTGTCACTTGCTGTTCATTCATTCATTAATTAATTCATTGTCTCCATCATTACAGGTGCCCGATACCTACGCAACCCTGGAGGCCGCTGCCGACGCTTCAAGCATCAAGCCAAGTGCCTACATTACGCCAAGCCACGCTGCGGATTATTATTTATTGTTTTGTATAGCACCATCATATTCCGCAGCGCTGTACAAAGGGTGCTGATCAGCATTACAAAGGATATGCTACATTGTTTCTATTAAAACAATTATGTTTATCATTAAGTATTAACAATATTATTCATATTTACATAACAATAATAAACAATACATTTATAATATTTGCACACATTTTTTCCCAGGGTTCATTCACTTGCTTTTTTTTTTTTACCTAAAATACACTCAGATCCTCTATTTTCATTCATTAACAGAAGAATCTTTGGAAACATGTTCCTAAAACTATGCATACGAAGGGGTCTGATGATACGTTACTCATCCCCGTCATTAGAAAGGTAAATAATCACGCATCGGCGCAACTCCGGGGGCCATATTACTAAATTATAGTGCAAAAAGGTGAACGTAAGGCAATCGGTGGGAATCTCCAATCGTCTTCCTTTATAAAGACAATCCTGTATATTTTATAAATGAATAGGGCAGAGGAAATGTACTTTTAATAAATTTTAATAATAATATTCTAATAAACAGCCCATCAGCTCTTATATCACCCCCTTACCCAAGTATGTTCCCCTTACGAGCAGATGCCTCTCTGAGAATTGCCCCCTCTGGGTGCCTTTCCCACCATTACCAACCTTTCCTCATCACCATGCCCATAGAATCTCTTTTTATCAACCCTTTCATTCATTGTCCGCACTGTATATAACCCCCCGCGGGCCACTTCTGGCCCGTGGGCCATTATCTGGCTACCCGGGCCCTATTTAATCCTTCCCGGGCGCCCCTCACCTTTCCTCTCCTCTCTCCTGCGCTCCCTGTGATTTTCACATACAGTCACACACGGTACGGACAGCCTAACCGCACGGCGCGACAGTCCCGGCCATTCCTCGCGGCTATTGGTAGACAAACGCAGCTCCGCCTGTTCTCTAATCGTTCATTGGCGGCTTGCTGCTGTCAATCAGCCGGCTTAGTGTGGCGCTACCTAGCTTGCTAACTGGTTTATCCTGATTGGTTAGTGACACTGCAGCTCTGGTGTGCTATTGGTTAGTGCCAGCGCCGAGGTCGCAGGGCAAGGTCATGTGAGCCGTCCCACAGTTCCACGCGCTACCTGACCTCGGCAGCCATCTTTGGGTTGGTTGTCATGGGGAGAGTGATGTCAGGGTCACTGAGCTTGTCGCAGAATGATGACATTATTGGAACGTGACTGATGGCTGGGGACATATTGAGCGAATAGCAATATTTGTATTTAGTATAGCGCTGCGTGTTCGGCGAATTAATGAACAAATTAACACTTAAGATGCCGCTTTGTGTTAGCATATACTGAATGTCTCTCCTTGGGCCCCAAATCACTCTGTACCTTTTTTCTCTCCTGATGCCCCCTCTTTTTTAGCTTCTCTAAATGTTTGCTGGGTATGAGGGTTCCAGAGCCCTAAAGACCCAATAATGTGCATGGAATGGATGCCTGAGAAGCAATAAATAAGAAAAACATCTATTTAACCACTAAACCTTAAATTGCCCTCCCTGGCCTATGGGTAGTGGCCTTGGGTAATTTTTTATACCAGCCATGGGGCCAGCTGGGGCAAAAATGTGGCACGTAAAACATACAATATTTTGCGTGGACACCACTTCTTCTTGAAGGCTTTAGTGGGCCCCTCTTGTATTGGGGCCCTAGAAGATCCAGCCATCCCCTGAGAGGGAAGGAAACGGCTACCGATGGCTCCTCGTAGGAAGAGTGCCTCACAAGAAAAAGATTGGGTGCCTTGTTGATACTGTGGCCCTAACACGGCAACTAATTCACTTTCTTCGATCCGAATCTCAGAAGCACGATTTACCTCAGGATTCAAGAAAAAAAAATAACCACTTAAGAAGAAATTTTAATTGAATGACTAAAAATTGACATTTCTTGCGGAAAATCTAGATACAGTTGAGGGAACCAACCCAACTTTCCATACCGTGGTTTATGACTCCTAAATCACTATCCTTATGCACTTGTCCGAACTGTCCTGCATTCAGACCGGTTAGTCCTGCCGCACCGTTCACCTAGTATCGGTGGAAAGTTTCCCCGTCCATCATATGTAAAACAGGGTTGGTTCCTTTTACTATAAAAGTTAAAAATTTTGCCTTCAATACTTTCATTGTTGATAAATTCCGTTAAAAGTGAAGTTTTAATTCTATGGTTGGTTTTTTTAGTTAAACAGTTACGTAAACGATAAACATAATTCTTATTGGGGCTTAGTGGCTATCAACAGGTCACAAGGTCTCATGGATTGCTTGTGGTACCTTTTGAGATGGAGATACTTGGTCCTCTCGCCTTAAGGCTGAAGATACAAGAAGCCCGAGGTGCTTCCGAGCCCTCAGAGAAGGCGCATCATGAACTTGTAAGGGGTACATCAAACACCTTTTGTTGGCTAGTAAGCACTCCGTAGACGAAGAGTCAGGACCATTCCTTCATCTTTTATTTTTCTCCACCGATGCGTATGGCTGGATGAGTTTTTATGTCAGGCGACGGCAGGGACCAACGTCACATTGGTTTCTTGGTGGGTTTGGCATTTTGCCCGCAGTCTTTCATTGAAGAGATCGGTGGTTCCCCTCTTAGCCGCAGAGGGAAGGAAGTGTTTGCATTTTTCTTCGAAAATCTCAGAAGAGGAAGACTGGCGGCCATCGGTGGTCCACTGTGACCATAGACACAGAGAAATGTTCTTAAACGTTTCTGTGTTTTTAAGTGATTACGCCTTCAGATGAGAGAAGACAAAGTCAGAAATGCTAAGGTTTATTTGAGTCAATTAGTGGCAAACCACCTTTAAATCCGATGTCTTGAAAGTAAAGGTTTCTTAACCATCTACGGTCCTCAGCCTTTGCATCTGACAGAGACTGAAATCAGGGCCAGTGGTGACTGAGAAGCATTTCCCGTAAGCTTGGCTGGATCGTGCCCAAAAATCACGACCGACCAGGACGTCAGGAGGTATGCTTCGTGTGCGGAGAAGAAGGAGATCTGGATCCAAAATTGTTTTTAAATATACAATCTTTGGCCGATTGTACCAACTAGATGTCAGCTTGGTGCTAAAAAAATAATAATGCCCTGTAACGCGATCTAAACATTTTTCACTTCTCTGGTTATGTGTACCACCCGTGGTGCTCTGGAGATCTAGATGAAATGCCTGTTGGTGCATTTAAAGGACTCTTGTTTGCCCTCGGTGTTTGCAGCATTTACTCAGAGGGCTTCAAGACCGGCAACAGTCTCCTAGCAACCGCGACTCCTAGGTGGCTTTTGACAAAGGGCCAAGTCTTCTGCGCTGAACCTTTCTTCATTGAGCTTCTTCGTAAGACAATTAAATCATAGGACGCTCCGCTCTTCACCCATTTTTTCCTTTAAATGGTGTTTCCCGCTGACGGGAACTCCTCCGACGTCAGCGGGACCGACGTGTGCCGTTGTGGCCGCGTCCCGCAAGGGAAGGCTCTGGGTAGCCCGAGCCGAGTGATTTCAGTAGCGCTGGAGAAGCTTTAGGCTGTTATGTCCGGGGGGGGGGCGCAGGAGTCAGGATGGGCTGCCTGGACTGGAAGAAATAAGAAAACTGCTTTCATTATAAATTACATGCAGTTCTATATAATTCCACAGGGGGTGCAGACGCAGCATAACTGGGTCCTTTGCATGCTGTCCCTTTGGGAAACTTTATGCAGCTCCTTCATATCATCAATTTGAAAAGGAGAGGCCACGACGCATTCAGATATTCCTTTAATAAACGTGATTTGGCCCAACTGGATGAACTTGCCCCTTAAGTTGGGAACCTGTCGTTTGGGGGGTATTAATCCCCCAACCCCACACACTTTCCTCTAGCAAATCATGAGGTTCCCATTGACCCCAGTCCATGGACGCGGACACTCTTGGCCAACACTGAGAAAGCAGACACCTGAACGACCGACTGAACATGGTTTATACTCGGTGTTACCGAACATGGTTTTGCGGTGAAACATCGCTGCGACTGCATAGCGTATCAAGGAGGCAACTCTAAGGTCCACCGAGCTTTACGGCAGCTGTAGATTGTAGCGCTTCTATTTGCCTGTTCCTGGCAGCGTCCTTATAACGCTATAGCGATGACCTTTCTCCATACGCCATATGTATTTGTTACTAATTAAAGCCCTTTCGAGGACTACGTTGCCTCTGGATAATCACAGCGTGCTTGTATCTCTTCACCGGGTTCCCATGGTACTAACAGCATGGAGCCAACCGAAGCTATTTCAGAGCCGACATAGAGCTGCCTTAAATAGAAGAAGAAACGGCACTCGCATCCAAAAACACATGAATTCAAGCAAAAGCTAAGCTTGTGAGCGCCTAAAATGCTGCCTATAATGAAGACATTGGGAAACATTACAACTCGTTAACCCTAGTAATCTAGCTAGCAGAAGTTCTAGGGACTGTTCTAGGAAATTCAAGAGAGTTGGCTTATATCCTGCATAACGGATAGCTTCCTTCGCAACATGTCCCTTGATACATTCTTGCCAGCATCACTGGGCATACTTAATGTGTTTCGTGCTTCATCAATGTAATCTAGTGGCCTCAAGCACTTCGGTCGGTTTTAGAAATGTGAATTTTAAGCCGCAGTGAATCTGTTATCAACGCCACATTACCCTTAAAGGGACAGCGCAACCCAGCCGGCATCTGCTTTGCAAACAGAGGATAAACATATGCAAATTCGCTACTTTCCATCTTGTTTGTTAATTCGCCCAGAGCCGAGTTCAATGATTTTAAGTGACCTTAATTAAAAAGATTTAAGGGGGCGTCTCTAAGAGAAATACTTAATTTAGAATTTTAAAAATGTGTTGTTTCTCAGGCATTTGGATGAGTTCTGGTTCTCCCTTTGACTCCTTGTCATACTGCCAGTGAGAAATAATAGAATGGCTCGGTCTTAATCGCCCAGGCGGACACTCTGACTAATGAAAGCCTACGGAGGAACGGACTTCATGAGCGCTGCCGTAGAGAATCATTTGCTTAGGCTCAGCAGTTAAGTTTATTAAACAATTGCACACAAAAAAAATTCAAATCTCACGTTAATATGAAAAAAAGAGAATTTAATGATTTATCAAAAATAGAGAGCTGATATACAGCCACTTGAATCAGAGAAATTGTACAGGACTAAACACAGTTTAGTAATCACAGTATTAATACCTTGTAACAAGCCCATACTATGTTACATGTTTAAAGTCACATGTCCCCCCTCTCCTTACCCCCCCCCCAAGGAATGTACATTCCGGCACACGTCGCCTATTGTGCAGGAAAACCCTTATCACACATACCTATATACAAAACATTGTCTGAGAAGCCCATATCTCACGGGGTTGTTTACGTATAAACACATAGCACACGGTGTTATGCGTATATGACCTCATATTCCATGTTATTGCCGGACAACCCATATGCTGCAACACAGTCCATACAGACACCCGTTATCCAGCAATGCTGGGGTATATCCACATTGCACCGTCAATAGAGACCCATGCATTGTAGATGTTATAGACATGGTACACATTGTGGCTACAAAATCATACACCTCAAAAGAAGCACTTGTATTCTCCATTGTGTGCACGCAGGCACACAAGTACCTCGGCCTCATTTAATATCTCTGTGTATATAAAATCATATCACACCGCGCAGCACATACATACCCCCCGAGCTCCGTGTCGTTATAAACCCATAAGTCTCAACACTGTTTAAACATACAATTTAACCACGGGGCATGTACACTCAACATCACTTTGGCATTTCCTAGACTAAGCATGGTTGGCAGTTTGTCGGTCACACGTAAACGGCTGGTGACATCATGAAGCCTTGTTCGTCTCTAGGATAGGACCCCGGTTCTTCAAAGGCCAGTTCATTGTATATGGGGTTCATTTCTTCTCGGTAATCGTCGTCTAATGCCGATGGCAACTCGGATTCGGACAGCTGGCGGTACTTGGGAGGCGTCTGGGAAAAGAAAGAGAAAGATGGATGTTAGAAGACTTAAGAATCACATGCAGGGCTGTAGGCACCACAAACAACCTTCCTTGACCTTCATTCCTGTTATCCCTCTTAATTCCAATGACATAACTATTGATAACACTCCCTCTCCTAACATATAAGATACAATGATACATGGAATAAGCATAAAACTAGCTTGAATCTAAGACAAGGCCAAGGACTAATCAAGGTCTGAGAATATGGGCAGATTAGATGGGCTGAATGGTTCTTATCTGCCATTTCATAGTACCACATGGTGGGGTAGATTTAATTTAAGAAGTTAAATTGTAGAGAGAACATAAGACCCCAGGCTTGCTTCATGGATCCTGTTAAAGATCTTAATATAAAGACTTTCTTCAAAGCTCTTAGGTGGTGTGAGTGAGAATTCTATTGAGTACAGGCCCCCCTGTAGTAGTTGAGAATGTTTATTGCTTAAGTATGATGGAATCTAATTCATGTAGGACATCTTGACTTCCGATGGTGGACATGCATTCCTAAGCCCTAGACACACTGAGGTGAGGTGGAACCTGATTTTGATATAGCTGAGAGAGGTCATTTCACAGAGAGGTTCTAGGCCAAGAACCGGGTGTATCGCGGAAGGTGAATAACGGCTAGTCCTTTAATTACCGATTCCAGTTCGTCTTTAGTTTCAATGTGCTGCACTGTTGGCTTCAGTTGAAGCAGCTCTTCTTCTTTACCCTGTGCAGACAAAAAATTAAAAAAAAAATATGTTACTCTTTGTGCAAATTACATTTGAGAGAGCGAAGTAACGATCTCCATTGTTCTGCCAAAAGAGGAGTCATTCGGTAATCCAACTCAAGTCTCTTACCTGTCCTGTTTGCAGCTTTAAGGTTGGGGGAGGTGGCTTGTATTCCGGAGGACCCTCAAATCTATAAGACAATGACAAAAAAGCTTACCAGGAGGTTTAATGAAGATGTAAGAAAATAAGTTGAAAGCACTGAAGAAGAATAGTGTATGGAGTCTCTCCTTACAGCCTGGTGTCAGGTGACTTCCCTACCGGACAGAGGTTGGTCTTCTAGAAACATTGAAACCTTAAACCCCATCATATTCTCTGGGAAATGAAGACATGTTTTCGCACTCACTCTTCGTCGTCTTTTGCAGTCTGGTTTTTCCGTTGCTGCCGGCAGATCATTAACACAGTGCCCAGCACCGCCAGGCCAACGATGGCTGCTATGATACCCCCAATGATGCCGCCCGTGGCACCTGCTCCAGAAGTGTTCGGTTTCTCTGCAAAGTACCAAACTCACAGATCAGAACAGATTGCATGTCAAACAACTCTTAAGAGACTAATTCTGTGGTTTCTATACATATTGAAAGCCCTGTATAATGCATTTTTAAATAAGTGAGATTTCTTGGAAGACACTTCATTATACGCGTATCTGAGAGCTTTTCAGGGTGGGATACCCAGAGCTCTCACTCTTCTGGGGAAGAAGGTATGAGGCAGGGATAATGGGGAGCAGGTAGACACAACTGACCCCGGAGACCTGGAGAAACAGGGCTTCACCTGGAGACTCCAGGCCAATTAGGCATGGTCAGCCCAACCCTTCTTACAGAATTATCCATTTAGGACCTGCATCAAACCTGGATATCATAAACGCTAATACAATAAAGGGGAATTTAAACATGCATGAGATAGGCATATGGCTCCTGCATCGAAGACGAGACCAACGACTGATTAAGGTCTAGATGGGGCCTGAATGGGTCTGATCTGCCATCAAATTCTATCTTCCAAAATCTGTGGGTTAATATACTAAATCATATAGTACAAAATGACAAAACTTCAAGTCTGAGTCATAAATGAATCTTTTGGGTTATTTTATTCAGTTTTACGTGATTTTGCGTCTTTGAGCAGAACCAGAACATTGTGAACAAAGAAACAGGTTGAAACAGAGTTTGCCAGACACTTCCACCTCCAGACAGCCTGCTTTTATATTTTACATCTCATTTGCACAGGATCGAGGGTTTACTGCCTTTTTCTGGCCACAAACTCAAACCCTGAATAGGAGGCTAAAACTTTGTCAAGTTATTCTTTGTGAGCCCTACAAACGGCAGGAGGGCCCATGGGGCAACTTGGGCAAATGTACACTACGGAGCTGCTTTCCACTTATAGTAGCGATTTATACCTCCCAACATGTAAAGCGACCATCGTGGGGCAATTCTGGGGAGGATAGTAAGAGTCTAGTTGGTAGACTTTTTAGGTAAATGATTCTACTTTTGAAACTCCTGTAAGTTTTTTTTTTTAATTTTAAATTAGTATCATACAGAAATAACGACATGGATGATTTTACCGTCTTAAAGTCTAAAATCCAATATTTTATATCGCTCTCTATTTCCAAAGATCTCCTACTGGTATCAGTATCAGGTTTTACTGCATCCTAATGTATCTCATCTCAGACCATGATACCGATGCGAAGAACTAATTACAGAACGCTAGATGTCTTCACCTAGCTCAGTACAAGCAGCGGGGACTTTCCATAGACTCCAAACATAAATCACGCAATGCTTGTAGGGTGGCATTTAAACTCTGGGTCAACCATCTGTAAAAGTGAAATTTGCCTTTAAGGCAACGCTTCCTACAAGAACATTTACTGAGTTGGCAGAGGAGTCATAAGACGAGGATTAGGAATTGGCTTCATTCCACGCATGCGCTGAATAGAATTAGAACCACGCATAGATGTTGATGTCCCATGGAGGTTAACGCCTTAGTACACATGAACCCAGATAACCTTCTCTTAAAAAATAGAAGGGAGAATATTTTACCCGGGCAAGGAAACTTTGATTTATTTACCCCATTTCATATAGCACTATATTAAAACGCACCAAGCAACATTTAACATCGAAAGAATCCTAAAAATAACAATTTTCCAGGAATTACAGCTTTGTTATCCATTTTAAAGAGCCAACAGTGGTGAGCTTGTGCTGCAAGAAGGGCTTGTCTGGCCCTGCATAATGCATAATTAAATGCGAATGAATGAACTATGCATTATTCATGGAGGAGACACTTGCCAGGGATGGCCCATAACAATGCACAATGAGTTGAAACCAAGACTCTCCCGACAGCTTCCTCCTGTAATGAAAATGTCCTGAGCTCCTGGAAAGGAAGGACATCAGGGGAGGAAAATGGGACCATTGGGGAAGATACTTTTAATAGTACCTGGGAAATTTTAAATCAGCTGACTGTGAGACCTTTGAAACATTAACCCTTGTTTAGATTCTATGTAGTTACTCGCCAAGTGTGTTACCCAAATGGCCTCATGGATACATAAAGATAGTTAATTGAGTCACCTGCATTCAAGCAGGGATATCAACCATAACACACTGGTATCAAAAGCACCAAATGGGAATCATATATGATCACAGCAGTGTAGATCAGTCAGTTCCAGACTGTGAGAATCTACCCCTAAGATTGGGGTAAAAAACCATGAGATTCCAGGTTGTGTAACATGAATCCTACCACTGGTCTGAACACGCAGGAGAGAAAACAACCAACATATTTAGATAAGCGTGGATGCCAAATTTTTACAAACATAAATGTCTGCCAAAGAAAGACTCAAATGACTATTTATACTTTTACCAGTAGGCGCGTTTCAAATCCCTTCGAGAAAAATCAACTTCTGACGACTGTTGTAATCAGGAATAACGAGGGAAGACGTTCGGAACATTTTTGAATCATTTCCATTTCTGAGATCTGCTCCTTCATTTGGCGCCGACGTATACAGATGTATTTTAAATATAAATATATACATTCATCGGACAGCATTCGCTACAAAGCAGGCAATGTTTTTTTTTGCGTGCAATACAGGCGCTTCCCATTATTATATCTAAGAACCTATAATCCAAACAGGAGGAAGAACAGGAATAACATTGTATCCTTCATCCTCAGTACGCGAGACAACGAAATCTGCAAGAGGTCCCCCTGCATGAAAAACTTTTTTCTGGCTTGATTTCACCTTGTAGGGATCAGTTCAACAAGGCCATGTATGAAACAGAGATCCTCAATAGTGGTGAATAAGAAAGGCGTAGATTACCTTTAGCAAGTCAATATCATCATAAGAAGCTCTCTGGGAAAGTATTTCTCCATAAGGTTCTTCTTTTGATTGCGAAGGAGAACTAAAATGAAGTTGGGGGATTGTAGCACTTCATTCAGGGACACAAGGAGGTCTAATTCACTAAAGGGGGAGTTTACAAGAGAATTGTCCTCCTTGACTTCACTATACATTAGGAAAGTCCAAGTAGAGTGAGCTTCTGCTGCAGGAAGAACCTGGCTGGTCCTGTATCCCCCCCCCATTCCAAATTCTAAACCCATAGGTTCTTTTGGATGTCACTAGAAACAGGATGAGTTTTTGGGTCACCCTCCAGAAACAGGATGAGTTTTGGGGTCACAACACTAAATCCTATCTTGGATGATGGGTTTATAAGTCAAATATAAACTCAAAAGTTGAATTAGGTGGAGATGTTTTCCCCCTTCAATCCCACCAACTAAATATTGTTATAAATAATGAAAATTTGGACTATATTTTAATGTTTTTCAAACAGAGCAACATTTGGGAGGCGTTCGTGTGCGCATCATGTGTGATCACAAGCCAAACCAAACTCTGATCGGGCGGGTCAAACGAGAAAATCCATCAACAGACCGTGGACGGCTTTGACATCTGCTTTGAGATTTTAGCCACGCACATGTTTTCCTTCAGCAGGTGTTTCTGATATTCCCAAAAATGCCTGAAATTACAGACCCGGGTTTTATTTTCACAGCTTCTGCCAAGACCTTAGCAAGAAAAAGAACATTCCTTTCCACTGGAGAAAACGTGATTAATCCAACATATAACTCATTACGTGTACTGAAAGCGTATGCAGAGGATGAACATTTTTGAAAGATTTTCAAAAGCTCCCACCAATGAAAAAAAAATAAAATAATATTTTAATAAATAAGTTACTTGTAGGTCATGCCTAAAGATAACACTAAACACTTTAAAAGTAACTTTGGCTTATTATGTGGAAGCCATTGTTACCAATGGACCAAGGTCTTCTCCACTGACTGGACCCCCTTGTTTCAGAAAGGCTATCGGGTCGGAGAAAGTCCTAGTTTTCCTCAAGTGATAGTGGAAATAGAGAATGGAAATGAAACCTGTCAGACATTATTAAAAACAAGGGTTCTTGATGAAGAACAAAGACTTTTAAGCTTGTTCTCCTTACGCCATCAAAAAGTTGAAGGAGTCAGCTCCATATTGTCTGACCCTGAGAATCTACCTATTTACTCCAGGTACGGGGTATTCAAAAGAGCAATTTTCTACTATTTGTTACTATTTGTTTTGTTGGTAGAAAGAAGGTAATTTGGAAAAGTTGAAAACTTAGCTTAATACACATGATGCTATATGAGTCCTTTGATTGGTCAGACAAAAACAAATGCACATCGATTGGGGGAGGCAATGATGCTCCAAAATTTGCGTATGGGAAGCAGATGGAAACGGAGTTTATCCCACAAACAATTCTTTTTACTTAATGTTTATTAAAATGTTTATATCTTACAGCAATACAAAAAATAAAACAAGAAAATTAAAATAAAAAAAATTCCTTCTCAGCCAATCAAGTTATTTCACATTAATCCTTCATCAGCCCCTCTTAATTTCTTTTAGTGCAAACCCACAAAAGGCATACATTGCGTCCCTCCAAAGTCGTAGGTGGCCCCCACACTCCTGACAAACCAAAAAAAATGCAGTTTCTGCAAGAGAGGATGCAGTTCCCCATCACACCTACCACGATCCCAGACACAACCAGTGCCCCCCAAGGCATAGTCAGATGTAAAAAAGTCCATACTGAGGAAAGTTCGTATGTTAGCCATTCAACAGTCCAAGTGAGTGGCTGGTAGGGATGAGAACACTGGTGGAGGTTTGGTGGAGAAGGGGAAGGTGCTACATGACCATCATAAGTCCTGATAATTTTGTGTGTCCGAGCGAGAACATGGAAGGAGGTGTGGGGTCTCCAGGAGATAGCGGAAGGAGGCCTTCACACATAGTGCGGTCCTTCTTATTGCAAGAATGAAGATATTGCACGTACCTGCAGCTCAGGTGACTGGAGGATGGGTTTGAAGGAGGTGGGACTTAAATTCATATTGTAATCCTGGTGACCAATGGTAGTATGGCGCGACATAGACAATGTAGTCCAAATGATTGAGTTTGGCTCGGTTTCACATGTCCTGCTGTATAGGTGTCCAGGAGAAGATGTACATAATCTGCAGTCCAGTGAAAGTAAAGAGACACTGTAGTCTAAATCACCTGGATGGTTACACATACACTGCTGTCCTGGAGATGATCGAGCCATCAGTTTGAGACTCCATGTCATCATCCAGATAGGAGTCAAGTTGAGGATGTGGTCTGAGTTGCAACATGGGACCCACTTCATTAAATTTTTCCTCTTCCTCCTCATCCTCCAAAACTTTATATTTCATCCTCTCCTCTTCGTCCTCGTCATCCTCACCCAATGAGGGACTCAGCCCGCTGTCTCTCATGGGACCCTGACTCTTGAGTGGTCTGTCAAGATCAGAATCATCCTGGTAGGCGAACTCCTGAGAAGGTTTGCCGGTGCCAAACACTCTGGTTTTGGGGCTGTAAGATCCACGTCCCTTTGAGCTGTTCATACCACCCCTCCTGATGACGACGAAGATGACGGCAGCCAGAAGAAGTAGGACCAGGACCCCCCCAATGACCCCCCCGGCAATGGCTCCCGCGTGGTTTGTCTGCGTCCTCACAGCGTGTTCTGGATATGAGAAAAACACAGCAATTCTATATCCTGCCCGAGCACACAACGACACAGCATCCATCCCCCATAACCAGTACCCCACCCCATATGTATGCAAATCGACATTCTATATACCCCAACAGCATGCACAAACCAAGCAACTATGAAATGATGCATAGCATTAGAGTATAATGTCAGTAGGGTCGGCTTGTATCGTGATGCAGAGTCTCGTTATGCGTATTGATGAGATAACAAGGTCACTTAAGGGGGGATAGTTGGACAGGAAAGAGATGAATAGGTGTTTTGGTGGAAGTTCTTTAGTTAAAGATGGAAAAAAAATAATGAAAACACATGCAGGAAAAATGGGCTGACTGATGTCTAATATTTAGGAGCCAGACAGACAAATTAGAATATTTTTTATTTTTTTGAGCCAGGGTAGGGGGCTCAAAAAACAAAGAGAACAAAGCAAGGAAGCAAAAGAGTCCAGGAGAAGTCGATACATCTTTTTGGCCAACAGAAAAAAGATGGAAAGTAACACAAGCTTTTGGGACATCGGAGGCCTCTTCTTCACATCTTGCTCTGAAGAAACCTGAGGTCGTGAAAGCTTATGTTCCTTTACTTTTTCTGTGTTGGTCCAATAAATTGTTATCACCTCAACAAGACTTATTGTTTTTCTTGGACTAATACGGCTTACGAAGCATAGGATAATGCCTCAAACTGGATCACCAAATCCAGATCACTGGATCCCCCCCCAACACACAAACCCCCTAAGCCTCCCAGGCAACAAGAACGACTGGGCTAATACATAGAAGATCTCCAAATAGCTATAATGGGAAGGTCGATGACGATTTATAAAGACATTAGTTGGGGGGAAAACCCAAAGAGGTCCATATGCCTCCTACTCCTTCCTATAAACGAAATTGCAGCTTTCTGTACTCAAAATGCCCAGGTTAAATGGGACGACATCATCCCTGGGAACCCTCAGAGTTTGACCCAGAGTCTCCGGGTGAACTTCTACTTCCCGGGGTCTCTGAGTGACGGAGAGCTGTGGGTAGCCTACCCTGGGAAGTTCCCCAGTAGGATCACCAGGTTTCCTAGAAATTGTCCATTTTGGATACCTTTTTAGAAATATTTTATAACATTGATATGTTACATTAACCCTTTGCACGCAGGGGCCGTGCGGGACAAAACCCGGCTTATAGCTCCGGCACTTGGCGAGTTAACCAGAAACAGCCAGCGCTTTGTATGGAGCTGGAATCGAGAGCGCCACGAATATGTGATATCTGGTTCAGCACATCAATTATAGCAGAAGAAAAGGCTGAAAAACTAGGACATGTTTTAGTGATGAGTAATTACCGTCATCATCCAGACAATTTGCTGGAATTATGGAACGGCAGCTGCACCTAAAAAGGAAACGGTTTCTCTCTCTATTTTTTTTTTTTTCTTGCGGGCTGAGAAAAAAAAACAAAAAACACTAATCTGACCCAAATAATTAAGGCGCCAACAAAAGAAAAAAAGTGTTACCAACCACAATATTATGCAGAGTGCAAAAATAACTAATAAACCAAGGCAGCTCTGGAAAGAATAAATGGGTAAAAAATGGGTGGAAAAAAAGGCACTTTAATTTGCTGCACGCGGATCAAAAAGTAAATATTTTCTACGCAACAATAAAAATAATAAAATAAATAACTGCCTGTTTAGTAGGAGACGGCGAACCTGTAGCGTGTTCGTGGCAGGACTTATGCTTTCTGCTCTAATACGCAGAATTGGAGGAATTGTGTTCTAGCGGCTAGAGATTTCCATCTTTCTTTATCCCGCGCCCATCCCCCATTCTAATATCACTGAGCAGCTCTCGGCTCGCATCTATACGCACGGAAAGCACTTTGATCAGGCTGCCTGTTTACATACAACACGCACAGGTCTTCGAGAGTGGCCCGCTGTTCTAAAATTAGAATGGAGAATGGGGGGGGTGGGGGAAGCATAAAACTTACTATATCTGCAATAAAATACATTTTTTTATTTAAATAAACAAAAGAAAAACTTGATGTCTTTTTTTTTTCTAGATCACAATGCTTCACCTGATTTAAATCAGAACGTTTTTTTTCTCCTAATACACGGCACACGTCTTACTGGAACATAGCATGACCTCATTCAAAGCCATTGAGATTTGCCACATATTGCACTGGAAACCTTCGAGCGGATAGGGTTAACCATTCTCCCTGCATATTTTTAATGTTTCCAAGCCACAAAAAGGTCAGATTCCAGATTTCTTACTTGACAAAGGGCTAACATTAGATAGGCATTTATATTTATATATATTATATTAATTTTTTTGCTATTTTTAAAAAGGATTTTAGTTAATGCTTTACAAAAAAAAAAAAAAGGTTTTGCTTTTAAAAAAATATACAAAAATTTAGAGGAAAAAATTACCAGTCTAATAATACAAGCAAAAATAAATATATATCAAAAACCCTAATTTAGTAAAACATGAAATAAATATTAAAGTTAAGTGAGGTGATGTCTCCTGGTTTGACACCGGGAAGCCCTGCTTGCGGTGGAACCCAGCTCCACGTTGGTTGGGGTGACATCAAAGTCAACCATCGGCCAATTAGAACAGAACCATCCTCATGAGAACGTTCTCATTTTCCTCTTTATAACAGTTTCCCCCTCGGCCAGGAAGCATGGTCTTGTTGGAAATGGAATAAATGTTGGTGTTGCCTTCAGAACGACCTTGAGAATGATTTTTAAGGAACCTGTGATATTCTCCAGAGCCTTTACAGGGCTAATTTTAGGGATACGCTGAAAATTGCCATGAAGCCTCCTGAGATGTTCCACACGGGGAAAAAAAGCTTGGGACTTGGGTTCACGGTCTTGAATTCCCAGCTCCACGGTGAACATGGAGTTTGCCGAGGGCTCCTACTCAGGAGGCAGCAAAGTTCAGCCCTGGCATTTGATAGCCCATAAAAAAAATGGGGTAAAAAGGACTATTTTATAACTATTAATTTAATGCATTGAGGGAAACCCCCATCCTACTTAAACAAAACGGAGCCATGATGGTTTTTTTCCGTGTGCCGGAGCGAAAGCTTTAAAGGTTGTGGCTTAACGCGACTGCAAATTGCTAGGTTCGCCTTGGCTTCACGTCAGCAGATTTGAGGAGCTGCCAATGATACCTGCCAACGTGCTTATTTTATCAGTGGGATAAGCGGTAATACGGCCGCCAACCATTGTCCGCGCTAAACGCCTCATAGGGCGTAAATTGGGAGCTAGCAATGGCGGCAGGTGTTACATATTAAGACTACTAGCATGGGGCCTATCTGATGCGATTGCCGTTTTGGCAAAGCGATCCGCGCCTGCATTAGTACACAATGGAGGCGATGTATGGATGGTTAAGTAGCACGAGCAATGGGCTGGTTGCTATAGCGACTGCACAACTTTCACTTATTTTGTTGGGGCAAGGAACCCTATTTAGGCATGTTGGTCCTTGCAGACTCCCATCATCTGCAGGCAGGCACGAGGGGGGGGGTTGTAGCTCACAACTGCTAGAATGCAGAAGCTTTCTTCCGTCTCAGATAAATATTGTACAGGGGGGGTAGATCTCAGACCGAGCGGCATCCTGCAACACGGATTAAGCCTGGAGGCTTTCATGCAAATACCACGGAACAGCCAGCCTACCCACGCAGCAAAAAAATCACGGCAACATGGGATTAGACCGCAGATCAGAAGACATACGGAACGAGGAATATAGTCTGGCCTATTTAAACATCTGAGCGTTTATGCTTTAATTAAGTGTTTTAAAAGAAACAGGCTATCTGGATTTAAATAACTGTACTACCCCCTACCACCTCTGCTGGAACACATACCATGTATCCACCTCCGTTCCAATGAAACTACAGAGTAACCTTGGTTTGATCCAATTAGTTTCACCCAATACACCCATTTACGTTGTAGCACTGGCCCACAACACACATACCCCCCAGTCAACACACATATCGGCCCCCCATTCATCCCATCAATTCTTACTTCCATTAACTAGCCGTAACTTGACCAAATATGCTGTGTTTATGTTCGTTAAACTTGCATTTTACAACCATAGCTGCCAACTGTCCAGAGCACCCGGATACAGTCCAGCCAGCGCCACAGGAAGTCCAACCATTGTTGCACTTTGCTACGATTCTAGCATGGATAATGTTACTTGGCGCCCATTTAATAACAAGCCAGAGCTACCCAATATAACAAAATAACTAATAGAAGGAGAGCCGAACACGCCTAATTTATGAAAAAGGTCAAAGCATACACGCGAGGTTTATTTACGTCTCCCGCCCTAAGCCCATTTCCAGACATGGCTAACTTGCCCCGGGCGCGTAACACTACGTGATATTTCAACTTTATGGAAG
The DNA here is from genome assembly GCF_027358695.1 of Spea bombifrons. NCBI lineage: Eukaryota > Metazoa > Chordata > Amphibia > Anura > Pelobatidae > Spea > Spea bombifrons. Next base: position 27,777,397 of record NC_071098.1, read on the forward strand.
GTATCGGTGACAAAGGGTGACTACACCTTAAACGGGACAACACCCAACGGACAAAGTCACTACACCGAGTCCCGCTCATTCTCGTGCTACAAATATATTTGTCTAGTGAACAGTCAGCGCGGAATTATCATACGATTAACTGCCCGGCTCAGTTAGGTTATTAAAAAGGAAATCTATACACGATAGACCCCATGCCCCAGTTTCCTTCATGGAGTACGGAGTACTTATTGGTTAATTTAGCCCCCAATACGCTGCACAAACACTTATATATCACAAACGAGATGCATCTAAGCCCGCAGTCGCTTGTTCTTTCTCGTAGGGAAAGCCAGAAACCGCTTCCGGGTCCCTCTGGGAAACACAGAACAGATACTCCCCTGCGGATTACTTCATTATTAAAGAGACGTCTACAGCTGAACTTCAATGCGACGTCTACCGAGAGCTGCTTGTAAGAAGTGAGGTTCCTTACCCAGGTGCACAGGGTGGGACATTTCCATGCTTACAAAAAAGGAGGACAGAAACCATGCCCGACACTTTAAACCAAGCAATATAAATGAAGCTTCGGGATTATGGGAAGAGCAGCAGGCTTAGTGAGCAGTTCTCAATGTCAGGCAGCTGCTGCAAAAGCCAATGTGACATAGATGCATAGAAGGGGCTTAAAAAGAACAATAAAGGGTCTTCTTTAAATTAATGGAGGTTGGAAGGGTTGACATGAGGAAACACGGTTTAAAATGATGATGGGGAATGTCTGGCAGTCCAAGAAATGCTGTCTGGAGATGATCAGAACCGCAGCGCCCATCAGATGGGTTGCCAGAGGCCGCTGCCTTATTTTTTGGCTCACACACATGCATTGGCAATCCGCTTACCTCTGACTACCACTTCCTGATGGCCGGCTCTGCTCCCAAGAGCATTCGTGACCTCGCACAAGAAGGTTTTGTTCACGCGTTCATCCACCTGATCCACATACAGGATGTTGCCCTTGGCGTGCACGGATTCCGGAAGCGGCGACCCATCAGCTCTGCGAAGAGAAGACCGTCAGCCAAGTCCAAATCTAGAAGCCTAAACCAGACTGGTCTGGAAATGGCTCCCCTACAGAATCTCAACGTACGTCACTGCCAATAGGCCGAAATGCTGGTTACCCACAATTAGAAACTTCATGAAGGACAGAAGTAGAACTAAATTACCAAACGACTTTGGAAAATTGGTGAATTTGGGGTCGGGTCAGAGATGGGTATATTTAACTTACGTTTTCCAGGTGAATTCCGTAGGAGGAGGATTGCCCTGGGCATTGCAGGTCAGGTAAGCTCCGTTGCGATTTAGGTGCCAATTATCATCGTATCCTTCAATGGTAACCACAGGGGAGTCTGCAAGAAATCTCGGGTTAATGCTGGATCGATAAAAAAAAAATTAATAAGATTTGCCCCATAGCTACTAAAGTGAAGCTGACATAGATCATCCCCAAACCCAAGATTTATCAAGAAAACGTAACTTATTTGTAACATATTAGTACAATAAGTGTACAATGTGGCAAACAATAGAATGTCTCAGTCTTAGTCACATTGACGGACACTTTGATGAACGAAAGTCTATGGAGGAATAGACTTCATTAGCTGGGGGGGGTCAATTACTGTTTACTGGGTAAATACTTACATTGCACGGACAACACCAAGGGGATCTGCGTTTCCTTTGACTCGTAGGTGATGACACAGGTGATTTTAGCTTTGTCCGCAGTCCAGGCCGGCGTTATCCTAAAGTTGCTGATTGTCGTGAATGTACCATCCGTGTTGTTCGTTGTATCTGTGGTCACGTTGCCGTTGAGGGTTGTCTGCCACGTGATTCGAGAAGGGGGTCTGGCGTTGGCCGACTTGCACGTGGCGACGGTCATCTCCTGATCGCCGGCCACGACCGATACAGCTGCAGCCGAGTTTTGCGGCGTGGCTACAAGTTAGGAGTAAGAAAATATATGCATTATAGATGATCTGGATCGGATAGAAGGAAGCGTAGAGTGTGAGACAGAAGCCACCGTGTGCCCATGGAGTAAAAAGTCTTCGGATTAGACTAGTCAATTTGTCACTCTTTTCTACTACAACCTACAATAAAATAATTCTCTTTTAGAACTAAGAAGCTGAGGAAAACCATTTCAACCAATCAGCTTTCTCTCGACAGTGTCTAAAATTTGATCTGTACGCTGTGCTAGCCACTTCGCTAGTAGATGTACAGGGGGAAAAGCAACCTTGCCTGAAAAACGTTGACCTCAATATAGAGGTGACTTCAAATATGGTGGCCAGGTGGGACCGAGCTCCTGTCATTAGTCAGACCAGCCATATAAACGTTGTACGGTGCGTTCTAAATGGCATTTACGGAAGAGCTTTATGGAAAGCCGTGTAGTGCGTTGTATGCGTAACGCCCGGTTGAATTCCACTTTCTTACCTTGAACGGTCAGACGGGTAGTTGCCAAGCGGTTTCCCGCGGGGAAGGTGGTAACCTCGCACACATATTCCCCTTCGTCCGCGGCCAGGAGTTTTGTGATGCGGATTGCCGCACTCGTCTGCGTCGGGTCTACAAACTGAATCCGTACGTTGTCCTGGACGTGCGTTCCGTGCTGAGGGCTAAACGCTGCCATGTTGACACCGTCTCTTCTCCATATGACTTGGCTTACGTGTACAGATGGATCGTTGCTGGTAAACGTACACGGCAGGATGACTTCTCCACCCAACATACCAGTCACCTTGTCCTTTGTGGTGACATCTTGAGCCTGCAAGACTAAGAGAATAAGGCTTGGTGAGGAACAATATTACGACTCACGTGCAGAGATAGAAGGACATTACCTTGAAGACACTTCAATATTAGTTTTTTGAGGAGCACATTTTGGGTAATTCAGCCTTTTGGAGACGTAGAGCTGTATTTTTATTTTTGGGGGGTATTTTTCTATTTCGATGTGTTTCGGTCTATGGCTTGGAGGTCCAGACGGAACCTTCCCAAATCCATAAAATACGTGGCCATGATGGCAGTCTTAATCTATCGTCCAAACAGCTTATCTCTAAACCAGACTGCAGTTCCCAGCTGAACATTCCATGCACACCTCGGGCAGGGTGTTACTGCAAACATCTGTACACTGGGAAGCATGTAACTACACGTATACATACGGTAATTATGAAGCAACAACATAACTGCCCAAACTGGCAAGTCCTCAGGGAAAAAGATGCATGTTTCATGGCGTTAAAAGGAAAGTTTCGCTCTGCTTGGCGTATGAAGGCCAACGGCTCCTTTGCACTAAATGGAGCCGTGAAGGGAACAGCGTCTCGTACAGCAGAACATATGGATTCCCATCTCAGCAGCAAAGTATAGAAACAGATGCGCAGACAGGAACGCGGGCCCAGAATGAAAGCGTTAGGACCTTTTTATGCTTCATTTATGGACTCTGTTATGTAATCAAAATAATCACAGGAAAAGGAAAGGAAGAAAAGAGTTTTTGGGGGGGTTTTCATTTAAAAAAATTTTAATTAATTATTTTTTGGGCACATTGAACTACCACTTTGGTTACCTGTTGCTTAATTAAGTGGTTTAATTTGGAACATTTATGCTTCAGTAAGGGATATGCCAAATACGCCCATATAATCGTAATAACTGCTCAATGAATATTTGCTATGCCTCAACCCCTTTTTAGATGGGTATAAATATATGTTCTTGTACGCTATAGAATCAGAGATCGTATCATGCATACATTCCTGTCTGTGTGTCCGATTTCTCTCGAGCCGCTCGATAAAGGTATCTATATAATTTGGAACCCCAAGGTATAGAAGTACTCGGAAGTTGACTGCATCCATCCGTGTCTCCCATACAGGTGACCTGTAAGCTTTCCAGGTAAGCAATAAAAGACTGCAAGGGATAGCCTTAAGTCAACGTGGTAACAAATAAGTCAGGGGATAGTAAAACAAAAATGTTAGTCTAATATATTAGGAGACACCCTTCATAGAATGGCCAATAACCCCATATAACTATTGAAACAAGTCTATGGATTAAGGACAATGTAATAATGGCCAACACCAGGAATGAGGTAGGGCAGATGTGTGCTTGTGTTATGGAGTGGGGATAGGTTTTATCAAATGTTGTCATTCTGGAAAGCTACCAGCGTGTTTCTGCTGATATTTCCACCTCGGCCTCATCCGACTTCCTCCCACGGAGTGCATGAATAACGCCTGATTCACCACTGAAAGGGCATCACAAATTTCCAGCTGCTGTTAGGAACGTAGAGGCACTGAAACCACAGTTTAAAGGGGGCACTACAGCCATCATATGCACCTTAATGCACATGATAGTCCAACTCCCACCTCATCCACGTACAAGCTCCATCATTTTAATGGCCAGGAGGTTATATTCAACTCATCGCCCATTGGACAGATGGTGGTGGTTGAGTTGTAAGAAGAAAACCCTTTAACTCAACCGATGATGATGATGACGACTATCAGCGATAGACCAAGCCGACTAGGGTTACTTCTGCGACACACATTCCCTACAAAACTCTTTCTGCAACCAAACAAGGTACCCCTTGGAATGAGACGAGTATCCTCGACAGTACTGTATTAACTGGATAACAGGTGTTCGTGGTTATTTATCATTTTTAATGATGTTTAATATTTTCATGTGATGTTGGCTTTGCTCAAGCAGCTCTAGGTCTCTGTAATTTTATCAGCTGTTGCGACAACGTTGGATACTTGGTTTCTAGAAAACAAGACTGGTTTCCCACGGGAAATAGATAATAAATAATCATGATAACAGAGGATGTTATTACTGTTTATGGCAAAAAAAATAAAATTACGTTCATTCAGCTGAAAAATTGGGCAGGTAACCTTTTCGCTTTGAGTATCGATGGAACCCATTGCTACTCAAATGGTTAACACAACCAACGTCATTCATAGCTGAAACAGGCACTTAGAGCCCGGGAGCTACTGAATAAACAAACTCTAACAGTCATCTATAAAAGGCCTACAAACCAACTGGGATCTGGACAATGCATCGAGACAATGACTCTCCGCAGAGCCACGCAACTCGCACTCTGCATGGAAGACGTCTCCAGAATATTAATGCATCGCTACTCGTCTTCCCCCAAGATAGACCTCCGGAAGACAATGATAAAATGTACACGGTAACACAAGGCTCTGTCTGTTGAGAGACTTGGCGTGGCCTGTAATGACAACATTTCTCAACCTTTAAACTAACAAGAGTATCTCTTCTAAGCAGTGCTTAGCTAATTACTCCTAATCTCAGCTTTGATCACCAAACAGCAACAGTTGGGTACTGATAAAGCCCCATCCCACCCCTGGACACAACTTCATTGGGATTCCAGTTCCAGACACTGAGCTATTGGATATTCACCTTCTTTCCCCAGTTTTATGGCGTCTCCATCACCATCACCAAATCCACAATCTACTCAGCAGCCAACGGTTGCTGCCAAGGCTTTACTAGACTCTCCTTCATATCCAAGTGCTCACCAGATCCTGCCACCTCCATTGTGAAATAGCTCTTAAAATGTGTTCTTCCCCCAAACAAGGTACCATTACAAGCATTGATTTATTCCCTTGAGATATTGAGAAGTCTACCGGCTACTCTCTTAATACCCCACAGCCTAAACTTTATAAAGAAGCCATCTTTCCCCCCCAAGCTTCGAGGTCTTCTGCCCAGGACCTTCTCTACAACTAAATCACCCTTACCCAAGCAGGGCCGTACCTTCTGTAATAGAGCGTAAGCCCACAAGAGCAGGCTTGTCTCCACCTTCTGTACCAGTACAGAAGTCTCCCTCACTCAGCCTGCAACCAGCTCGGAGTGATGGGAGTGAAAGGCCAAAAGGACCGGACAGATATGGGTTGCTCAAAGCCTGTCCTCATACGTAAATATATTTTAACCACTGCCCTTTCATAAAATGAATTGTTCAGCCACGGGGCTGACACTGAAATGAAATCATGCCTCCCTGCTTCTGATTCAGGATTACTCCCTCTCTATTAATATAATTGTTATTTAGACATGTACATAGGTTTGCCCCTGAGTCAGCATTTAAGATCTCAAAGCATTCAATTATACGGCATTATATATTAATTTATTTAATTACTAATATATTGGGGGGGGGTTGGCTTTTTTCCTCCCCTTAAATTTAATGGTGTGACCCTAACATTAAATGGGACTCGTCATCACAGCTAAATTTCCTGTCCCGAAGTTCTGGCTCTTCTCCTAACCCCAACCCTTACAAAGGCTGCCTGAACCAATCAACAGCAATCAGCAACTTAAAAGAGGGGAGAAAACTTAACGGGGCGGAAGAAAAGTGCATAAAAGTTTCTTAAGACATTCCAAACCAGTAATAGTTTGAAATAGGTCTCTGTGCTGCAATATTCGGACAGGGGAACCGTGTATAAAATCATAATAGGATGGCGACCGTAAAGAGAACAAAAGACCCCACAGAAACCAACAAACATTCCAGGATTTACGGGGCAATAAAGAAGCCTCAGGTTTGGGTAAACAGCTTAAACTCCGGGGTGGCTTTGTTAAACTAAGATTTCAAGATGACATAAACCGGGCAGAGAATTATGGGGCGGCTCTGTAAAGCCAAATGCCAAACCATATACGTGACCTTCAAAAGTTTGGGGCCACTGAGCCGTTTGCATGGAAAACAAGGACATTTCTGGCTATAATATAAAAGGGTTTTAATCATCAATTAGCCTTTTAAACTTAAACTTGGATCAGCGAACACAAGGGGCCATTGGAACACAGGAGTGATGGGAGTGATAAAGGGCCATTGGAGCACAGGAGTGATGGGAGTGATAAAGGGCCATTGGAGCACAGGAGTGATAAAGGGCCATTGGAGCACAGGAGTGATGGGAGTGATAAAGGGCCATTGGAGCACAGGAGTGATGGGAGTGATAAAGGGCCATTGGAGCACAGGAGTGATAAAGGGCCATTGGAGCACAGGAGTGATAAAGGGCCATTGGAGCACAGGAGTGATAAAGGGCCATTGGAGCACAGGAGTGATGGGAGTGATAAAGGGCCATTGGAACACAGGAGTGATGGGAGCGATAAAGGGCCATTGGAACACAGGAGTGATGGGAGTGATAAAGGGCCACTGGAACACAGGAGTGATGGGGGTGATAAAGGGCCTCTGTACGCCTATGGAGAGATTCCATTAAAAATCAGCCGCTTTCAGCTACAATAGTCATTTACACCGTTAACCCCATCTGCGCTGGATTTCTGATCCATTTTATGTTATTTTAATGGGCAAATCTGCTGTTCTTGCAAGAATAAAGGACATTTCTAAGTGACCCCAAACTTTTGATTAGTAAGTCATACAGGGGAGAAAAGTTCCTAGCAAATGTCAGACTGATAGAACGATCCTCAGAGCCCTCCTACCCCCTACTCCTATTGTCATGGAGGTAACCGTGTAATAGAACACTGGATGGTCTCAGACGTTACCATGGCAGCCCCTGGCAGGAGGAGGACAGCCGGCAGCCACCATCCTGCTCCTGATTGGCTGCAGAGTTTGTATCTTTTTAAAAATTTCTGTTACTTTTTTTGAACTACTGCAGGAGGCGAAAAAAAAAAAGAAAATCGAGACTCAACGACTCCATGATATGCTATAAACACAGTAAGGTGTTTTTTTTTTTTTAAAAAAAACCTGAATTTTATTTGAAAAAAATATCTTATTTTTTATAGAATTTAAGTTTCTGTAACATTGAGGCGCGGGGCTATAAGGCCGTTAAACTCTGTAACAAGGAGCTTATGGATGAGACCATTTTATCAAGAGTTTGTGGAGTCTTTAGTCAAAATGTATATTTTAGTCCAGTAAAAAGTAATAAAAACTAAAAAAAAAAAACTACACAGGCCTTTGAGACCTCAGAGGTCTATTCTTTAAGTTTGGGTTGCAGATTCACTTTACTTTGTAGTATGAGGGGGTAACTGGGGGCTTCTCCAGCAAGGAGGGCATATAATGCCAGGGAAAATGTGTAATGAACAATAAAGCTGGGGGAATTCAAATGTCCGGCAAACACATGGTTTAATTGCCATGCCAGCAGGATGGATTTGAAACCCAGAAATGAGCATATTTGGTAAATCTAAACAGATAACCCAGTTAACCCTTCCCTTTATCCTACAGAGCCTGTGGCAAAAGGGTCGGGCGACAGAACAAACAAACACCGACTCCAACCTCCATTAGTAGAATCTTCAAAGCCAGAGGTTGTTTTGACACCCAAAGAAGCCTGGAATCCATCAACAGTCTCTCATTACAGAGACACAAAGTTCCTTTATTACATAAGAGAAGAAGGAGAGGCCATAATCTAAAACCTGAGGTTATACTGAGAGGGTGGTAGATAAGTGGAGCAGACTCCCAGCAGACATGGTAGAGGCTAATACAATGAGGGAATTTAAACACGCATGGGACATGGCTTCTGAATTTAAGACGAGATCGACTGAGGACCGCAACGGAGTCTTTGATGCAATCACTAGGATTTTTTTTTTATCTCTCTAAGCTAATTTAGTGACTCAAAAACTGTAACAAAGAGGAACATCCAATTATTTTCCTTTTTTTATGATTGGCCATTTTATTATTACGAATGACCGTATCATCCCAAGCCACTCAATTTACTGGCGTTTATACGACCCGTGAGCTTGTGTAATTAGCGTTATAAGGTGAGGTGGGGAACGCACACATGCTGACGTGTTGAAGATGTATACTGTGGGGTTGGACCGTACAATGCCTTTGCCATAAGCAGCCACGGTGATCCCATTAACCCTATAGTTATAAGCGTGTTGGTTATACATCATGGAAACCGATTAATAGGAAGAAGTGGGATTCTAGAATTCACAATCTTCATCGCAACATAGTATCAGGGTTACTACACACGCTGATAACGCTGAATGCCGGGGAAGACGCTCTCCCTCACATTCCTTCCATGACTTATCTTCTTCTGGTTCCATCAAAGTCCTAACACAGCCACCCCACACTTCCAAGACATCTCCCGAGCACCGCGCTATCTTTGGAATTCAGCGGTATCTGGATCTGTTTCTCTTTAGCGGAACAACCGTTACAGGGTCTACTGAGTGAGAAATACCATGCGGCTGGACCTTGGTGAGCTTCTTCCAGCGAGCCAATCGATGGGACATTATTAGGACTTGACGTAGCGCCATCATATTCCGCAGCGCTGTACAACGGGACAAGGATCCAATCATCTAATTGGCCTGAACCATACATTATAAAGGGGCAGCCCATGGAGTTTCTTCTAAACATGCTTTGCCTTTCATAATGCTTAGGTTGGTGGCGAGAAGGTCCTCCAGAACCAACCATCACTTCTCTCAATGGGGTTGACCCATCGTAATATATAGCTTTAGGTTCATTTTACCTCAACTCTCAACGTTTAGTGAATAAACCCCTGAACGACGGTCAATCTTGGCTGTGGTTTGGATGGACGGAAATTTGCAACGCAGAAGCCAATACCCTGAGCATTCCAGTCTATGGCATATTGTATATCATCATATAACGCCTGTATACTGTATTTCCTATATGAAATGGTGTTCTGTATCTTACCCGCGGTTATATTAATTGTCCAGTATGACGGCTATCCGTGTAAAAGCCATCTGAGTCACCAGGCGACATGTTTCATTAAGGAAAAGTGATTTGAGTCGTGTTTCATGGTACGTTATATACGGTACTGTAGAAATGCTGCAAGGCTTTGTTAATTTATACAATTTACAATGTATTGTGTGGGTTAGCAGATCTGTCCTTTCTAAAGCTCAGCGTATTTTTTCAGATTGTAAGCTCTGCGGGCAAACATTCATCTCCTAATGTTTTAATTGTCAAGCATGATTCCTTTCTTGTGGCTTTCTGAATACAGCTACAAAGTATCTGTTATTAATACTAGACTCAGTTCTTGGTGGAACCGGGGACCCCTCTCCAGATAACCCCCCCTCCCTCTGCTTCTACCCCCCTCTCTACAACAAGAATGAGATCAGAGATCAACGAAGCATTAAACAAGAGAGCACAAAAAAAAACAGACATGCAAAGGGACGAGGGTAGCAGGACCAGAGAGTGGGGATTAGAGAGAGAGAGGAGGGGGCAAGAAGATTCAAACAAAAATGTGGGGGTGGGGGCTTGGCAGGAGAGAGGTAAAAGCCAAGGGGGGTGGGGGGTTTGCAGGGAAAAATAATGCTGAAGAGAGTGATGGGGTGATGGCATCTCTAGGGAAACACACAACCCAACAGGGTTAATGGGAGATGCAGACATTGCTCTGGGTGAAGGATGGTCAACCGTGGGAGGTTGTCCAAGCAGAGCCGGATGAAAGGAACCAATGAGATGTGATGGTGGTAGTGATGAGAGGTAAATTACAGAGGGAGAGAGAAAGTGAAGGGGGGGCTATGGTTGAAGAAAGTTCTCGCATGTCAGGACCCCAGCCCCCCCTCCTCCCCCCATTATAACTATGTAATTGTACACGGGCTGTATTTGGGCTTTTCAGACAAAAGTCTGGGAGGATAGTACAAAGCCCAAGAATGAAGAAAAAGTTAAAAAGCCAAAGAAAATATGAAACACCAGAAGAATAGATTATCCAGCTGGAAGGTGTATTCCACAACACGACACCTGATACCAGAGCATTAGTTATGGCTTTTTAGAGGGACGCCTACCCCTAATTTAAACCAGATTGCAGAGGAACACGAAGCCCTGAAGCCCTTCTATCGTCTGCCGAAAAGCTCTGGAAGTTGTTAGCGTATCCCTATAAGCAAATACTACGGCCTATACATTCTGGGTAACTCCCAATCGTCCTTCCTTTTGACCCGAACATCTCATCTCATCTCTTCTTTTTCGAATCCCCCTCTGTGTGCCCCTTTAAAGCAGAAACCTTTTTTTCTACATTCTAGATTTTATCAGATTTGTTAAATTTCTATCTACAGGTTACTCGAAAATTAATATCTCATATAGAAAAATGAACCCCTTTCTTATAGATGACGTAGAACCATCTGATTGTCGGAGCAGAACGTGTGAAGGTATACATGGTTTTAGCCAAGTAGATAATTACAAAGCTCAAGTTATTCTGCCCTAAAAAAGGTGTATTCGACCTTAAGCAGCTCTCACGCGCATGCACAGTTCATCCGATGATGCAATATGGCCATTTACATTCGCTGCGGGTAGACGAATGCTCAGTGACATTTATATAACACAAAGGCACTGAGTGATGTATAGATCAAATCCAGGGCTTCTAACGAGTTCAGCCTCATCTAAGAAACGGACGGCTATCAACAGGTGCCCAATATTGGTGGGTCAAAAGGCCTTGTCCATGGTACTGACAGGTAGGCAGTAGCCTATACACCGGATATAACCAAACATGTTGGGGGGGGGGGGATTGGAATCTTGGCTGCCTATACACCTATAACAGGTAATATTGGTATACGTACAATGCCTAGGGGCACCCTAAAAACATATCATGCACTAAGATTAGTTATTTAATAGGAAGTCTTATTTTAATAAGGGCAGCAGTCAAGCCCCTAGGCATCCATCCAGCACATCGACAGTCCCAACCTTCACCAGGTACAAATAATAATAATAATAAAGTCGGCTTGGCCACCTAATTCATTTTACATATTGCAGGGCAGCCTGACCAGCAGTCTGTATAATTTATACACAATTAATTTCTTGTATCTTGGCTGAACTTGACAGTCACTGATTAAAGGGACACTACAGTCCCTTTAGCGCATGGGCCGCGTAGAATAACACCGATACCGGAGAGGTTTCTCTCTAGCAAAGCCATCATATCACATGACTCCTCCATTGTACTCGTCTCTCCGTTTACAACCTTTTTTTTTATGTGCCAGAGGACCTTGAACATGAAGCCAAAGGGACAAAAATCAATTATAATCATTATAAATTATTAGTAGTCGGCGGACCACCAATCAATAAGATTGAAGGAAGCCGACAAGGCTGGGGGGAATTGAAATGTTCACAGAAGGAGTTAAATTTAAATCCCTCCCTTGGTCTCCCGTCCCGCTCCCCTTCTCACTGTTTTGATTGGTTAGTCCAAATAAAATAAGCTCATGCCCAATATTTTGCCCATATTTCTTTGGCTCCGTTGCACCTGGGCAAGACCCGGCTCCGTGCCAATTAATAGCAACAAGCTGCAATGGAGACTGGAGGCTTAGCCGTTAACCCCGTAGCAACTTCACCCCAGACTGGTAATTGTATTATAACAAAAGAGGATAAAAGCATCCAGTATCGGTGAGAGTGACCGTCCCTGGGGGGGGATGGGGGGGGAATGAATGCAATCAGTGTGATAGAATAGTTCCTGATGACTGGGTGTGACTGAGTGTGTGTGTGTGACTGTGTGCGCTGAGTGAGTGTGTGTGTGTGTGTGTGAAGGGACTCTGACCTCCTCGCTCTCACCCATATATACAATAACCTCCCCCTCCTGATACAAGGCAGTCCGCCCCCTCCCCCAAATTTAATTATTACTCTTGCATTCCCAGAATTCCTTAACTCAACCATCACAGACCAGTCAAGCTCCACAGGGTGAGAGAGGGACAGACTGGGGCAAAGTGGAGGGGAACGGGTTAGCTCCCCCTTCTATAGGGGGACAGGTCGATGTATATGATCTAAAGACAGGACGGCAATAATTGGATGAGACATAATATATACATATACACACGTATATACATACATACATACATACACACACACGCCAATACCTATAAGGGGGTATTAGAGGTAAATCAATACATTGTGGGTTTAAGAATATATAGACGACAGGTCAGTATGCAATGCGAGTGGCGTATACGATGCTAATCTATCCATGCAAATTATTATTTATTGATTTATATATCGCCATCATATTCTGCAGCGCTGTACAATAGGTAAAGAGAACATTACAAGTAATGCTTGATTGACAGAATGAAGAAGGTGAGAAGGGCCCTGCACAGTGTATAAGTTGCGATGGATCATAGAAAGGGTATAAGAGCATTGGCAAAAGGTGTATAGCACAAAATGCAGACAGATAACGGGATGATAAATAATATGTTTGGGGTAAAACGATATAGCGATGGGAGAATGTATTTATAGACTAGGTGACGGCATGGTGGGTATATTTCATTAACAGCTGTTGGGACATGGTGGGCACATCGTGGTGATTGGGAATGACAAGGGCAAAGTTAAGGGTTACAAGAGGGCATGGAGGGATATGCAATTATAGTAAGGGAGATATATATATTATATATATATATATATTATATATATGATAGAAGCAGGTCTGGAATTGGGTTGAATGTGTATATATAATTTATATAGCTACTGGGGAGGACAGCAAGCCCACCTAGTAGAATAATAGCAGAAAAACTGTAACTGATGCTAATTAAAAGCACACACATAGTCTGATCCAAGGGCTGACAATCTAAAAGGGGTCTTGTTAACCCCTATGAGCCCCACAGTAGCCACATATAGACAGGAACACAGGGGAGCTAAAGGGTTACTACATACAGAGGCAGGTATGGACATATGTAACAGGCTGGACGTACAGGTTGTAGAAGTGGCCATATTGTGCCCGTGACTCCAGCTTAAAGGGAAGTTCCAGCCAGACAGACAGACAGACAGACAGACAGACAGCCTGGTCTCACAGACAGCAACCCACACCGCACATAGCTTACTAAAAATATTATAGTAAATTAACCCCTGGAGGTGCGGAGGGGAAGCCGATCGCCCCCTCTCCTGCACCTTACCCGATGCCAGAGTGCGCGAGCCAGGCACGGATCCTCTCCCTCCGGCACGGGAAAGGTTAAAGAATGTTTAGATTCAGGATTATTAAATAGTAACATTGTAACAAAAAAAAAACCAGGCAGCGGCTGCCACTCACTCACCTCCGCAGAGCCCACAGAGAACCAGCCACAGCAGCATCCTCAGGGCAGGGGGTCCAGCTGGGGGGTCTCGCTCTGGTTTTGGGGTCACTGTTCCCCTTTTTTTTTTCCTCCTGGGTGGCTGGGGGGTAAATCTTCTTCCCCTTCTCTGTGTCTTCTTTCACCTCCACCTCTCACTAAGCCCTGATCTCTCTGTTGCTCGCACCTCTCCTCTCTCCCTCTCTATCTGGTTTCACTCTGCCAACTGCTCCCAGTTGGGTGACGTCACCCTGACCATTTTCACACAAGGCTCCACCCAGTTCACCTGTTCAAAGGCATTAACCACTTAGTCGCTGGAGGGGGAAACCTACACCCTTCTCAGTCTATTGTTGGGGGAGACACTGCAGGGTGATTCAGCCTGGCTGGGGTATTATATGCAGAGTATGTTTGTGATACTAGGATGAGAGGGGGGGTGAGGGGGTGTTCCTGGGGGCATTTAATGTGTAGTAATGCCAAAGGCACTCACAGGGAGTGAGAGTGAGATCATTTATAATAAACAGAAACCCAGAAGCAGGCTGATCAATAAATCACTTTGGGTTTCATCAAGCTCTGTGAGTGTTATTGGAAATAGTGCCAATGTTGCTGAACTGAATTCAGGGGCTCACCTCCCAAGTGTCCCTATTTAAGAGAGCCAGTCCCCCTTTGGACCCCAAATCCCTCTGTTCCCTTTTCCTCCCCCTGATGCCCCTCTTTTGGAGGAGCTCTGAATATTTGCTGGGCATCGCAGGGTTCTACAGCCTTAAAACAGCACAAGATATGTGTATTAATTTAAAAAAATTACAATTCATCATCTAAATGACTTGATCACATGTAACTTTCAATAAAAGTCTTGGTAAGATATGCCCCCATTAGCCACGCCCCTAACCACACCTTTGAAACCCAAATGCCCCTCTCTGGGCATTTAAAATGCTGGGGTGTGTGCCTGCCTCATGCACCCCTTACTGCCATGATCACCCCCTAACCCCATTTACAATTATTATTCCATGTTTATTCTATTTACTGTTCAGGGCGTCTGTTTAAAATGCTGAGGAATTAGAAAAAAATATATAAAGTAACCAGATTTGGGGCATAAAATTCATTAATTGTCATTATTTTAATGTAGAAGTGAAGTATACATTTTTAGAGGTGCCTGCTGTTAAAGAGGAAGGATGATGACATAATAAAGCAGGAAAAGAAGAAGAACCTGGACTGTCCACACGCCACGCCTCAGTGATGACACATTAATGATATCCTGAATCAGACGATCTCTAAGTATGATGTCATCAAAGGTTCACTCGTTTGAGCGAAAAGTGTTTTTTTTTTCAGAATAAACAATATCGATGAGATGTCGAAGCCTCAACAGTCTTGGGAGGTACCTTGTATTTAAATGAAGTACTTTAGTAAATAACTACTAACTGGTCACAAATTCATATAATATATACATGTGTCTGTAAATAACGTCCCCATAGCCACATGGAATAATTTGTGGCCACAACTCTGCATTTGGTTTGATACTTATCCATACGGACTGTGGACAGATCCCATGGCACAGTCGTTGGACTACTGCCCTCTTTGTCCATCAGGATATTTATTTAAAGTGCTTCCTCCAGGAGGACCACAGGAGATGTGGGAGAAGGATAGACGCAGGAGTTTTGAGGCCGAGTCGGAGGGAACCTCCTTGTACCCCTTGAAGTTCCATCAAAAGCCATGACCACGTTCCTCTCATGCTACCTCAAAGGGGTCTCCAAATGACTGCCAAGAACGACAATGGCTAGTTCCATCAGAACATTTTGTAGAACCCAAAGCTCTACCTTGATCAATCCCATGTTCCTAGTTGACTGGGTAAAGAACCCAACAGTTATCTGCGCCGGCATTCTTGAAAATACATTTGGCCACCAAGCTCCTTGGTTTCCCACCAGCGCGTACTCTGAATTCCAAGCAATAAAAGCTGTCTCTTTGTATCTGTTGATCCGTAAATCTCAGTTTATCTTTAATGAGAAACAGAAACACCATAGGATTTGAGGATGTGTCTCGGGACGGCACTTGATGCTCTCGTATCAGTTCAGGAACATAGGATGGAATCTAAGATCACAGGTGGACCATAAAAGGACATATTATAACCCCGGAGGTATATACCAGGATTTACGTAGCTTAGAGGCTGGGGGAGGGGCACGTGGAATGTAATATTCAGTAATGTAAAGAGGATATTGAGTCTAGAGCAGCGCTGGCCCTTTCTCGTAGATTGGCTGTAGATCTTTAAGATTCATAGGCTGCTGGGCAGGTCCGTATTAAAACGATGATGTCATACAATAAAGTCTACGGCGATCTCAGCCAGAGCTTTAAAGATACCCTCGTCTCTGACCCAGATGCCTCCGACTTGGCATTTGCCCAAACTGTAATATATCGGTCATGTCCACCGATTGGTCGGTGAGAGGAGACTTCTTCAGGACTCGGACTTTTACCCCACTCCCCGTCAAAACGGCTTATTGTATTACCCATTTCAAACTAGACGGCCATGAATCTTATATTTTTACACGCATACCTCCCAACTTCTACCCTCGGGACGTAGACTGTCAGCACATGCGCAGTATAGGCTCTCCAATATCCCAGACACCAGAGAACGCAATCCCTCGGTCCGGCATCCCGTTGTCCCACCAAGCTCAACCACTGTCCCTAAACCAGGACAGAGTTACAGCTCGGTGGGATAGAGTGGCAAAATCGGGACTGTCCCGCGCACAGTGGGCATGTAGTAGTTGTATGTACAGCAGAAGTGCATTATGGGGCAAAGCTTGAACTGCTGCGTAGAACCCCTGGTTTTAAAAGTCATCAAGACTCCCCTGGCTTTGTCAGCTCTTACTCACCTAACAGGATTTACCCTGCTGAGATAAGAACTTTCTTCATTACCCCCACTTCCTGGAACGTGCCTGAAAGCGGAGTCACCCGGCGACCGCCCGCTGCCGTACGTGACTCTCACACACCCCGCTCCTATCACACACCCCGCTCCTATTCCTCCTAATAAAACTCCTCCGCCAGCTACGGCGGCTCAATGATTTGCCTTTTGCACAGCTGGCTGTGAAACCGATCAGCCACGTCTTATCAGACCTCCTTATTCCAGCCTGGATACGCATTTTCTTTTTTGCCCCTGGGCCAAGACTGAAATCAAGGAGAAAACACAAGTCTTAACTTGCTGAAAGGGTGGTAGATAAGTGGAACAGCCTCCCAGCAGAGGTGGCAGAGGGTAATACAGTGAGGGGATTCAAAAATGCATGGGATAGGCATACGGCTCCTGAATCTAGGACGAGACCAACGACTTACAGCAAGGAGAACGGGCAGACTAGACGGGCCGAATGGGTCTGATCAGCGGCCAGATTCTGTTTCTAGGTCTCTTTTTTTTAGGCATGTTACGAAAGTCTTTCAAAGAAATCCGCTGCCAGGGAAGGGAAGCCGATAAGATCTGTACGGTCCGGGCGTTTGGTCAGTCGTTAGTCGCAGTTTGATGGACTAAGACACGGATATTGTACCTGTGGCCAGCGCAGCGTGGACAGTAATGGTCCGCTTACGTGGGACAACCAAAGCCCCTCTTTAGCCGGGGGGGCTCATTAACTCCAAAAAGTAGATGAAAGCTTTTTGTTTTAGGGGGTAATTAGGGAAATGGCTTTAGTGAGACTTTTCTGCTGTTTCATTATCGGGGGTTTTAGGGCAATAGAACATTCTGACCTCCTAGAAAAGAGGGGGATCGAGGAGGCAAAAGGGGATTTGGGTCTCATATGGGGACTATTCCTTCTGAATGGGGACACTTGGGAGGTATATGCAGAGACTGCATTTTAATGGCTAGTTTTGGTGCGTTTATAGGGGCTATTACGATGGCTACTAATAAAAGCCGTGCGCGTCGGGCTGTTTGCTTGGTGTTGTCTGGGGTAAGAGACACAGGCAACCGTTACCGCGACAACCGAGCGCGTCCCGTCGGAGAGACATCCAGCTGGCCGCCACTCAGAGACCGCTTGCCTTCTCCAACGGCCAGACAAGCAAAATAACAGACGAGATCTACGCATTGTACGCCGCGCCGGTCACTTGGGTTAAAGCTGCCGTCCCACTGAAATAAGCCATTAATCGCACAGCGCTACGGAATATGTTGGCGCTATAGAAAACCAGAAATAATCATCATTGTGCTCGTCGGCGTGTTATCCGGGAATCCGGCGACTTTAGTGGCCCTTTGCGGCTACTGATCTCCCCAGCGTCGTTTGACTGTTGCCAACTGTCCTGATTTGGTCCGGGCAGTCCCGTCAAGCAGACTTTACGTTGTTTTAGATTTGTGATCTGCATGAGCATGTTCCCCGGTAATAAAACTAAAAACTTTGGGATTTATTTTTTTGTCAGTAGGGCGCCTGAAAGGCTTTTAATAAATCCAGCTTCCGCCCGTCGCCCCCCGTCACGCCCGCATGAAATGTATACAAATGTTAGGTAAATGACTTTGTGTCGGTTATACCGGCTTTTCGGGTGCACAGGCTGTCAGGTTTTAATACTTCCTCGTCTAGGAACCTGCGAGGCTGTCAGATAATAATAAAAAAAAAAAGAAAAAAAACTATTTTTGAAAGTAAACAAAAAGCTAAAAAATTCCAAAAATAGGCAGAAACTAAGAATTTCCGCCCCGGGTAAACTTTCAAGAGAAATAATCTCCGCAGACGTACACGTCATGAAACATTACAACGCAATGATGTTTCAGGAAACGTCCCGGGTAGCATATGTCAATCATAAACTGGCTCCGCCTACTCTCACCCTCGGCAATGCTTCCCCGAGAGTTACTATGGCAGCGGGTGGAAAAAGCCTCCTTTTTGACGTACATTTTTTTAAATATTTCAGCAAGCTCGTCACATGATCATACGCCCTCTTTAGAAGGCAAGGTGCTTCTTTTGGACCAAAATTGTTGTCTTTTGTTTTTTGGGGCTATAAATATTTATTGAAAAAAACACACAAACATATCTTTACATAAATAATAAAATTCATTTTTTTTTTATTATTCAGTTACGCAAATAGCTATCAGTAGGTCACAAAAGTCTCATTAAAGGTCTTGATAAAGCCTCGCTCCTGACCACGCCCCCACAACAGGACCCACCCCCGAGGAAAGGCATATAGGATCTCTGCTGCTACGGCAACATCAGAAACACATAAAGGAGCAGGGATCACATTCCTGGAAACCCGTAGGCTTAAAGATCACTGAACAATTCATATTGCTGACCCCCGGGGGAGAGTGACGTATGAAAAATCCAGCCCGGATAAGGGGGTAATTTACTAATAAAAAAATCTTTTAGGGGCAAAAAATATGTGTATTTTAGATTGTTGTTTGCTACGTCTAAAGTGTCCCTTTAATTTTGGTTATTGAAGGCTTAGGGGGTGACGCCGGGTGACCAGATGGCCCCTTTAGCCGAGGATGCTTATTAAATATGCATTGTGCATGTAGGGTTGCCAGGTGTCCGGTTTGCTTTGGCCGGTTCAGTATCGGATCCCTCTTCTTACAAATCCATCGGTTCATTTTTTTACGGAGACGATCATTAATCATGTGCGTCCTTTGCTTTATCTGCAACTCGCCCTTTGATCATTCCAAAAATTAACCCTTTAATAGCCCATCGCACATATTCTATCGTCCTCGCTACGGTCGTACTAAAAGCCATGACTTGTCAGGAGGCAAAGAGTTCGATCACCTGTATTCAAGTAGGGATTCCAGCTGGGGTCCGCTACAGACTGTGTGACCCCCGAGAAGCTTCCCATTCACCCGAGACCTTGACGTCATTATTTATCGATTTACGTAGCGCCATCATATTCCGTTGCGCAATAGGGATAAAATCCTCCGATCATACATTTTTTGTTTATATAACTATCCCTGGTTACATGGGGATCGCTGGTGACTTTAGTCTACACCCTGAAAGGGTTAACGCGTATGCGGTGTAGACATAATATATTTGAATAACAAAAGCTGCCTTTCTCTCTCTCCAAGGGCCTTCCTGTAATGCATCATCCTGCTGGCTTCCCCTACCTGCTTTCAGAACCAGAAAGTTCCTTCATCCTTGACAATCCGGTTCCTTCGGTTTCTTAGTATCGATCTTTCCTTGTTTTGACTTTACTGACAGACAGGACAGAGTCACCCGGCTATAGAACACTTTATATTTATATATTCAGAAAGAAACTTTTACATATATATTATAAATTCTTAAGTAAGCCAAAGGCTGGAACGAGGCATCGGTAGTATCCGATAGGCAGGATTAATCCTGTTGTTTAATTAGAACTCGTATGATCTTCATGTGCTATGTGACCGGGTGCCGTTCAGCTAAGGATTGTGGGAATTGTCGTACAACAGCAACTGGAGACAGGAGTGTAACTAGAAACCACTGGGCCCTTGTGTGAAAACTGCCTGGGGCCCCCCAACTTCAACAGCTGGTCTGTGCCATCATTGCCCCTTCCTCCCCCACCTTCCAACATACACTCTGGCACACATAGCGAAACACACTTACTCATACTCACTAACGCACAAATACACATTCATACTTACACACACTCCATCTCATCCACTAACACATCCATGCTCACACATAAACATCTACAAATACATACACACAATTACACATCCATGCTCACACACACAATTACACATCCATGCTCACACACACAATTACAGATCCATGCTCACACACACAATTACACATCCATGCTCACACACACAATTACACATCCATGCTCACACACACAATTACACATCCATGCTCACACACACAATTACACATCCATGCTCACACACACAATTACACATCCATGCTCACACACACAATTACACATCCATGCTCACACACACAATTACACATCCATGCTCACACACACAATTACACATCCATGCTCACACAAACAATTACACATCCAAGCTCACACACACAATTACACATCCATGCTCACACACACAATTACACATCCATGCTCACACACAGACACAATTACACATCCATGCTCACACAAACAATTATACATCCATGCTCACACACACACAATTACACATCAATGCTCACACACACAATTACACATCCATGCTCACACACAGACACAATTACACATCCATGCTCACACACAGACACAATTACACATCCATGCTCACACACACAATTACACATCCATGCTCACACACAGACACAATTACACATCCATGCTCACACACACAATTACACATCCATGCTCACACACACAATTACACATCCATGCTCACACAAACAATTACACATCCAAGCTCACACACACAATTACACATCCATGCTCACACACACAATTACACATCCATGCTCACACAAACAATTACACATCCAAGCTCACACACACAATTACACATCCATGCTCACACACACAATTACACATCCATGCTCACACACAGACACAATTACACATCCATGCTCACACAAACAATTATACATCCATGCTCACACACACACAATTACACATCAATGCTCACACACACAATTACACATCCATGCTCACACACAGACACAATTACACATCCATGCTCACACACAGACACAATTACACATCCATGCTCACACACACAATTACACATCCATGCTCACACACAGACACAATTACACATCCATGCTCACACACACAATTACACATCCATGCTCACACACACAATTACACATCCATGCTCACACAAACAATTACACATCCAAGCTCACACACACAATTACACATCCATGCTCACACACACAATTACACATCCATGCTCACACACAGACACAATTACACATCCATGCTCACACACACAATTATACATCCATGCTCACACACACACAATTACACATCAATGCTCACACACACAATTACACATCCATGCTCACACACACAATTACACATCCACGCTCACACACACAATTACACATCCATGCTCACACACACAATTACACATCCATGATCACACACACAATTACACATCCATGCTCACACACCTACACATCCTTGCTCACACACACAATTACACATCCATGCTCACACACACAATTACACATCCATGCTCACACACACAATTACACACCCATGCTCACACATAAACATCTACAAATACATACACACAATTACACATCCATGCTCACACACACACATATATACAAACATATACATACATCCTACCAATCCTCCCTCCCACCTCTCGAAACTGCAAGATCTGAGTTCCAAGATGGGAATTCCCAATAATTTGTCTCTGGAGGTGTTCAGTAATTCCCCTTTTGTGCCAGTTTAGCTCAAGAAAGGATCAAGACTCGATAACTCAGTCCCTAGTGAGTCTAATCCTACATGCATTCATCGCATCGCTGGGTTCCTCGGCTCAGGAACGTAACTCGGCTCAAAAAAAGTACCCAAAAAGCCTGTTTAGTAACATACAGTGACAACTTATAGATAGTTCCTTCACGTGACCTTTTTTCTTCCATTGGTTTGTTATTCAAAGCCCCCCTTATCTTGATGGATTTCCATTTGTTTATTTTTAGGAATCAGGACAATTTAAGTGACCCTTAACTTTTTTGGAGCCGGTTACATTATTTTAAAGACCAGGACTGGTATATAGTCATAGATCTGTTATTCTGTCCAGGCTGGGTAATTAAACCATTACGCCCGTTAATTAATACATTGGCCTTTTAATTTATGACAGCGTAATGGGCAAATTCTGTACCATTTAAAAAGACAGACACCCATTTAACATGTTTGTTTAAAAGGACCAGATAGGAAAGCAGTCATTAAAAAAAGGGAACAGATACTCGGAAGCCGGTACTTTAAAAAGTGTTGTACAGCGCTGCGGAATATGACGGCGCTATATAACACAATAAATTATAAATAATAATAATTGCTTTAATCAATGTATCATGTGAAACTCCCTTCCCCCATCACAAAAAACTTAATATCTTAGTTGACAGGTCCTTAATAATGTCCTTCTACATGCCCTTGGGGGGGATGCCATTGACAGCTTGGGGTCTCCCCTAAGCGACGACAACGGTCCAGCTAGACATGTGGATAAAAGAAATTGTGTAGGAATGCAAAGTGGTTTAACAACAACAACAAACTTAACCCCTTAATGACAAAGCCTGTACATTTATGGGCTCAAAATGCATTTTTTTCAATGGGTTTAGGGACCGCCCTTAAGGGGTTAAATACAAATGCAAAAGAACCAAAGGAATAAGCGCCACGGACTATGATAGCGCCATAGAGAGCAATCGATAAGAAATATACTGCCGGATGATGAACAACCAGCGATCACAATAATATTAATCCAACTAGACTTATAAATATATACATTAATATAGAAATTTTAATTATTTCTTTATTGCAAGCAATGTGAATGTCCCGACTCCAAGGCAGCGTGAAGGTTATGGGTTTGGAGGTTATCAGTTATTTAAAAGTTACCACCCTAAGTTTGGAAACATTCCATGGTTTTGGTGATTCTAATGAATATTTATTATTATTATTATTATTAATAATAATTAGATTCTATTTTTTTTTTCAAAGCTTCTTTCTGGACAACCAAGCCGCGTTAATGAAAGAGCCTTTTTGTGTTCATAGTCACATAATTAACGATACAAAAATCTACTTTTCCCAAATACCGCGGTTAGCATTTATACAGACGAGAAATAGAGATAAAGATGGAGAATTCCACGAGGACTCCATGGGCACTGGGATTGATCGTTGGCTGTGAGGATGCCCTGTTCGCGGGTGCTTTGCTTGGGCTGATGGTCGAGCGAACACCTGATGCTGATTATTGCGTAATCGGCCCAAACGCATTAACCTGCCCCGGTACTCGTCACAATACCCGTTTCCGCGAAGCCTGATTAATGCGCGCTGCATCCCCTCTGTGACCAATTTACATGCAACGCGCATCTTCCCTGCTGTGCATCCTGCTGCATGAACTCCCTTTCCTCGTTCCTTTTGGTCCAAGCCAATTCTGGCCTTGGCAGCAGCCCCCTGTGCCACATACGCGAGGGCAGATGATGCGGATTGGGCTTCCTAGCGGGCCGATCGCGAAAATCGGAGATCCATCTTCCTATCGTCGCCGTGTTTTGATCATTAAATTCACAATGAAATAATTAATGGCGTTGGACAACTTGGACTGGGCGAACAAACAGCCTTAATTAAAACTCTTATTTCAATTACCTTTACGGGTTTGCTGGTGAGACAGGCGAGGGGTGAGGGGCAAATTCCAGTAAAAAACAGTTTTCTTCTCACCCCAGGACTCCCCCTCGTACACCTCCTTCGGCCCCCTCTCCTGTCTCGCTCCCCATTGTGTGGGTCGCGGCTTCTAAACTAGCAACGTTATTACATATTATCTGTTTCCTTCACACAATGGAGCCCCCGCGCAGCACAAAGACCCCCCGCGGAGTCTCCAGTGGGAAGGAAATGTTATGAAGGATGGGCAGTTTCATTGAAGACGGGGGTATTGTGTTCATATCTCTGTGCTGATGCATCTGGTTTTGTTCAGAGTTACCTGTTTGTGTATGTTGGGTGCGTATGCACGAATGTGTGTCTTGTATGTGCGGGGCTGTGTTCATGTATCTATGGGATCTTCGTTGATTTGAGTTATGGGTGGCTGATCCTACCTGGGAACTTCTTAAATGAGCCGACCCGGAGACTCTTAAAATATTAACCCCTTAAAAATCCATTGTGAAGAGTCAATGTAGTGATTCACCCAAAAGACCCTAATACCGTCCGCATTGAAACCTTGACTTGTCGTTAGTTAAAGATACACTTAATTAGAGAGGCTTCCTGAACCAATCAACAACAATCAGCAACGTAACAATAGGGGAGAGATAACGATAGTAATAATCATGAGAGCAGCGAGATAAGACCATCCGCTCCCATCGTATAAGCCTGTTTTCTAATAAACACGCATTGTCTGTTTTAATTGTTTGCTATCACTATATGTGGATGTATTTAATGTATGGCGCTATAAGGTGTCGCTGCGTTTAAAGTGACAGATCCACTATTAAGTGCTTTTGCCATTCATGATTAGCAGCGGGAAGCCTGTGTTGGCAGTAACTAAACATACATTGTCTCCTTAGTTGAGGGTCGGAGGCTTGGATGTAATTTAGGGGCATTTTACTTGACTGGGAGGGTGGTGGATAAGCGGAACAGCCTCCCAGCAGAAGTAGTAGAGGTTAATACAGCAGAGGGATAGGCATATGGCATCTGGTAACTTCTGTGGAAAATCAAGACAAGCCTTTGAGACCTTCAAGTGATCACCAAAAAACCCACACGGTCGAGTAAGGTCATCAAACTAGATTGAGAGGCATGTGATCGGGGGCCGGACGTGACTCCAGTCTATATAGTTAATGCTTTTGAGTGCGGAATGCCATTTTATTAAGTGTTATTCATTTCCACTGTTAATTCCACATTTTCCTCCTCGTTTTTTTTTCTTTTTTCAGGTCACGGAGTACAAAGAACTCTCAGCTCTTTTCCGGTAAGAAAAATAAAGCCAGGTTCTGTTTTTGGAACCGAATTATTTCTGCTCTGGTTTCCTGCATTGTAAGCTGCGGCATCAATGGCTGCTTTCATGACTAGCGGTTAACTTGCGCGTTCCCTGACATGCCAAGAAGTGGACCCTCGGGAAAGATCATGACTTTGGGACGTTCTCGGCTTGGCGCTGTCCCGATACGTATTTTGGGGTCATTTATAGTCATTTATAGTCCTAGAATTCAGGGCTGGCCGGCGATGTGTTACATTTGTAAACCTGTTAAGAAAACCAGATATATGGAACTCTACAGTGCAGATCTTTGACGTCTTAACATGAAGCATACATGCGGTTTGAGGCCCGTGACATTGCGTGTTATGCTGCTACTATGACCTTTAAACGGAAACCTAGCGTCCCATGCAGCGTTATCAATGGAGAACGCATATGGAAGCACTTTGGAACTTATATAATAAGCATTCTTCAACCCGTAAAGAAGAAAGGACAATCACTTGGGGCAGAAACCCTTCCTTGGGGTTATTATGCCTACATCTAAGGCCGGTGTTGCAGTAAGATTTGTACCGTGGACTTATAACTCAACGGTCTATGGGAAAAATACGTTCCTGACCAATGGGCTTCACGATATTTATCATCTTGGACACCTGAAGACTCTGCTTACAACCCATAAGCGTTCTCCTAGAGGAGGTGTGTGTCGCACTGGCTTCCATGCTTTCTTCTTTTTTGACTACTCAATACTGTGCTTTTGCTACTTTTGCTAATTTGTATGGGGTTTTTCAATCTGTGTACTCGGGATCAGTGGAGCCCATCCTGCCACCCTTCCCCCTTTGTTTTGAGAGACATAAATTGTGACCCCGCCGACATACTTGATTTTCACTCATCGCCACCTCCGAAGACTCCCTTGTGGATATTGAATACATGTTACTCGCCCTGTCTCATCCCATCACCTCCATATCCTTCCTGCTCATCACATTGATCCATCAGTTATCATCATTGACTTTCTTCTGCTCCATTTATCTCATCCACATCCTTCCTGCTCGTCTGGTCATCATCCCTGTTCGCCGATTACATCATCCATGGCTTTCACTTTTTTGAATTTGAAATTTTGCACTTATGAATTATTTTTGATGATTGAATCTGTATATTTAGGGAAATAATATTGTCTGGTGTTTGTTGAGCTACAATCTCAGTTCTAGTTCTCATAACGGTAAGAAGATCTTACCCTTGTAAAGAACGGACTAGGGGGAAAAGAAAAAAAAACCTGGTCATTTACCGCTTATCAGCCAATGTGTCATGGACCTCTGAAATGTATGCCTATCCAGGACTGGGTACCATCAGGAGATCTAAGCATTGTGTATCTCCACAGAAAATGAGTCTGCAGAAAGGAATGGGGTGAGATTATCCAGGACTGACGGATTGTTCCCTGAGACATTAGGTTTGTTTATTTATTCACCGTGTCATCCTGATAGGATTAACTAAATCCCCCTAGAGCCCTTTCAGGTACTGAGTCTACCAAAACTTCTTCCCAGCTTCTCAATAGAAGAGACTAAGGACTCCTGCTGGTGGAATGGGATAGCTAACTCCACCACACGTGGTCAACACAAAGGTATTGTTAGATTTCCTCTTACCTGAGATCTCTCAGCGTTTGACCGTGGATCTCGGGGTCACACAATCTGGACCCAATGCCTTTGCATTCTACCCTGATGTAATGAGATCTGACCATTCCAATTGCTGCTTCTCTCACTGATATATCTCAGCTGAATGAATACAGGTGACTCTGATCAAAGTGTCACCTCCCTGACAAGTCATGGTTTCCATAAGGATCGTTATTAGAACCTTGAGTGACCAACATGAAGAAGTCACTGTGACGGAATCTTTGATTTGTAAAGAGTTAATTAGTGGGCTAACTGCCCATTGACAAGGTAAGCTTTGTGAGTAAAACCTCCATTTGTCAAGTCGAAAGCAATACCAGTGATTAGTATTGATTTTGACTTGATGAATAGGAATTTCACTCTCAAAGCTCATACCGTGGATGGAACGTTGGTCCCACCGCTTTCAGACAGCGTTACCTCTTCACATCCCAACCTCCAAAGAGGACACCTTTGTTTAGAGGTCATGGGACGCCAAAGGCGGTATATATTCTAAGCTCTATAGTCTAGATCACAAAGTCACTTGTTTCCCAAGAAAATATTCATTTTAATAATCAAATACCCAAGAGGTCTTCAAGAGCTCTGGTTCTTTCAGGAGGTCATGATGGTTCTCAGTTGGTCTTGAGAACAGCAGTCTCTGGAACAGCTCTGTCTTCCCGTTCTTTCGCTTTTAGGATAGACTTTCTTATACCAGATCATAGGTAAAAAATCGAAATCATATTAAATATTAATCTCCCCGTCTCTTGAGGATACAAACGCAGTCCGTATCTGATACAAGGTTTCCCACTCATCATTAAATGCCACAAGAGGCATTATCAGCCCACAAACATAACATTTATTAAGCGTATCAATAATTAATTCACACTCGAGGAGCTTTCGGAGTAAATACCGAAGGATGACGATAAAAAGAAAACATGAATAATGCAGGGAAATAAGTGGATTGTATTTTTGGCAAAGCACCATCAGTACATTAACAACGAGGATGAGATAAAGCGGGGAGGGAGAGAACGTCCCATGCTTTATGTTATGTCCGATCCAAGGACACTCGTCAAAATGAAAAACATTGAACTATGATTTCCACGAAACTAGGTCAGCTATCCGGACTGTGTGCTTGTGCTGAATTATGCAGAGCACAGGGGAGGACTGACAACATTCATCCCAGAGGACAATGCCAAGCCATTGTGGTCCAGTAATAGTTTAGTCTACAAAAACTAAAAAAGACTTAATGATTATACCGATCAATGATTAATCACTGATTAATGATGTAACCAAACACATACACCTGCAGGGATCACATAAAAAAAGACTATAAAGGAGCATAAAAAGGATCCTGCCTGGTATCTTGGTCACACCCTAGTGACTATTTCGGGTACTGCATGCACGAAAATAAATTGTTGGCCAAAAATCTTCTATATAAGCCCCAAGCGTAGCGTAACACTACGGTTGGACTGGCAATGGTGCGGCGGCCCTGGCTCTTCATGCCTCCCAACTGTCCCGATTTGAGTGGGAGAGTCCCAATTTGGCCCTTCCATTCTGCTGTCCAGCCGAGGTCTACCTATGCCCTGCTTTTCATGTCCCCCAACGTTCTAAAGATGGAGCCTTGGGAGTTGGGATAAGCAGAATTTTAAAATGGAAAAAAAAATTCCTTAGAATTAGTGTTTTCTTTTCAACTTTTAAATTTTCCTTTAAAATGTTAATCACGTCGGTTAAAATTAGAATTTTTTTTTTATCATGCAAACATTTGCGTTCCCTTTAAAATGAAAGCGCAATCGTCGTGTTCTAATGCCGTTCGGATTCATTTCTTTTCTTTTAATATATTCCGTTGAAATTACCCTCTCAGATCCCATCTCACGCTGTTACTTCATCCCCTTTTCAACATTATATCCCCCCTCTTACAGGATCCCTGCACTTGTCAAGCACTCGAAAGCTGTAAGTTGCTATGGCCGCAGACTCTGAACAGGTTGCTTAGCAACAAGAAAGTCCTCCCAGACGTCTGATCAAAAAAAGTGACATTTTTTTCCGCATTGGAGGGCTTATCTGTGACAATAGTTATGGAAGGAGTAAGGGGGCAAACAGTTCAAAGGGTAGGAAGGTACGAAGGCAAATGCATTTTAATATAAAACCAACGCGGACGATTTACATATGGCGCACCGCTAAAGCATGGCCAGTAAGCCGTGCCTCGGCATCGAAGATAAATTGTTATAAACATGTGCAGGTTGGGGCAAATTCCATAGAATCCCCGCTCAGAGTCTTCCTTTTTATCTCTAGGACGTAGGTGCGTCGTTATTTATGGAGCGCCAACAGATTTATTGGACAGTGTACAGTATAATAAACAGGGAGGGCGCAGCGAGTGATGTCGTACAATATGTAAAGTAGATTTAGATTGGGGCACAATAGGTATGAATATATTCCAAAAAAAAGGCCCCTGCCCCGTAGAGCTTACAGTCTATGCAGCAGTAGGGAGTGGGCAGACATACAGATGGGTTAGGTGGGGTTGTAAGAGCGATACCTCGGGGGTCTGGCTTTTAGACTATTCTTCTTTGCTTTGTTGATGGTCCCGAGGTGCATCCACAAGACTACTAAGGCTACTTACCTGGGGTAATAGTACAGTAAGGGGCCACCACCAGCATGAAGACCCTGCGTTGTGACTGTAGCCCATAGTCTAAATACATAGTGTCTCACATCCAGGTGAGTGTGACTTAACGCTCTGCTCCACCCCAAATTTGTCCATAAATCTCCAGTTTTCTCCACTTTTCCATGCATACTCAATGCCCTGTTAGGGTAAGCATGATAAGATGATGGCTGAATGGGAAATAAGCCAACATTGAGATTGTTGCTAGCTACGCGTATTTAAAACTGTAGTCATTGGGTTCCTAATTTTAGGGCATTACCTAGGGCCTGATGACATCATAAGACATGTTTGGTTCTAGGTCCTGTGATGCCCTCATACCCAGCAGACAGAAGAGAAGGGGCATCAGATGGAAATAATATAGAAAGCCTATACAGAGAGAAGATTTTATTCTGTGAGTAAAAAAATAACTGGCGTTACTACTGGTCAGGGTGTGAGAAAGGGGGAAACGAGGCGGCGTGTGTGTGAATTAAACTTGCCGACCTGGATGTGTAATGTGGATAATATTTTGGTTTCTCAGGAAGCCTGTGTTCCCATCACAGCTCATCTGGTGTCCGGTCGTCTAAAGTACAAAATAATAGGTTCTCAGAGGTGTATAAAAAAACAATGATAAGATAATAATAATAATATATTTGCAATTTTATTTTATTATTTTGTTCTCTATAGTTTTTTTGTATTATAATTATGATTAAAGGGGCAGTTTAATGTCTCTCTCCACTTCACCAATGAAGAATTTGGTGAATACTTAAAAATGTCTGGGGGAAATCAGTTACTTAACTTAGGGAGAAGCTGCAGCTCCTCTGCCTCCTCTGTGGTCCAATCAATTCTCACCACTGATTGGTTGCTCCCATTGAAAATATCGGGAGGGCTCTCTGTGCATGCGTACTGGGGGCTTGTTGACTGAACTGATAAGTACATGCCATGGCAACTAGTGGGGAACGGGGCAAATACATCTGGGGGAGATTCATGTTTTTGGGGGGCACCATGCAGTGTCCCTTTAAGACACGACTCTAATGAACACCGTTGGAGTTGAAAGCAAGCGGTTTAGATGACCTGGGTGGTAGTTCTGGAAGGAAAGCGTTTACTCTTATGACATTTTAACCATAAAACAGACCCCAGGGTTTATCATTCCGCATATTTGGCCGGGTAAATGTTTACGTTTCACGCAAACTTAACAAAGCTTTTTTTACGTTAACATGGCAGATAAATGGGCAGCGTTTCAAACACCCCCAGCTGTACGGGGGGGGGTCTGTTGAGAGCGTCTGAACTTACCTGACGTTGTAATTGTAGTAATAGTTTGGTTTCCATGGATTCTTTACAGCTCGCAATCCTAAACTGGACACATTTTTAAAATTATTCCTGGAGGGGCAAAAAAACCCAGATATAAGTAATTTAGATGTGTTTTTTAATCGTGTTTCAATTATATATAATTAGATACTTAGGTAATCTAATTTTTCATGGCTCTATTGCTTACCAAGGAGCTGAATCAGTGGGACAGAACTGCACCTTAACACACTAAGACTCCCAAGCAAGACTCTCTGTGCGCCAGGTGGGGTGCACAGTGGCGGTCTAAGCAATATTTGTCCATATAGTGTGACTCTTTCTTTATTTATGCATTTATTGGTCATTATTCTAGCAGCGTCCCAGGAATCTGAATGCCGTTTATGTTATTTAGGCTGTGCTCCCCTTTCTGTACATTATCATGTAAATAATAACCCTAAGCACACACCCAACCATTTCTTTTCTTTTTTTTGGAGTATAAGGTGTGTCCGTAATTTATTAACATGCCTGAAATATCCATCATGCCTACCCCTCCTATATCCCATGGTCCGTGTGACACTGCAGGGTCCCTTTAATGACACTTCATACCCTCTTCTAGAACATCAACTTTTGTCAGTCCGGTGACAGTGACCCCTCCTTTAGAAGATAACCGGTTTTGTTAAGGATAAAGTTTCATGTATAATACAAAGGAACCAAAATGCACAGCTCATCAAATTTCTTTTTTCATCAGTCTGTAATGGTTGGAATTTTAGGGTGAGTGTGCTTGCTTTGAGGTTTGTACAGGTGTTTCTTTGTTTTTACTATTGTTTAGTTCCCTTTGAGACCGGTTTCGAACCACTTAAGACAGCGATGACTCACCAGGTAAGATCGGAGGACACCACGGGTTATTATTTAAATTATGTTAAGGTCAGCTCTTTCTGTATGTTTTTTGTATATTAGCTATTTGTATGAGTTATCGGAGCCCCGATCTACTAGACAAACACCCTGACGATAGAACGGCTCAGTCTTAATCGCCCAGTTGGACTCCCTAACTAATTTTAGTCTATGGAGGAACGGACTTCATTAGCATTGCCATAAAGCATCAGCTCAGTGTGGTGTTTGAGCCGGGAAAGTCACCCAAAATATCACATGACTGACAGCAATGGCCGCCTCCAGGTCTGCAGATAAAGGGGGTTTATTGGAGCAATTTTTTTTTCCATGGGAACGTTGGAATTCTAAATCATTTGTGCCAGAGAAGTCCCGGTTTATAAAGGTCAGGCACATCAGTGGTTCAGTTACTAAATAGCACTAATCATTTTTTCCCAATACTTTGAAAGCTTGGAATTCCGAGAATTCCGAATCCTTAACCAGTGGACTGCCAGAGGACGGAGCAGCCGAATGCTTTTCCTCATTGCATTCCTGCGGGATTCGAGTGATTAATGCGCCCAGGACGCGCATTTCATCCGCATCAGAAATCGCCATCCCTCCAGAGAACGACCACGGGTCAACCGGAAGACACGCCGGATTTATTAGCGATTACTTTCAAAACAATATGAGACCCTTCCATTTTTCGAATGACATTTGGACGCCTCGGCGACATTGGCGACATTGTTTTATGGCTTCGCTAAAAACGAGTAATTATTTTCAGAACGGAGACAACGATGTCTTAATTAAAAAAAAGAAACTATTTAAAAATATTTCTTAATAATTCATGTGGCACTTAATGGTCTTGGAATGAATTACGATTACCGCCTATTTATCTTCTAAATGATCGGAAAATGTCTACAAAGAATGCACAAGGCTAGATTGGTGGGTATCAGGGGAGACTGACATCGGGAATTCTCTTTACCCTTCGGCTTTGATTGATGGATCGTCGGATCGTCCACTTTCCATAATTAATTATTAGGCTTTGTCTGCTAGGAGGACATATTAATATTCCTCTGACAGTGGACCTAAGAACCATTCGCCTCCTGCATCTCCTCTCACAAAAAGGAGCTTCGAGGAGGGCTCTATTACCCCAAATTTATAGGCTGAAATTAACCGGTTATGGGATGGACTAGGGCAGTAAAAATAGCCCTGGTACATTAAGGCCAGCAAGTGATAGAAACACTCTTACACCTTTGACGCATGGCCATCAGGAACGAGGCGATGGTGACACACTATGGGACTGGATCTACCTTACGTTGGGCTTGTGCCCAGTTTGCCTGATGGAAAGCCTGGATCTGGGGCTAGCTGTGAGTCCGTGGTGAACGTGGAGCAGAGGAATAACTTCAACGTTTCAAGCGGCCACCGCGGGACACCACTGATTTCACAGCTCTTTGGACCAGTAGTGGAGGATCTCCCCATGATCAGCCCATGATGGGACAACGGTGGAGCTACCTGCCACCGCGGGCAACTTTCGCTCCTGGAGTCATAGTTTGAAGCCATCGAGCATTCTGATAAACTTTATCCTCTGGGAGACAAGGGGGGTTTCGTGGAATATAACCGAGGATTCTGCCACGTTGATGGCCTTTAGTGAGTCTACAGAACCTCTACTGTCTCTAGTTTTAGTCAGCTCAATATTGAAGGACCGTATTCGGCAGCTGATAGATAAACATCAAAAGAATGGATATTACTGAACAGCGATTCATGTAGTAGTTAACATTTTGCTACTACGTAGCGTTCTGAGCTCTTCGGAGGACTGTAAGCCCCACAAACGGATGACCATCCCCGGCTCTATTGCTGCCTTAGACTACAGTCCAGGAAAAGCCACTCGTTAACTCCAGTTTGTGGCTGCTCGTTAAATCTTTCCCGTGGGGGGACTTTAGATTACGTTGTGTTTTTCTTTCTGATTAGACATTGCCCCAGAGTCGCTACGCAGAACAGGACTCGTTAGTTTCCACTGGATTGTGCGTAGGACTCCAGTGAGGGATATAATACTAATACAGTCTGGGTGGTCCTGGAGTAAAAAAAATAAAATAAAACCAAATGTTTACAGGTTCCGGGGCTGGGAGAAATGCTGACGTCAACTACCTAGAGGTTTAGCTGAGTGGCCCCTTCATGTCCTCCTCCTAGAATGTGTACGGGGTAATCTGCCAAATCCCAACCTATGCATTAACCCCTTCCCCTGCCCCTCTTGTGTTCAGCTACCCGCTACCTGGGCCCATGTGGTATACTCACCGCTAGCCAGCCCCAGCGACAATCCGACAGTTCTGGGGGTCAGATGACTGCCGATTATTATTATTATATTATTATATAAAAAAAATATTTGTAATCGAGGAGACGAAAATAGCCTTGGTATTAAATTTAGAAACCTTTTAACTCTTTAGCTGTCACTTTAAATGGGACTGCTCATTTCTGAGTGTCCAAAACTGCTCCTTGCACTTTAAAGCTACTTAAGACACTTTATCCATAATCTGTAGTATGCATGTGTATGTGTGTGTATATTTTTGTTTGTCTTGTAGCCTAGTTTCTCATATTAAAATGGATTGGCGGCTTTACAGGAGCAGTAATGGTTAATCGTACGTAAAGTTCCACTTGATGGTACTGAATCTGTGGCTGTCTACTGTTCGCTGGTTTACCAGTAAGGATCAGAGCTGTTGTTCTCTCGCACTGATGAGATCTAACAAGATTGAAACAGATGTATGTTGGTGGAACTCTCCGGCTCATACAGTTCCAGCTGTGTGCCATGTATAAATTAACAGACATATGCAAACGGGGGAGCCCGTGTAACAGCGGGTGAGGAATAAGAAGTAACATACCTCGTGAGTCCATTGGGTAAATATATACGTCACACACACACACACACATATATATATATATATATACATAGAATATATATACACACATATATATACACATATACATAGAATAAACATATTATGTTGGTGTCATTCTAAGTGGTAGTTCATTTAACACTGAATTGCCAAAGCTGAATAGCTGTTAATGAATTATTAGTCTCCTTTTAGTGCATAACCCAACAATTTTTGACAACCGGCGAACATGAGATAAATACATTAATACATAAAAAACATATGCTCACTGATATTGTACTCAATTGCACCATCTTGTGGCCATAATCAATATTACCACTCCAAACTCACAGCCTCTCACCACTCCATACACACAGCCTCTCACCGCTCCATACACACAGCCTCTCACATTGATACAAGATTCTGAAAGAGTTCAGAGTATCACCCGACGGATTTCAATTTATTGTAAGTTCCTATTATTCAGCTATTAAACAACATGCAATATTTTTTTTTCCATAAAAGTGCTTTTTTTTTTAATTACAGTTTTTAATTTACAATTATACAAAATATACATAAAGATGACCGTAGAGGCTTTTAAGTATTTTTTTTCTTTCGGGGAAAGTTTTCCAGCAGTTCAACCTCTTCGGTACAAACAGTCTTTAATAGTAAAGTTCTCTGTCCACCCAAGCTGCAAAAACACAAAAGTATTACGTGTTTATATTAGTAATTTATATTTATAATATATTATATATATAATAATATATATAAATTTATATTTATAATATATATATATATATGTAAGAATGTAGTTTATAAGAAAATTAAAAACTATATAAACTCATATCAAGGTTTGCAACTAACAAAAAATATGAAAAGAAAAATCTATCCATCTGGTATGAAAACATCATATGAAAACTGGCTTTTAAAAACTTTACACATATATCTATCTATTTATATATGTAAACTTGTAAAATATATATATATATATATATATGTAAACTTGTAAAAGAAAATGAAATTGCATATATTTATATATAAATGTATGTGTAAAAAATTAAATGTATGTATATGTGTGTGTATACAGTTGTTTACATAAATGTAAATAAGTTTACAAATATATATTTACATGTATGTGTGTATACAGTTGTTTACATATATGTAAATAAGTTTACAGATATATATTTATATTTACGTGTATGTATACAGTTGTTTACATATATGTAAATAAGTTTACAGATATATATTTATGTGTATGTATACAGTTATTTACATATATGTAAATAAGTTTACAGATATCTTTACATACATGTAAACATGTTTACATATACAGCTATATATATGTAGTTTAATTTTATTTTTTGTCACACCAGTGTATGCGTTTTTTTATTTTTATTCTGTGGCTCCGTAGCATCTTTAAGTTTTGTGATTTGGCTCTGTGGGGTATCATTCTTGCACATTGTTACTTTAGTACATTTACAAAAAACTTACAGCCAGGGAATTTTCGGATGAGAAGTTTCCTTAGTTCATCGTAGACCAGTACGAGGATGGTGTACTCTATGGTCACAAACCAGTACTCGACCCTGCAGGGGAAAAAAAAGAAGCCTCAGGATGGTGTAGGTTTTTAGTCCTGTGAGTATCAGGGTTTAAGGACTGAAATCGCGAAAAGGGGAGTTGAAGAAAATAGAAATTTAAAGAAGAAGAATTCTAGAAGAATGAGGTTAGTTTTTTTTCCCCTTCAAGAGTTTACGAAGATG
Source organism: Spea bombifrons (assembly GCF_027358695.1). NCBI lineage: Eukaryota > Metazoa > Chordata > Amphibia > Anura > Pelobatidae > Spea > Spea bombifrons. The sequence continues at coordinate 27,813,774 of NC_071098.1, forward strand.
TGGATAATGAGAGTACAAAAACCACAGTAAAAGGGTTTTTTGTATGGATTTCTATTGGTTTATGCGCTTACAACGCTCTTACAACGCTCTTACAACGCTCTTGTGCTCTATTGCCCCCTAGTGTTTAAATTGGGGATTGCACTGTATACATCTAGTAATGTGTAGACAGTCATAAGTATGTTGGCTAACATGTTGGGGTCCTTTTCATGACATTGATCCTTGTTTTCAGTCTCTAGTCACATAGTACCGAGATGCAGTATCAAATACTCACCTTAAGGGCATAAAATGTAGAGCTTCATCCATCCCGGGGCAATAACAAAGGAAAACACCGATAACAATTTGTGACAGCACCCCCAAGAAGATGATCTTATTTCTGCGTGGGAAGGAATAGAATTTTAAGCATGAAGATTATTGACTAAATGTGTAGGAAAAAGAAATAAAAACAACAAAAATATAATATATATATATTTGCATAATTAGCTAAAAGAAGGATAAAGGGAGCTGTTGCAATACTGATTATGGCCAGTAGGACAACGTTTCAACGCCTCCATTGTAATGATAGCCTTTATTATTATTATTATTATTATTATTTAGAACTACTCTTTCCTAAATACTTTTTAATGTTGGGATAATTATATGAAAATTAATGATAGTTCTATACATTGACAATACGTTCAAATTATGTGTTTACCTATACAGTGGTGGTTACTGGGTGACTCTATGCGCCCCCCCCCCCCAAAGAAAGTAAACACAATTTTCTTTCCTAAGTGCATATAATCCGAAGCTTTGATGCGGATACAGTAAAAATGATATGGTTTCCCACTTGCCGCCTTGCAATTATTGTATCTAGAAAAATTCTATATGTGAAAAAAATATGTGAAATATCTCCGCGGTGTGGCTGTTACCTGAAGAAATTACGGGTTAAGATCGTGTTCCTCCTCGTCTTACGGATCACAGTATTCATCATCTGGCAGCTGACGATGCCGATAAAGAAGGCAGTGTAACAGTACCACTCCTGGTATAACCGCTGGGTATATGTCTGGAGGGGACAGACAGGAGAGTCGGGTGTCTTTATTCATGGTTTACTCAAAGTGGTCACGGTCGTATAGTTGAGGAACAAATATTAGAGATGTAAGATGTGGAAATATATTGATAAATATACATTGGTACACATTGGGTGATAAAGGAGTGATAAGTAAGAAGGCTACTTTGAAGAACCCATGTCCACCAGACCATTTTAGAACATTCCGTCTACATGGTGACATCTTTCTTACACTGAACATCTTAGAACATCAGACACGAGTTTGGAAGCTTTGGATTTTTTTTGAAAGGTCCCTCACCCATTCCTGTCCATAACTGTCTTCCAGTTCCTGGATATTTTTGTCCTCCCAAGGAGCTCGGAGTCCTAACAAGGTTCCTGGAAGGAAGCCCTGTTGAGCCATGACGGTGAAGTAATTCATGAAGCCGGCAAAAGATTCTATGGCAGCTGTGGAGAGGCAAAGGGGTTATTTAGTGGTTACGGGGAGCAGATGTACATAGAAACTCTAGAGCGTCGTGACTGTCTAGTTAAGGGGGATGAGACTTGGTATCCAGGGACCCTTTTCAAGTATAACGCAAGTACAGATGGGTTGATCCTTACCTATGTTGAAATAAGAATACGCCAGCAACTGCTGATTCACCAGGCGGTCTTTCTTAGGATGGCGGGGTTTTCGAGTCATGATGTCATTCTCTGCTTTTTCATACGCCAAAGCGATGGAGGGGATCTAAATACAACGGGAGAGAATATAGAAAAACGCATTGGTTTTAGAAAAACAAAATGAGACGTAGTAATGGGAAGAAAGGTATAGGCCATGTTTACCATGGCTAAGGTTGAAAAAATGAATGATTGGCCTGTATTTATAAAAAAAAAAACCTGGAAAAAACATTTTTAGCTGCTTTCAATAAAATTGTGAGTTTGAAATAAAATTTGTTTGAAAAAATGGTCGTATCACCATAGCAACCAATGGGATAGTCCGATATAATGTTCTCAATGAGCAAATCAAGTTTTCGTATTTTCATTTGGAGACATGGTGTCCTTAAGACCTGTATGTTTTATGTATTTTATATACCTTTCCACCTAACCCTCCTATAACCCATGTGCCCTGCCATATGTACTTACAATATCAGTGCCCAGTTCTATGAAGAGGATAGTGATGGTGCCCAGGGGTAGGGGGCAGCTGATGATAACGTAGACCATAAAGGGGATCATTTCAGGGATGTTCTTGGTCACGGTGTATCCAATGGACTTCTTCAAGTTATCAAATATCAGGCGACCTGCATGGAAAACAACGAATATATTTAGGCAGTATTGGAGGTGATGGATCAAACAAGGCCACCATGGGGATAGAAATTGTTTGAAAAATTAGATTTTTTGTGTTATGATATGGAGTTTTGTATGTTGTGGTTATGGTGCTTTGTAGACTACGTTCAAGAATGTTGTTTTCTCTTGAAATATGTTTTTTTTAAATGGTAGAGTCCATGTGGTGGGAGGAAGATGCTCTTTGGGGGACATCTTGGAAATTCCCACCAGAAATAGACCACTCACCCTCTTCCACGCCTGTGACGATTGAGGCAAAGTTATCATCCAGCAAAATCATGTCCGCTGCGTGTTTGGCTGCGTCTGATCCAGCAATTCCCATGGCTACTCCAATATCAGCTTTCTTCAAGGCCGGAGAGTCATTGACTCCGTCTCCGGTGACAGCCACAATTGATCCCTACAGGGAAAAGGGGGACCCTGTGTAACTATAAGGCATTTTAATTTCAATAATAATATTATTTTCCCATTTTTCTTTTTTTGTCATAATAGTAGGAACCAAGAAAGGTGACCAGGAACACCCTACCCGAGATAACACTAGCCAAGCCCTACCCAATGGACCTCGTATTATGAGAAGATGGTAGCTCTTTATTGACCCCCTACTACCTCTTCTACTCACCAGCCTTTGGCATCCCTCAACAATCAGTAATTTCTGCTGCGGCGACGTCCTGGCGAACACTATTTCCAGATGATGTTGTAGGATATTGTCCAACTGATCCGAGGTCATGTCAGCGATCTCAGCACCATTCACCACAATGGCTTTTGCATCTCTGTGAAGAACAACAAATACATGGCAGAAAAAGAGGAGAAAATCGGTTGGGGTGGCAATATGTTCGGATTGACCCATTAACATCGCTTGGGACAAAGATTAGGAACAAAATCTTAGTAAAAGGAAGAGAGGAGAAAGGATTTGATAATTAAGAGGCACTAACCTGGGGTTGACACTTCCGATGGGAATCTTTAGTCTTTCTGCGATGTCTTCTACTGTTTCGCTTCCACTTGAAATGATTCCCACGCTCCGTGCAATTGCCTTTGCAGTAATCGGGTGGTCCCCAGTGACCATGATAATCTGCCAGAGACCATCATCACAAAATAAAAACATTGCCACACTGCTTGTAGCCCCCAATCTATGAGAGTCTTATCATTTACAGTATATTCTGGTTATTGATTATCATGGTTCCCTAATTTATATTTCCCAAACCTACATTATTTCGTGATATATTTGGAATTGGGCATTCTCGGGCAATCATTGAAGCACCACACCAGTGCCCTCTATTTAACTCCATGGTCAAGGGTTAGACCATGATTGTCACCTTGAGGATTATTCCTAGACCTGTATATTTAGGACGAAGTGGCTAGGATGTGTTTGGTTCATTAATCTTCTAGTATCACTGATGGCTTCTGGCGACTTACCTTGATGCCGGAGCTACGGCACTTCATGACTGCATCTGGAACACTGGAACGAGGTGGGTCAATCATGGAGATAAGCCCCACGAAGCACAACCCGCTCAGTGGAAAATTCAAGTTATCGACATCGAATGGGTAACCAGGCCCATAGGTGGAAGCAGGGAGCTGTAGCTGGCAGAAGCCTGTATGGAGAGAGAAGACAGTATACTGTGTCATGAGTGGGGTAATGCGAATACTGGATCAGTAGGAAAATAGCATTTGAAGATTAACTCTTACCCAAAACTCTCTCCCCAAGACTGCCTAGGCATAAGTAGGCTTTCTGAAAGTTATCCTTCATTTCGTCATCAAGAGGCCATTCTTGGCCCCCTATCATGATGGTGTCACATCGATCCAAAATCCTCTCTGGGGCTCCCTTCATCACCAGCAGATATCCATTCTTGGAGGAGTCTTCTGGCACATGGATGGAGACCTGGTGACGTTTGGGTCGGAATTAGAAGATTTAGAAGAACAAAGGATGTAAGCAAGGTCAGAAAGTCTTTGGAATGGAATCCAGCTCACGATAGGAAGATTGAAGAGGGTAGAAGTAGGTGGTGATTATTACGACACCATGGTCATTCGGCTGGAGAGGACATGGTATCTGTGGCACAGAGGGAATGAGGGAAGGGTAGCATTGAGATACCACTTACCTGGTATTTGTTGCTTGAATTGAATGGGATCTCTATGACTTTCTTGTTCCGTTGTCTCAGCTCCATAACGCCCCCCAAAAGCTGCTCTGTAAATTTTAATAGAGCTGCTTCTGAGGCATCTCCGTTGACTTGTCTCTGTAAAGATAGACACAGCAACCATTCAAAGACCTCCCAAGGAATTCCGACCCCTTAAAAAAGCCAAATAGTGAGCCAGATTGCGACTGTGTATGAAGATTATATATATATGTACTTTACCTTACTTATGGGGATTTCCTCCTGGTCTGAGCTGAATTCGGCACGGTTGCACAATGTAGCGATCATGACCAGTGACTGCCAGGTGGGGGAGCTCTGATCAAACAAGTCACCTAAAAAGCAAGAGACAATAGATTACGGGTCCCTGCGCCCTGTACGTACTACACCAGCATGTGCCGCCGTAGCGTGAACCAGTTAATGAAGAACCTGTCCGTCATAACCCTTCACAACAACACTAAACCGTATGCTCCTGAGCCCACTTAAATTAAACAAGGTTTTCAGGGCAGCGTGAGCAATTCTGCTTCCGTCCACTGAGGGAGAAGAGCTGACAAGCTACTGCTTGTAAGGGGCAAAAAAAGTATTCAATAGCTAAACAAAATGTGTTCTATATTCACAATTTAAGGAAATGTGCTGAATTTTTTTTGGTGTCCCATTTTATAGCGTAATCACACTGAGGTTCTTTAATACGCAGTCATGGGGTCTCACCTGTTTGATCTTCAGAGGTGTCTGCATTGTGAATGATGTTATCGAACCACATGTGCGCCACCGTCATGCGGTTCTGGGTTAGAGTGCCGGTCTTGTCGGAGCAGATGACCGAGGTAGATCCAAGAGTCTCCACAGCCTCCAAGTTCTTCACAAGACAGTTCTTCTTGGCCATGCGCTTGGCGGTGAGGGAGAGGCAGACCTACGGATGGAGGTACATGTCATGGCAGGAAGATATTGTCAATAACGCTTTCTTAAGGGACCAATCCCATTTCCATGAGACATGTGATGGTTAAAATGGGACACGGATGTATTACTGTCAAATATATGAAGCGATCAACCTTCTTGGAACATTTATGAACAGTTTCAAAAATAGTCACTGGGTGGGTGTTAAGGACGGACGCGGCAAAGATATGGCGGAAACTTACGGTGACGGTGGCCAACAATCCCTCGGGCACGTACGCCACTACAATGCCAATACAGAATATAATGGCATTAAGGGCAGTGTATCCCATAGAGATGGAGATGATGAAGAAGACAACTCCAACTCCCACCGCAAGGCCACTGATCATCTGTACAAAGTGTTCAATCTCCATGGCGATGGGTGTCTTTTGATCTCCGACTTGCGAGGCTAGCGATGCAATGCGTCCGATCACTGTTCGGTCTCCCGTGCTGATTACAATTCCGCAAGCGGCTCCTGGGATTGAAGATTAAAAAACGTTACAGTGAAGGCGTTCCTTATTAGTTAGAATGGTCAGCTATGGTCGCGCTATATTACCTTGGTGTTCTAGATTAAAACATACCTTCTAAGCACGTGGTGGAATAGAACCCCAGATTCTTGGTCTCCAAAGGATTCTCGTCGGTGCATTCTGTGGATCGAGGCTGTGGTTCCGACTCACCTGTCAGAGATGAGTTGTCCACCTGGATGGGATTGAATGGAATGCGTCACAATGTTACATTGCTTAATAATAATACTTATCGTTTAGGAATATCTTTCTTTTAAGTCTCCCTATTTTGGGAATAGACACTAGATTTGCCACTATGTGCCACTGGCAACCAAAGACCCAGCTGACCTTTCCCGTCTGTTCCTCACCTTGCAGCCTTGGATCTCAAAGAAACGTACGTCGGCAGGGATTTTGTCTCCCCCTTTAATGTATACAATGTCTCCGGTCACCAGCTTCTCCGCAATGACCTCAATGCGCTTCCCACCACGCAGAACCAGTGCTTGCTGTGGCACAACAGAAACAACAGTTACCTACAATCCTAGGATAAATATTCCTCATATCCTCTCCGTTTCCATGGCGGACGTTCCTCTTACCTGTGGGACCATGTTTTTGAAGCCGGCCATAATGTTTGTGCTTTTAGCTTCCTGATAATACGCGAAAAGGGCTGTCACCACCACAACCGCGATCAGGATGATTGCCAACCATAGCTGGAGACACGGAGAGATCCAGAGTTACAAGGCAGCAAAATCAGTATTCTGTACACTCAATATAACCATATAACTTCTATGTTGGTGCGATAAATGGTCTGAACTTCGACTAAAGACTAAAAATATCAAAGACAGAAGGTATTTAAAGGTAAATGTGGATAGACGGCCATTGGGTGATGCTTTGGGTTTTAAGTCTTAATACGGATGGTGTATTTGATACAATGTATGGACAATGGTCATATTCTCCAAAAGCGATCATTTGAAATGGGTAGAAGCTGAAAATGAATAGGGTAAATCGGTCTTTCTTACATTATCCTTCGACACGGTGGGATCCTGTCCAGCCTGAAGACCATAGGCAAGGAAGCACAATATCGACCCAATCCAGAAGACAATGGAAAAGCCCCCGGCCATCAGCTTCAGGAACTTTACGATTTCCGGAGTGCCCTTTGGAGGAGTCAGTTTGTTGAGTCCGTCGCGGTTAAGACGTTGCTGGGCATCCTCAGGACCCAGACCCTAAAGAGAAGTCATCATACAGAACGTCATAACCGACTTATATTCCCGCATTGAAAAACGTTAACAAACAACTCTGGGAGAACAGACAACGTATACCACATCGCGAACAACATGAATGATACTGAGAGTATGTGACAATGATACGTGTTGAGAAGTAGAACATTTAAGTAATAAATAGGGTGGAAGGTCATCGCCCTTATGAGGACAATTACATTATCTTGGCTTACCTTCGTAACATCCACCGTATATTTATTTTCCAGTTCCTGTATGGTTAAAGTATGGTCCCTCTGTAAGAAATGAATAGAACATTGACTTTCTTGGATACCTCGAGCTTCCCTTTCACATCTTTTCTTTTACTATCTCTGTAGATCCTGCCAAACAGGTTACCCTACCGGACGAATCCGGAAACTATTACTTATCATTATTCAGATCCTACCGGTATCAACACTGATACTGTATTCTGGAATGATGGTTTCTGCAACATTGTATCACACTGCCTTTTACTTGTTCCAACTCCTCTCCTAATTGTTACATTATTTCATTACTCATCTAAAACAGTATTGTCTAGCAGTCGCTCCTCGAATCTGTACTGATAAGTCAACCCCCGATGACATGTAGCCTTTGCCAGTTTGACCCTCGCCTTTGCCCGTTCCTCTCTGTTTACTTACAATCTCCAGTTCTTTTTTCAGGCTTTCCACTTTTTTCTCCGACTTTCTATTAAAAATGCTTTTCTTCTTTTTCTCTTCGGCTTTGGGTTTTTTCCCATCCATGCTGATGCTGTATATATCAGGAGGCTCCTGCCGGTTGGAAAGGTGCGGAGAAACGGTTTATATGAATAACAATGTCCAGAGATTAAGTTCTTTTGCAAGTTTTACAGAAGCCACAAAGGGAAACGTGAGCTTTTTGGTAACAAAAACCACCAGAGGGTACTTGCATCAGTCTACTGGACTCAGCTGTAAGCGTGAAGACCGATGGGATCTAGGGATACCACATTCTAAGCTCTAAAGGTTTATCCCCAGCCATGCAATAAAATGTACATGAAACCAATTGGTACTACAAGCAGACAGAATGCTATCAGATGTACGGTTTTCCCCTTACCTGTGGAGGCATTGTTATACTGCGGATGCTTCTATGAAAAGTCCAACCTCTGTAGGCAGCCGCTACAGCTCTCTTGTGGCAGCTGGACGGCGATAACACCGAGCGCAGGCAGACCAAGAAAATAGCAGTCTAAGAGCAGAAAAAGTGGAAAAAAAGACGGCTAAATGGGTAGAGCAGATGACACTCTATAGGAAGAGGAACATCGGGATAGAATATAGAGCCTTTGGAGACAAAACACATCAGGATATAATGTACTATTAGCACGGGGACAGAAAGTGGGACTCTATGAGAAGAGGCACAAGAAGGTAGGAGATGGAACTCTATGAGAAGAGGCACAAGAAGGTAGAGGATGGAAGTTTATGAGTAGAGGCACAAGAAGGTAGGAGATGGAAGTTTGTGAGCAGAGGCACAAGGAGGTAGGAGATGGAAGTTTGTGAGCAGAGGCACATCAGGACTAATCCTGCATGTGATTGCCAAAAGCTGCTGGACTCTATACAGCCACATCCAGTATATATATACATTACGCCACTCCCTCTGACTCCACCTACACCACAAGTATAGGATTTCTGTGCATCTGTGTGCTGGATTCACCAGGTTCCTTCCAGTTGAACCAGTGTCTACTTTTAACAACATCCAATCAAGCTATTAATTACTTTGTTGCACAGAAGGGAGATTCACGATTGTCTTCCTAGAGCAAGAGAAAATGATGAATAATCCATGTATCGGGTAAACACCTTGGTATACGTCTTTGTAGGACGGTTAAGACGTGCATAGTAGGCATTAATATATTTCTATATTTTTATATGCCTGATTTTATTATTCCTGCTAGGTTAGCATGAGTGTGTGGGCGAACCTTATGGTTTGCGTAGACAAACTGTGTCTCTGACACTCGCTAATAAAAATAGGAGAGCATTTGGGGTCGGTGGCCCCTCCAGCCTTGTGCCCGAGAAGTATCTCTACTTCTGCCGGCACAAACCTGTCTTCTCATATGGTCCGTGGTTTGCTAGGCAGGCAGGTTGGCTTCCGACAACGTAAAACATTTTAAGATAATTGCATGCAAAATAAAGAAGACAATGTTTCAATCCAGTGTTCCTCAAAATAGAGCCCACCGTTCCTAGCTGGATTTCAGACACCAAGGACCGGCACCAGCCTGAGCTGACCCCAGACGCGCCATACGTGAAGCCAGAAGGACAGTTAATGATGTCATCGATCAAAGCATTACGTGTGATGCGTGTGATGTACTCTGATCTCCGATAGGGTTCCAGCCAGTTCACGAGAAGAACATATTTTCCTTACTGGATAAATAATAATTTAGTCCATAAAACTTATACAACCCTTTACTTCTATCCTAAGACCATAATACAGGTGTGAAAGTGCTGAGACTCGAGTCTAACTTCCTCAGTGTTTCCAGGTATTTGTATAGATACTGGCTTAGAAGCGGTACAGATTGTACTACTTATTTCTGGTTTTCTATAAATGCTGATCAATTGCTTAGCAATCTCGCCTCCCGCCCTGGGGCGAAAGACACGAGACTGGTTGTTCTGGTGAAGCTCACAATAGAATCTTCAGCTGGCGAACGCCGGTTCTGGTTTTGTGTTGGCCAGTCAGAAGTATAATAAGAACAGCAAGTCATCGCTCCGCCGGTTGAACGTCAAAAGAAAGAGAAAAAAAAAGCCAGGAGAGTGATAGATGGCGAGAAGACAAGCAAATAGAAACACAAAGGCGAAGAATGGAGGAAAGACTAGGAGGACATAAGTACGAGAGCAAAACCGAAGATTAAATAGATTCTAGAAAAGACTATAATTCGTCACTATATTAATCAGACGTTTATAATAATAATAAAATAATCTATAAATATATTATTACATAATAGAAGATATATTTTGGGTGAAGGCCTTGTCAAAGCAAGTTCTGGAGAACTTCAGAAGGTCCTTAGAATTACAATTGGGTAAAAAGCCACAGTTTGCGAAAGTAAACGAGCCTCTGTCTATATACATTAACCCAATGATGTTAAAAGCTTAGAGTAAAATGATGTTATGATATGACACACGATGACGACAAAAGGTGCCAACATCGTTAAAGGAGACGGCAGGGGTCTTCTGGTAAATCGGGCAGAATTCTTCTCCATCTCAATAATAAAAATGTGAATTCAAAGATTTAGTCTCCATGTTCATAGTAGATTTCAATACAAATCCATATGGACTTTGGAAGGACTCCCAAAGGATGAAGCGTAGGTCCTCTATATGAAGATACGTAGATCTGCCGGCATGGGCCGACACCAGAGCCAAACGTGGAGATTCTGGCTCTGCCCATATAGTCTGCCTGGGGAGACGATCGAGTCCATCAATGAAAAGCAAGATATTTTAAGATGCAGGGACTTGTGTTATACAATAAAGCCCCTCGGTTAAGAATAAACGTTTTAAATATGGATCATTCATGGTCAAGAAACATTTAGGTTAAAAATGAAAACCGACACATTATACGTTTCTTTCGCAACATTCCGCAAAGGGTTGTCACACATATTCAGGGTGGAGCAATCAGTATTTATGTTCCATATCTACCCATTATATATGTCACAGCTCACTTATACCTTTCCTCCAGTAAACGTATGGTTGAGGTAGGTTTGCTTTATGCCTTCCAGTGGGAGAGACTCTAGCATGTTGCTGAAACCAGTGTAAGATCTGTGTGTTCTGGTACAATCTGGTGACATTCCTTGAAGAGGATGCTTGAAGAAAGATGAATACGGACATTCTAGCAAAGGCTGGTGAAAGGAGCTGGAACGGAGCAGCAGAGAGATCTTGAAATTCAGGCTTCTGTCCCTCCCTCCATTATTCTGTCATTCTAAATATACCTGTTACGCATCTAATTTCTACCTCAAAAATTGTTTTTTTTTGTGTGATTCCTGTACACGCCAGAACGTTCTGCTTCTATACCTATTTCAGTTCTTAGACCTCTTAGAGATTATTGAGGGTTAAAGAGCTCTGTGTTTCTCCTTCTCTGATATTTTTTCTGCTCATTCTTGGGTCTCTCTTAACCTCTTCGTCTTATTGGTTTTATATATCTGTTATTAGTGTGGAGCTGCGTACACCGTGACCTGGACTTGACCTGGGTATGTGACCCAAGATTTTATACTGAATTCGGCCAGCCTTCACCTACTCTACTTGTTCCAAACTTGTCATAGTTTGAAACAACCCATACCCCCCTTCATTATCTGAAGTCCCTGGTTGGGGACGGGTAGGAGAAGACCACTCAACGTGTTTTAAGTCTAGGTCTAGAAACGGACTAGAACAGCGGAAAGAGCAGAGGGCAGGAGGTCACGAGACTCCTCATAACCAATTTACATTCTGTTTGCTGCCAAGGTGGTACCAGGACAGACTTAGAAACCTAAATATGTAAACACTAGACGGGAGATGGGAGACCCGATAGTAAGTGGACGGTTTAAATTCCAAGAGATAATCATTTTCTGATAAAAAGATGGGTTCTGGGGCTCTGGTTTGGAACGTGGAAGACAGAGTGGTGATGTGATAAAATTCAAGTTACCGAAGGGGTAGACACCTGGAATAGACCACCAGAAGAAGATTGCCAAGACCCTGAAACGGAGCTGCAACACGGTGGGCAAGACCATACAGCGGTTTCACAGGACAGGTTCCACTCAGAACAGGCCTCACCATGGACGACCAAAGAAGTTGAGTGCACGCGCTCAGCGCAATATCCAGAGGTTGTCTCTGGGAAATAGACGTATGAGGGCTGCCAGCATTGCTGCAGAGGTTGAAGGAGTGGGGGGGTCAGCCTGTCAGTGCTCAGACCATACGCCGCACGCTGCATGAAATTAGTCTGCATGGCTGTTGTCCCATGTCGTCAAGCATGGTATTGGGAATGTCATGGTCTGGGCCTGCATGAGTGCTGCCGGCACTGAGGAGCTACAGTTCATCGAGGGAACCATGAATGCCAACATGTACTGTGACATACTGAAGCAGAGCATGATCCCCTCCCTTCGGAGACTGGGCCGCAAGGCAGTATTCCAACATGATAACGAATCCAAACACACCTCCAAGACGACCCCTGCCTTGCTAAAGAAGCTGAGGGTAAAGGTGATGGACTGGTCAAGCATGTCTCCAGACCTCAACCCTATCAATCATCTGTGGGGCATCCTCAAACGGAAGGTGGGGGAGCGCAAGGTCTCTGATATCCACCAGCTCCGTGATGTCATCGTGGAGGAGTGGAAGAGGACTCCGGTGGCAACCTGTGAAGCTCTGGTGAACTCCATGCCCAAGAGGGTTAAGGCAGTGCTGGAAAATAATGGTGACCACACAAAACATTGACACTTTGGGCCCTGTTTGGGCATTTCCACTTAGGGCTGTGCTCACTTCTGTTGCCGTGGTTTAGACATTAATGGCTGTGTGTTGAGTTATATTTGAGGGGACAGTAAAGTTACTCTGTTATACAGGCCGTACACTCACTGCTTTACATTGTAGCAGAGCGTCATTTCTTCAGTGTTATCACATGAAAAGATATAATAACATATTTACAAAAATGTGAGGGGTGTACTCACTTTTGTGAGATACTGTATATATAGGTGTTGAGATATTGCCAATAATGGGTTTCTATTTTTTGATTCATATATAAACAATGTGTGAATTGTTGACTTGGTTAGGAATGGACATTGTAGATGTACCCAAAGATATGTTTGCATGTATTGATGAGACGGGGAGTTCTCTGCTCCAGAACAGGTTATACGGAATAAAGAATTCCTAGTAGAGATTAAATACTAAGTTGTTGCAGAATAGACCAGTCCAGTTCAGAAAATCCTCGCTCAGGGAAGGAATCTTAAACCCCTAAAGGCTCAGAAATTCTATCCTGCGAGTAACTGTCAAATACAACGATGTCAAGCGTGTCCAACAACTTCAAAAGAATAGATAATGGTAACAAAGAACTTTTCTTTATCAACTGATGATGTCATACCTGGAAGAAGCAGAGTTTATTCTTCACGTCCCTATCAGTACATATAAGCGCTTTGGTGGTCTGGGAAGAAATCAAGACCTTTGGCTATATAACCTGTATCAACTACTAGTGCTTCGGAAGTAAGAAGGAGCTTCATCCAACTGGGGGAAAACTGTTCTGTTGGAAAATAAAAAGGTAATATTAAGATATTAATACTATGTATTGATAGAGGTGTTTTTATCTTTAAGGGAAACTTTTTGGTGCACGTTTGGGAACTCGGGAAGGTGTCTGGCATACAAGCAGCATTATATATATAATTGTGATGAGTAGCCTAAAAGGAATGGAAGGAGGTGTTACGTTACCGAGAGTGTGGTAGATAAGTGGAACAGCCTCACAGCAGAAGTAGTAGAGGCTAACACATATATTGGCTCCTTAATCTAAGACGAGACCAAGGATTTATTAGGGTTGGAGTCTTTACAGCAGTCCAGACAGGTATTATCTTATATAATATTATTATATTATTCATCTTCTATAAATCATTTTCTGTATATTTGGGGAAATAACATAATAGGTAGAAATGACTCGATTTTTGAAAGATACGTTGATAAAATTTTCACATGGAATATATAAATTATAGAAATATATTATATTTTATATGTTATACATATACACACATAATTATATATATATATATATATATATATATAAATCATATATTATATATATACTATATATAGTATATATATATATATAATATATATATTATATATATATATAATATATATATATATAATATATATACATTATATATATAATATATATATATATTATATATATATAATATATATTATATATATATATATATAATATATATTATATATATATATATAGTATATATATATATATATTATATATATATATAGTATATATATATATATATTATATATATATTATATATACTATATATTTAAATATATATACATATATATGTACAAATATATTATATTATATATATATATTTATTATATATGCTACATATATAATACTACTATTATATGCAGAAAACCTTAAAAGCCAGATTTGGGTGAGTCATTTGTGTTTTTTTTTTTTTTTTATGTGCAATAAAACCACGTTGCCAAGTTTGGTTAATTTTAGGGAGTATCTTGGCTTAAAGAACAGGGTACAGCAAAATCTCTCGAGGCAATGTACGAAGCAGCAGCAAACATCAATAATTCTATTAATTACTACATCATATCACATCGCGACGGACAATAAAATGATCCCGGGCAGGAAAATATACAGCTTTACACAGAATTCACAAAAAGGCACTTAAATACTTAATGGACTTTGTTATTTTTAAAAAGGATCGATTATAAATTAACGTATCATCCTGTTTGCCATTAAACGAAAATTCCCTAAACGAGTTTAGCTTCCTGTGATATATATTTTTATATATCGCTACCCGTTACCATCAAGATACCCTTCTTATTCCTGTCATTGGCTGAAAAATATTGTATTTTGTTTTATATATTATAATAATATTATATATCAATGATGACTCCTCCTTATTAATTATATAAGTATTAGTATTAATAATAGTATTTATTATTAGAATTATGAACTCCAATCTAATTCAATTCTTAAAGCAATTTTACATTTAAAAGGACATGTAGGGATTTTATAAATAAGAAGGATAATGAGTTTATTAAATGTAAATAAAATGTTTAATTTACAATTTATTGTAATTTTTTAAAAAATATCTCTTCTTTTGCACATTCTGTCTTGCATTTTAGCTAAAATGTAACATTTTTAATTTATTGCAATATTTTTTTTATTTTTTTTTTAAATCCCTTCTTTTGCTATTTTTTTTTATTTTTTCAGAAGAAGATATTAACATTCTAGTTATTTGGCAAAAGGCCCTTTCTGGCAGCACTCTATGTAAAGCCATAATAATCCATGCGCGGCTCATAGAGACAAAAAGACATCAACCGATCAATAAGCGTCCATGTCAATAAATGTTTTTATTTTTATAGCACCGTCAGTCTGCAGCCTTACATTTGCCATTTATATGGATCCATAAAGTTGCTTTTATCTCACCTTGAAAAATCAGATATAAACCCTTCATGACCAGGCCTAGCAAGGCTATTTTCTATCCCAAAGACCTTTTTTTTAAAAAAATTTATTTTGAAATGTATACTGTTTGTTTGTTGAACCATAATTTGCCATTTTGCAAATGTACTCTTATTGATTGTTATTTACTTTACTGAAATGTACTTTTTTTTTGTTATTTATAATATATATATATATTTATTGTTATTATTTTTAATATATATTTATTATTGTTATTAGTATTTTATATATATATATATATATATATATACACACACAAGGCTATTTTGTATCCCAAAGACCTTTTTTTTTAATTTATTTTTAAATGTATACTATTTATTTGTTGAGCCATAATTTGCCTTTACTCTTTTTACTCATTTACTCTTCCTGCATCAAATGTTATTTTACTCATGACAGGTAAGGTTATTTTTTCCAATATATATATATATATATATTTATATTTATTATTTTTTATAATACCGGTATATATATATTATTTATAATAATATTAATTATAATTATTTATAATATATATATATATATATATATATATATTGTTATTTATAATATATATTTATTTTTATAATATATATATATATATATATATTGTTATTATTATTTATAATATATATTTATTATTGCTATTATTATTTATAATCTATCTAAATATATATATATATATATATATATATATATAATTTATTCTGAAAAAAAATAACATAAAAATTGGGATAGGCTGACGTTCCAAGCTTGTGTGTATGAATGAACCTGCCCACATCTTAGGACCCTGATAAGCTCAACGCACAAAGCGGCGATGCTTCCCCCAGTACCTCGACATGGAGATATCTAGACCGAGGCCATCAGCCAGGTCCTCACTGAACCTAAAGGGGATTTCATTTTAGAAATCTTGGCTGGGGGGGAAAAAATACTTACAATAGTACATTTGCAGAGATCCAAGAGTCCGAGACTCACCCCAGAACTTTGGGATCCAGATAGTTGGGGTTGAGGAAACTCATGAAAGTCCTCCTAAATTTGATCATTCATCAAGACATTGAGGCTCAATAAAGGGAAAGGTTAAAGCCACGCGACATCGTGATGGAACCCTGGGTGACTTTCAGGACATCGATTCTCCGACGTTCTGCAAATCACTTTAACTGATTCTGTTTTCCTAATTTTACTAAAAGCTTTCTAATTTTAGAACCATTAAAATCTTCATTTTTTTATTATTATTTTTCTGTATATAGAAACCCAAGTTTTATTTATTTGTTCATTGGAAAATGTCTCCAGGAACCTCCGCTCCCCTCCCTTTATTAATTGCAGCTCCTCCGTGCTTCTGATGCCAACATATCATTTAAAAGCAATCTGATAGTGAACCGGGTCAGAAAGTGGAATTGCAGGAGCTCCTTCCTCTCAGAGTTCCTGGGTTCACATGAAATAATTATTATGTTAATGGATTTCACCACTGAAGTATGCGTTACTCAAACATAATTTGTTAATAACTGCCGCTGGCTCGTATTTAAGGAAAATGTCGGTCACTGGAAACTATGTGCCTAAAATGTGAACCTCCCATGGATCATCCAAACAAATATTTATCATCAAAATGCGGTCCACCGGGTAGTGCATTTATAATACGTCAGCCAAGAACTGGTCATCCGCAGCAAAATGGGTCACCGGTTAATAGATGGATAGAAAAAGTTTTAAAAGTTTTTTGGAGCCCCCATTTCTATTGGACCCCGTCAGAGGATGGAAGGGAGAGATCTATGAGTATTTCAAAGACTTATCATACTGTTATATCAGTGTGTTATTAACAAAGACATAATATAATATATATAAAAAATAATATATAAAAAAAATATAAAATAATATATTATATTATTTATAATATATTTATAAATATTATTATTATTATTATTATTATTATTATTGCTACTATGAATAATAGTAATAACAATAAAAAACAAAAATAATAATAATAATAATGATGATAATAATAATAATAATGATGATAATAATAATAATAATGATAATAATAAATAATGATGATAATAATAATAATAATAATAATAATAATAATAATACATTGTCTTCCTATTTGGTCATAATGATATTCATTGTTTGCCACTGGACCCCTACATTTTATTGTCCTGAAGCAGCCACTTACCCCATAACATCTGCGCTCAATTATTTATGAGCAGAAATCCCTTATTTACTAAAAAACAAAAAAAATAACTTGTGTAAAAAAATAAAAAATAAATGTGTTTTATACAGTTATACAGAAAAAAAATATAAACCAATAAAATGTTAACTTACGTAATTATAAAATGTTGATATATTATATTGGCCTCAATACAGTATAGGATGCCCCAAATTACTGTCCAAAACATATTATTATTATTATTATATTTTTTTTATTATTATTATTATTTTTTTTTTAGAAAATACACAGTATTGTGAATTTAAGGTAAGTTTGGTAAAGTTTTGTGTTTTTTTTTTGTTTTTTTTTTTTATCAATGAAGTTGGAAAAGGAGACTGAGGCTTATAGGGGCTATTAAGAACCATGTGATCAACATTAATAAACATTTTAGCTCCTGAAAATATGTAACTGAGCATTAGAAATACATTGGGAAAGGTCTCTCAGCAGAGAAGGTATGTCTCTATTTGACAAAGTTACAATGTAAGACGGAATAGGATCAGAAAAGGAGAACATATCAGGGCTGTCTATGGAGCCAGGGTTATAGATAAAATATAATAATGTAACAAAAACCTATTTAATTTTATTTAATAATAAATTAGAATAAGATCTTAGGAAGATATTCAGCAGGGTCCTATAGAGACGGAGAATTGGTAATCATTCTATACATTATATGGAGCCGTGAAGATTCTTTGGAGTCTTTTTTTATAGATATATATGAGCTTTTCTTTGTTGAGTGAACTTGGTCATCGAAGCATGATTTAAATTCATGAACAGGGTCCTAAATGCCTTTTCTATGATCATATAACCCAAAAAAGTCCATCGATTATTGGCCACAACCTTACATAAAGTCGGCATACAGGAGGCAAATTTGTCTTAAAGCTAAAAAAAATATATATATATATAAGAAATACATTTAAGCTTATATGGAAAATTATTAACTTTGTATCATGGAGGACCAAACCTTCTTGAAGAGGACGCTCTTTGAGGCTGGTCTTCCATAACACATGGTCATGTTAAGGCGATGGAATGATCAACTTTCCTCCAAAGTTATCGGAGAAACGTCTTCTATACTTTTATTCAAGATGGGAAACAGAAAACCGAATGATTTAGCAGAATGGAGTAAAGGGTAATCGGATTGTACGTCATCACGAGGACGCCTTGGGCACTGTGAGTGGAGAAGACAAGTTAAAAACATGACCGATCTGGCCTAGACTAGACTTTCATTCACAGACGTATGCTGGAAAAAAACACAAACCTCTACGGCACATCAGCAGCGATTGTATCGGCAAATTCAGTGGCGCCTGTGAGTCTTATGGAGAGACGCCACAGTGTAGCCACCATCATCTATGGAAAATAAGCCAAGGTCGGGAGAAAGGCCAGTGAGGGGAACCAGGTCTAGGTGTGATTTCAGGATGGACATCATGATTTTAGGTTGGGTTTCTGCAGAGACCTAAGAGTATGGGTTTCCAAATTCCATGGCAATGTCAGCCTTGTCCATCATGATAACCACTGGATCGAGATGATGAAGTTTCACCAACAGCTGCAAATTCTCAACAACAGATCTTCTCATCCAAGGGGGCCAACGATTAAACTCGGAACAGATGTGCAGCCAGCTGTTATTTTAAGACATTTCTAGCTAAAGTTGGCCCATGTGTTGGTGGCTAACATCGGGGCCTATCTACTAAAGCCAAAGCTTCCAGGACAGTTGAACTCATTGAATTATTAAGGGTCAGTCTTAACAGGTTTCTCTGAGAAGAAAAGCTGACAGGACTCAGATAAACACAAAGTTCAAGTCACAAATATGTCAATTATTTATTATTTTATTAGTAAAACAAGGAAACCGGGGGTCCAAGGGCTTCTCCGAAGAGCACAGCAACTGGTCCTAGAGGGGAACTTAGATGGAGGAGCTGGGGAGATCGAAGGTAGGGTAACTTGGGAAAAGCAGAGGCTTGCCAAGAACCTCATTAGATGCCTACTGGGATTTGCCCTTCATACAGGGTAGTAAAATCAGGGAGTTAAAACTGAACCCCATGTCAAATTGAGATATTTATGCTATAGAACATAGAAACCACAGATGTCCCGTTCTCACTGGCCAATTGGCAGCCTTTGGGTAGCTTGAGGTCAATGTTAATTCCTCTTGTGCACACAGATAGCCCCGCGATTGTATAAAATATCCGATTTTTTTTCCATTTTCTTACCGTATTACGCGCTCTTTATGAAATAATCCTTCTTGTTGTTGTTGTTGCGATCTGAAAATAGATTTTAATATCGGCTGCAGGGAGCCAGCCAGGAGACCAGCGCTCCGTAAACAGACATCTTAACTTAATTGCAAACTTAGTAAAGAAAATAAAGAAAATGAAAGAAAATGCATACTGGATCCGGAAACGAGCACAGCAAACAGAACCATAGTTATTAACCCCTTAAGGAGAATGCGTTGTCCATAAACCCATTAAAAACAATGCATTGTGAGTTTTGCCATTAAGCGGTTAAAATAAAATGCAAACAAAACATCTTCTTTTGTTACAATAATATTTACATATAATATATATATATATATATAATACATATGAAATTGAAAGGTTCTACCGCCAATGATACGCTATAGGGCTGATGGGGTGGTGAGAAGCGCCACCTGGTGGCCAAATGTATGCCGAGCAGCACGATGATGTCATGTCGCTGATTTATATCGTAAGAGCTGTCCCCTAGGGGAGAGCTGGTGACGGCGCAGACACACATCATTACCTCGTGGCCACTGGACCTGTCTGTTGGCCCCAAATTTGGGACATTCTTCTCAAATGGCGTAAAAACCCAGTTATTGTTTCAAATACTCGCGCCATACAATATACAACTTTATGGGTAAGAAGATGGGTTAGAACTTGATGGGTTAGAACTTTATGGTTTAGAAGATCGGTTAGAACTGTGTGGGTTAGACCTTTTATGGGTTAGAAGATGGACTAGAACTTGATGGGTTAGAACCTGATGGGTTAGAACTTGATGGGTTAGAAATTGATGGGTTAGAAGATGGACTAGAACTTGATTGGTTAGAACTTGATGGGTTAGAACCTGATGGATTAGAACTTGGTGGGTTAGAAGATGGACTAGAACTTGATGGGATAGAACTTGATTGGTTAGAACTTGATGGGTTAGAAGATGGACTAGAACTTGATGGGTTAGAACCTGATGGGTTAGAACTTGATGGGTTAGAAGATGGACTAGAACTTGATGGGTTAGAACTTGATTGGTTAGAACTTGATGGGTTAGAACTTGAGGGGTTAGAAGATGGACTAGAACTTGATTGGTTAGAACTTGATTGGTTAGAACTTGATGGGTTATAACTTGATGGGTTACCTCGTGGCCACTGGACCTGTCTGTTGGACCCAAATTTGGGACATTCTTCTCAAATGGCGTAAAAACCCAGTTATTGTTTCAAATACTCGTACCGAACTAATTCCGGCTCACAAACATTGTGTGCAACTTTCACCCAGCTCCACGTCTTCTCTTATTTTACTAAGAAATAATACATATTTTATGAGTAATAATAGTTTTTCTTCGAAACTTCTTACAGCATCTTAAGTGGAAAAAAAAGAACTTGGATTTAACAAAATAATAGATTGCTCTAGACGGGGTATGTAGTGACACCACAAGGGGGCGCACCTAGCACATCGCAGAGATGTTTCCCGGCTGAGCTGAGAGAAAATCCACAGGAACGTTATACTATAAACATGCATTGGTACCTCTTTAACCCTACGGCACAGAAAGGGTCAAAGTATGCAGTTTGTTGCGTTACTCAAGATATATGAGTTTGCTCCAAATCCCAATACTAATACAAATATTATTCAGACTGAATTTCTTTTCCGGTACAGATAATGCAGTCAGACCATGAGGTCCATCAAATGGACAAAATGCTACAGTGACTTCATCTTACATCATGGCCTGATTTTAGCTCGGCTCCTGAATTACATCGTGACTGCGTTTTGCCTCATAACTTCTCAAACCAACGCCTTTAGAAGGGATGCCTCTTCACACAGCACGCAAAAGTATTCCAAGTGTCCCAGAGAGTGTACATTCTAACCAAACGTATGTCCAATGTACAACTTTATGGGGAAGAACATGGGTTCGAACCTGATGGGTGAGAACTTTATGGTTTAGAAGATGGGTTAGAACTTTATGGGTTAGACCTTTATGGGTTAGAAGATGGACTAGAACTTGACGGGTTAGAACCTGATGGGTTAGAAGATGGACTAGAACTTGACGGGTTAGAACTTGATGGGTTACAACTTGATGGGTTACATCTTGGTGGGTTAGAAGATAGACTAGAACTTGATGGGTTAGAACTTGATGGGTTAGAACTTGATGGGTTAGAACTTTATAGGTTAGATGATTGGTTAGAACTTGATGGGTTAGAACTTGATGGGTTAGGATGCTAGGGGTGTCGCCCAATGGTTGCAAACAGGTTGTCACAGGATGAGCAAGTCACTCCTTTATATTCTACATATATTGAAGCATTTGCTCCCAGTATGCTATGGTTGATATCCCTGCTTGAATGCAGGTGACTCAATTAGGTGTAAGGAAAAGTCAAGGTTTCCATGGGGACCGGAGTCTGTACGAAGGGTTAATATTTTAAGAGTCTTATTGAGAAAGTTCCCAGACTGATGGGGTCCGGCGGATCTTTAACCCGGTAATGTATTTACTAAGAGCGTAAAATGGAAGAATAACAAACAATTTCATGTCCCGTTAGAACACGGTAACCGGGCGTGCCTGCGCGGGCCGTCCAGCACTGTGTACACAAGCGACCCTTCTGGGAAGAGAGGACTTTGGACGGCATCGCACACCTCTGTTTAACTTTACTCTGCGGCTGGGAAGCCCCGTCCTGGACTTTTTAATCAAGAGGCTGCAGCCCACGGACTAAAAGGGCACCTGGCTATAAAAGTGGAGCAGTCGCCATGGAAACCAATGGAATTTTACCAAGTTTAGAGCTTTTTATGACGTGTGTGATCCTCGCTTTACATAAAATCAACTTACTGTCATTCACACTTACATCACGTCCCTCTTTTGGACCTGATCTCAGGTTGCATCGGGGCAGACTCACACTTACATCATATTGCCTTCTATGATTTATAGCATATTTACTTGTGATAAATTGCTAACCTGCTTGTGTTTCCCGCCTGTGCCCACTCAGTCACCCACTGGTGGAGTGGGTACCAGGGAATTAACCAGCATGTCCCTGTTTAGGATGAACAGTCTATCTTTTAGACTGAAACCTCTGTCTCTTCCCCCCCCCCCTGATGCCCCTCTTTTTTAGTAAGTCAGAATGTTTTCTGGGTATGAGGGTATCGCAGGGTTCTCCAGAGGGAGGAGTATTCTATTAGTGTGCCTCTGTTCCAGTGACAGGGGGGACTTCTGTGATAAAGCTGTCTCTGTGGATGGCAGTGATGGGGATGGTCTTCGGTAGGACATGTTGTTCACGGTACTGGGAGTTTTCTTTCCCGGTCAGGGTGTCTCGGTGGGAAGGATTAGACGGCTAACCTCCCGTCGGAGGCGTCACTTCTGCAGTGGGAGCTGTGTTCCGGACAGTGGGCGGTGTCTCTCGGACAGTGGGCGGTGTCTCCCGGACAGTAGGCGGTGTCTCCCGGACAGTGGGCGTTATCTGTCGGACCTCATGAATAAACATTATAGACAGTGGGCGGTGTCTGGCAGGCCGTGGCTGTGTCAATTTTAACGTGGGGGGCGTCTCTCAGGCAGTGGGAGGTGTTTCTTATGCTGTGTAAGATGTGTCTCAGGCAGTAGAAGGTGTGTCTCAGTCAGCATAGGGCGTGTCTCCAGCAGCATGGGGCGTGCCCCCGGCAGTGGGGGCGTGTCTCAGGCGGTAGGGGGTATTCTCGCTCCGTGCCTTTTATTCTCTCGGTGGAGCTGGTGCAGAGATCCGCAGAGACTCCGTGGTCCGGGGGCAGGTGGAATAGCAGACGGGGCAAAGCCACCGGGGCAGAGACAGCACAAACCGGATGAGCTGATCCAGATCAGAGACTCCCAGACACCTGCCGAGACATCCCCGAGCGGACACCCCCACCCGAGACATCCCGCAGCGCTCATCGTCCGGTGCCCAGAGTGCCCTCATGGATATGTTACTGCTGCTGTTAGCCCTCCTGCCAGGTGAGTGACCCACGCCGCGTGACCGATCCCCCCGGCCAGAACCCACGCAGCCCCTTAACACCAAGCGACACTCACGTCTTTGTGTCAGTAAGAGACACTCTCACAGCACTCTATCAGAGAGGGCTCCACTCACACTCAAGGAGTGACCCACCTCTCTGCCCCAAGAGGGGCCACACTGACTGTCACACTCAGGGTAACAATGTATCACATACCCCGAGAACATACACGGGGGGGGGGGGGGCGCACAGTAACCCTTTCACTGTCGGGGGGTCCCTTCTGCCACTGAAAATCCAAGGAACAGCCCGGGATCCGTATAGAGTGCAGTATAGGGAATCATATAGGAATTATCATGTAAATGCATCATAGATATGACATCATAATTCATTAAGCATGGTGATGGACACTGATTGGATAGGATTATATACATTGGCTGCATTGGGAAGGGTGGGGAGCTGGCATATACATTAATGTGCAGAGGGAGTAAGTGATGGGGTATATATATATATATATATATATATATATATGTCACAATGTATATGTTCTATAGCGCTGGGGGAGGGGAAGGGTTAATCAGTGTGATCCTATGGAATATCGGTAAGCTGCATATAAGATAAATAACGGGATCATATCCAGGAGAGGTGGCGGTAACGTATAGAATGCGTATCTATAGGGTTGTGGTCGGGGGCCGGGCGGTGACGTGATAGACGGGTGTTATGTTTGCTGACGTTACTCTGATGGTGGAATTCGGTGTGCGGACCGGGCAGGTTTGGGATTGCCGCTCCTATCACCTCCATCCAGCACCTATAGGGTGGGACACCACCCCAACGCAGCGGCGGCAAAGACTACGATCTGTATAGAACGTCCAGGTGTCGTGAATACAGGTGCTGGTAGAACACTTGACTTGAGTGGTAGATGAGTGGAACTGCCTCCCAGCAGAAGTGGTAACACAGAGAGGGGATTTAAACATGCATGGGACAGGCATACGGCCCCTGAATCTAAGACGATATATATATGGTATTTATGTGTTTGGAGGTTCGCTTTAACGTTATCGCCTAGGGGCAGACTAGCCGGGGGCCGAATGGGTCTGATCTGCTTACATACGTACCAAGTCCCCCGGGCCTCAGCGATAAGACGGATCTGCTGCGCCACGGTCTATTCAGGCGATCTTATTGGCTGCAGACGGCGTCTTTAATGAGTTTCTATCCCTATACATAGAGGCATTCGGAGCTAGGAACCACGGCAACATGCATTTATTATTACCTATAGATTTATATAGCGCCATCACATTCCGCAGCGCAGTACAACGGGCTTTAAAAGCAACGCATTACGCTGCCTATAAAAAGGCAGGATTTCACCCCAAAAATAACCAAGCATATATTGCTATAAACATACATATATATATATACCGTATATACGTTATTACACATACAGGTTATAATCGGGACTGGAATGCAGCTAACGGGAATGTTGGCCATGTGTTTCTGGAAGACACCGGTATCCTTTGGATCTTGGTTTAGATTGTAAGCTCCTCGGACAAGTCCAAATTGTTATGTGCTGCGCGACTTGTTACGTCCTGTTTACCCATTGTACAGCGCTACGGAATATGACGGCGCTATATAAACGGATAATTCATAGCTGTGTCTATATTTCTGTTATTCTGCCGTTTGATTGGCTGCCGGGTTTTCTGTCTGCACCTGTAAGCGATGACGTCATACATTGTAACAATTTCAATAAACAATCCAATGATTGTTTATAAATAGAATTTGATGTCACAATGCAGCGTCGTTAACTTCCAGCTTGTAAGTGGCCTGGGCTGAAGGAGTAGTGGATACCGTACCCGCCATCAATATACATGAAGCTATGAAGCTGTGTATAAGTGAGAATCTGGGATTAAAAAGTGGTTTTATCACCATAGCAACCAGTGGAAAGATCCACTCACCAGGAATATTCCGTCGGTTGTTATAGCAACAAGACCACTTTTCAAACTTTTGCACCGGAATCGCTTTTTTTTTTCTATGTAACCCCAGCTCTGTTTTATGTCTTAAATGATGGCAAATTCCCAAGTAGGGGCATTTATTCCTCCCCGCCCCACCCTAGAGAAAAGAAAGCAGCTTTTGTAACACAGCAAGAGTGCCCCGAGGCACAAGAAAACGGAGACAATGCATTGTGTGATGCGTACAGTTTGACATCACCTAAAGCAATGACTCATACCACCTCTGCTGAAAGGTCATACCATGGAACCACCACTCTGTGTTGCAGCACAGACCTCCACGTTGCCCCCCTAGTCCCAAATTTGGGCGAGGCAGGTGGCTGGCTATGCCCCCCAGCACCACCCACTTTCAGGGTCAGCTCCGCCCATTCCCACCTCTCCTGGACACCTGAAAAGTACGGACCCTCACAAGAGCCAAAACTCTTTGTAGGAGGAAGAGTTTGAGCCGGGGCTGAGCCACACGTTCAATTGTTGGGAGATATGGGAGAATGCCTAGGGGCCCCTAGGTCTCATGTCTAAATTCTGATTCCGCCCAATTCACAAACAGCCCCCCCCGTAGAGACCTACAGGCGTCGGGAGTGTTGGGTGCTTTAACTTTTCTCTGCGCTGCTCCTAGTTCCTGAGAGCTGATGTAAGTCGGGTTCGGGAGTAGATTGTAAGCTCCTACGAGCAGGGGACCCCCTGTAACTACAAACTGTTACGTAATACCTTGCTATGCCCCGTTTACCCGTTGTACAGCGCTACTGCATATGATGGCGCTATATAAATCAATTAATAATAATAACAAGGTATTTATGTATCGCCATCATATTCTGTGGCGCTGTTCCTATGCACTGAATGAACTTTTTTTCTCATGCCGGTTGCTGTCCTAGCCGAGTAATCTAATCGTAGTCCTTGTGCCCTTCGTGCTGGCTGCGGTACATGATGGGGGGGCGGGGGGGGTATAGATTGAGGGTCCTCCCCGCACAGGTTGGGACCTGCGATGTGTACTTTGTTATTTCACAGCAAATTCCCACATTCCAGACATGGCATAACACTACCCTTCCCCAGCACAAAAACACACACAACACCCCCCCTCCGACAACAAAGAGACGCACACAACCCCCCCTCCCCCCCGGCCGCAGACACACAAGCCGCCAGGTATGAACCTGTTGGATGCACAGTAACCCGCATTGGCCGACGCGGGCATCTATTGAGTGTCAACCATCTATGTGATGGGGGGGTGGAGAGTAAGGGGTTAAAATGGATCTGAGATCTTGCCAATGGTAGCTTTGCTGCTCTGTGATTCTTGCCCCGGGCATTACTGCGCAGGTGAGGGCTGTGTAGATAACAATTCCCTTTCTGCGTTGGGAGGGAGGGGGGGGGGTCCAACTTTCTACGCATCCCTTAAGGTGGGCGAGGTGAGGGGTGTCTGATGTGTCGCCCGCCATCGCAGCAATCGCCCTGTTTTATTTCCGTACGCTGTTTTCGGCTACAGGAATTATTCGACTAAATGATTATTATTTTCTAATTCTTACAAAATAAACGCTTGTTTTTTTTTTTTTACGACACCCATCGTGCTCTCTCCTCATTCTCAGCAGCTTTTGGAATGAAGATGTTGATATTAAATAATCAAAGAAACAATATAAAACTATAACGGCTAAAATATTCCAAACTTATAAAAAAAAAAATAAGAATAAAAGAAGTTCACTGTGATTGATTTTATGGCAATATATATATTTATGTTTGTTTATTGTTTTTATTTTTTATTTTATATATATATATATTTGTTTATTGTTTTTATTTTATATATATATATACATTTAGGTTTTTTTTTGTTTTTATTTTATATATACTCTTATATACTCACTAAAATGCACAGTGTATATTTACAGATTTCTTATAAATGCTTTAAATATATATATATATATATATGTTTATTATTTTTATTTATTTACTTTATATATATATATTTTTTTTTATTATATATATATATGTTTATTCTTTTTATTTATTTACTTTATATATATATATTTTTTTTTATTATATATATATGTTTATTCTTTTTATTTATTTACTATATATATATATATATATATATTTTATTTTTTTTATTATATATATATATATGTTTATTCTTTTTATTTATTTACTTTATATATATATATATATTATTTTTTTAATTATATTATATATATATATATATATATATATATAGTATTTATAAAAAAATCTGTAAAAGATTCTCTGTGCATTTAGTTGATAATTGAGTTCTATTTTTTACGAGTACTTTCATAACCTTTAGATATGTGGCTTTTTAGGAGAGATTCTTTATTATGAAGGACTGGACTGATTGCAGCTCTATATTGTGGATTTTTTCATTCATTCGCTTGGTAGGCGGCCGTTCTTCTGCCCGGCACTCACTAGACTTACCTGCTGAGATAACTCGAATGCATTAACAAAATTGCTTGATTTATGGACTCCTCGTCCAAATGCTTCGGTATAAATTGGAATTTGAAGACCAGAAATAAATTTCAGTGTTTTTTATGGGTTTTTTTTTTGCGTCTCTGACACTCACCTGACCCTTAATAGGCATTTATTAACGCTTTTCTGCACAGTAATCTTGGGGCCTGATTGGAATCTTTCTTATACACGTTCCCTCCCCCCTCACTTAGCATCTCTATGCTCACTCCTCACTCTCTCTTCTCCTTGTCCACTGAGGCATCCATACCAACCTCAGCTAATAAGGAGATTTTTTTTTGAAACTGTGTATCTAGAGGATTAGTGAGATTGTATTTGCCAGGCAAGAGTAAAAAAAAAAAAAAAAAAAAAAAATAAATAAATAAATAAAAAAAAAAATTAAATAAAAAAATAAGAAAAATATTTAAAAAAATCCAGTTGGATGAGTACAATAAGAATAATAACTAAAGTGGATTTAATAATATTATTTATATAATTATACTTCACAATCCGCATTTATAGTTTTTTAGTTTTGTTTTTAATATTTATATATATTTTTTTAATTTGTATTATTACTACCATCCTAAGAATAAAAAAAAGGGATCTGCAAAATGTGGATTCTGGACTTTTTTTTGAATTACATTTTTTACTTTATTCATTAGATATAAAAACAGAGGTAGTTCTCACAGTAATGAGAGTCTCCGGCGTGACCCGGTTAATATGCCGACTCGGCAATTGTTGACATCTAAACATTGTTGCATAAAAATATTTTTGGGGTGTTTGAATGACTTGTTGTCTGAGCTGAATGGCATATGGAGACCTTATTTGATGTTTATATATATATATATTATATTATATATTTTTTATTATATAATATATATATATATATAAAAAATATATATAATATATATATAATAAAAAATATATAATAAAAATCTTAAAATGTTTTAAAAAAAGGTAAAATATTGCTGAAAACATTAAGATTAAAAATGTATGGAGTAAATATTCATACAGTAGTAAATGGCAGTGTAACAGGTCTGATGAATGCATTGGGGGGTGTTGTGTATACCCCGGGGGCTCATTTTGTCACCAGATTCACTAAAAAGGCATAGCTGTCTATTTTTGTTGTTGCTTTGTTGACGCGGTGAGACAAAGGATTTTCAGTACCTGGGGCTAGGCTTCAATGATTTTTGATACGCTACAAACAAATAAACAAAAAAACCCATGTAATTTGCAAAATACCAAAAGTGGAGCAATTAGCAGGATCATCCTATTGGTTACCATAGCAACTGCATTATTTTTTTTCACCGCTTAGCTTTTGCTTCCGAACAATTTTTATACTTTGGTTCACGTGGATCACACAGATCATCTTCCAGCAAAGAGTCAAATTAACCTGATGTGACATTGTGGTCTGGCTAAGCAAGCATTACGAGCAAAATAATTACAAATTAATTATATCTCCACGTGCTTTCTGAAAAACAGCCGTTTGTGCAATGATGCCAATTATATTGAAGAATGGAGGCTAGCAAAACGTTCATAACTTGGTGCCCCAGGTTAGATGTGATTTATGAAACTTCTTTTCCTTCAACCGCTGACATTAATACGGGAATATATATTATATATACGCTGGAGCTCAAAGGACAGTCCCAGGAGACAGGGGATATTGGTAATTATAAATATAATGTGAAGAAGATTCTTCCATTTCTCTGCTTTTCATTCACTCGCACAAAAACAAATGTCTGCGTTCACAGTGAGTTACGTAAAGAAGTAAAAAAAGAGATGTCGCTGTCCCTCAAAGGGTTAAATCTGATGCTAAACTTTCTGTATTCCGATTCCGTATTTTTGTCTGTTTTATGATGCTTTCCCTTCTCCTTTTTTTTCTCTATCTCCTTGTCCCTCCCGTCTCCTATTTTTTTTCCATATCCTTTTCTCTTGTCTCTCTCTTATTCACACACATTCTCTTCCCCTCAGTAGCTCTTTCAATGTTTCAAGCCATCTATCTTTTTTCTTTCTTTCTTTCTTGACTCTCTCTTCGCCTTCCCCCCCTCCTTTCCATTCCTTTTTGAAGTGTTTAGAATTCAACAATAGGCCATGTGACCGCCAGCGAGACGCTCTTATTGTGAAGGGACTCTCAGGATCCTGACAAGAGCCTGCACCCTCCACCCTTCCACCCCCACCTCCCCGAGATTTCCTCATTCTCAATTCTGTGCCCTCTCGCTATGTAACTCCCTTCCATACCCTCTTCTGCTAAATTTCGTTTCCTCCCCCCCTCCATTATTGTGAAACCCAACCTCTCATTCCCTTCTCTCTCTCTTTCTCTCTGTCCTCCATTGAGCTTTTTACTCCAAACCCCCTTAAAGTGCTTCCCCCGATCTGACGTGAATTCCCACAAATTGTCCTTCTGTCTTTCTATGAACCTTCCATGATGGTCCTCCACTCCATTCATGGCCACCTCTCCCATACCAGCTTTGTCCTCTTCCTACAAGAAAACCATGAAGTTCTCCATTCTTCGTGTTCTCTACTTGCCTTCTTACGACCCCATGCTCTAGTGCTGTAGTCTACATGCTCTCGTAATGTTCCTCCAGATTCCAAGACCCTCTCCTGTTCCCCTGTAGATGATTCTCGCAGCTGTGTTCACCCTGCACCTGTTAATCTTTAATCCTTAGCAGTCTCTGCCCCGCCACCAGTCGACGAGAGGCCTCACACACGCTCTCTTCCGTAAAGCTCTCGTTGACAGTGTTCCAAGGTCCTCTCCTGCTTCCAAGTTCCGTGCACCCTTTGCTGCACTGGCAGGCACCTCCAGGTTCTTCTTCCTCCTATACACATAGAGAGAGCCACACCGGACACCGACCGTGTCTCTTCCTTCCAACCTACACGAGGAGGACACACAAAAGCAGGCAGTGATTAAATACTACAAAGCCCCCGGGGGCAGTTAATAGCCGCGTCTTTCGCTAATAACGGCGGTTTGATATTCTCTATATTGCCTGAGGGATAATAATTGGCTGTTGCCACCTTCGGATACGTCTGCGCTGTTATTAAGTAAACAGAAAAAAAGATAACGTTCACCAGAAGCTGACAAAGGTTTTTATTAAGAACGGTCATGGCGTGCTTCATCGGTTATTAAAAATCAGGGCCGTGATCCTGTGTGTTGTGTATGTTCTCGCGGCGGTAGAAGGGTTAAACTTACCTGATACCGCTGAGTCGGCAGCATTAATCAAATTAAGTCAATAGCCAGCCTCGCTCTTTGAGGCTGGATCTGGACTGCATTTCCCTCGTAGGAAAAAACAAACAGATATCATTTTAAGGAAAATAATAATCAGCATTTGGGCTGATCCCATTCCCTTTAGATTGTAAGCTCTTGTGAGCAGGACTCTCTATACCTAATGTATCGGATCGTCTTAGTAATAATAATAATTAATAATAATAATATTTGCCCAGTCGGTTGGGGTAAGCTCGGTTCCTGTCGGTTTATCCCCCTTAGGCAGCCGGGATTAGATACTCGTCCTTATCTCCTTATTGTGGAACGCTGTGACCTCTTTTGAAAGCCAAATTCTTTGTTAGGATAGCATTGTCCTATAACCCCACAGAAGGCCGGAGCAAGGCTTCCAGCCGGTGGTCGCTCTGCCCACGACGGCCTCAGAAACAATAAAGAACGGTCAGCCATGTTTGTGTTTGGGGGGGGGCCTGTGCCTAATTCGAGACTGACGGGGAACGGGTTTAAGGTCTGAGTCTCTACGTCGGGGCAGACCAGACGCGCCGAACGGGTCTTATCTGCTTCTGTTACTATGGTTGCTGTATAGTCAAAAGGTGGTTACCGTGGCATTGACCCACTTTTGATTACATTCACCGCTTAGTGGATTTAATGTTAATTTAATCACTTACTCAGGTCTGGGCTGGCCGTCTGGCACAACGGGGAAATGCCTGGTGGGCTACTGGCCATCACCCCCCCAACTCAACCCATTTGGCGCTACCTGAGCATATCCGCCCGTTGGCTGCGACCATGTCATCAGGTGGCCAGTCCGGCCCCACATAGGACGACGCACTGAAAGGGTTATTTTTGTGTGGGGTTCTGGGATGCGTTTTTTTGCATCTGTAATCGTATTTTAATAGCTGATGTGTATTTTGATAGACAGCTTTGGATGTTCTCGTTAGACCCCCCGTGATGCTCGCAGAGCCAGTGCCGGATGCCACGTGTTCGGCTGAACGCATCTCCTGCATGGCAAATAGATGGGGGCCAGGGGCAAACGGTTATGGGGGGGGGATTCTGCACCATCTCCCCATGTATTTGCAAGGCGACGTCATAAACATTAAAAGTGACCTCACAGCTATAGTATGCATTATAATGTAAGGTTTTTATAATAAGGAATTCCATGTATTTCTCATATATTTATCAGCGGTTTATATATTATATATATTATAATATATATATTATATATATATTTATATATGATTTATGTATTTAGATATATGTATAAAGTATATATATATATATATATATATATATAGATAGCTAGATATATACAGTATATATAAATATATATATATATAGACCACTTTATTTTTATTGTTTTAAACAAAAATTTACAGCGCATGCCATTATAGCATGAAGGCTCTGAGATTTAATTGAAAAAGCTCTATATATTTAGATTTGAACACATACTTTTTTTTTTTTTTTTTTTTAAGCCTTCAGTTTCCCACAGTACCAGAAATAGTTACATATTTGGAGTGAGAAAGAGCAGAATTAGGAAAGTCTGGGAAGATCGGTGTCCTGTGATCCCCGTCAGGAACCTGACATTAATATGTACTTAGATTTACCATATTTGTATAAACGTTGATGGGTGAAAGGATCACGTTCCCCCCTTCATGGGAGTAAGAGGTCCCAAATGAAGAAGATTATCTCCTAAATCCGTCAGGTTGTAGCCACGTTGCCAGGTAGCTGCAACACAGTAACAATAATCTAAAAAATAATGATTCGCTGAACTTTGACTTCAATAAGTTCCTGCCGAGATCAGCTGAAGTCAACGTCTCTCTGTAGACCCGTCATTGAACCTTGCACTGAGTAGAGTAGAGAAGACAATGAGGCTCTTCCATCTCCAGAGGGTTATCTCTGGGCTTCTGCTGCTTGATTCCTTCTTGGATCCTTGGTTATGTTCATTTCATGTTTTGTTCAGGACGTCTGGGCTTTGCTTCTCTTGCAGCCCCTGCTTGATGCTAATGATGCCCTCTTTGTCTTTGTCGCAGGTTGTCTCTGTGCGGTCACGGTTGTCGTACCGCCAACCGTTGAGGTTGAGATCGGGAAAAACGCACGAATTGGGTGTAAGCCGAATTTCAGCGGGTCCCCCAAGTTCACTTCAGAGTGGTTTGTGGTAAGCATTTCGAGTTTTGCATTATTATTAGTAATTTTAGGAAACAAACAAGGAAACAAAAAGTAAAAACGGACCTTTAATTACCGATAGAACTTGTTTTTCTCCAAACTGTGATGTCGAACACATTGTGCTGTGTGCTGATACGTCACTCCCCGGTTACGTTATTTGACATCATTTTTATGTCACATTCCCCCATCATTTTAACAGCTAATCGCCAAACCGTTACTGGAGTGCCTTCTGTAGTAGTTGGATGATAACTTCGCCCCCTGCCCATCATACTTCTTCCTTTCTGTGCCTTCTCTGTGCCTCGTTATTCCCCACGTTCCACCAGCCTCCAAATCCATGGCCCATAACCCATTCCACAACTCCTCAGGACAGAGGAACAAGACGGACTCAACGTTCTCAATCCATGACGTCCCCAGGATAACTCTACAAACTAAAACTAGCAAACTAAAAGCAAGAGATTAAATGACTAAGAGCCTTTAGAGGAGAAGAGAAGAGGTGCCCTCAAACCTCTGAAGCCCCTGCCATGGGTTGTCCAGAGCGACTGAGTTTGGTCCAATTGCTTTTTATTTCTTAATTAATACATTTGGTCTACAATTCATCAGCATTATTTTCATTGTCTTTATACGGTGTGCGGATCCTGCAGCCCTTCTATAGTATTATTCATAATGGGACATTATGTCTTGGAAGACCTCTTCCCTTGAAGAAATGCTGTGACCTCCATTGGGTTGATGTGGATGAAATTGGTTTATCCCGTTATAATAACTGTGTTGTTTGCCATTGTTGTCCAAGTATCGAGTCCGCGCATCGTATGAGAATCACGGCAATGTATTAGTATTCACCAAAGTATTAATGTGAGCTACTGTAGCATAGAGCCACCATGATTGACTCTCAATGATTGCCATCAGAGACCGCTCGCCATGTCGAGCTGATCTCCAAACGCTTTGGATTGGTTTTTCAACATTCGTCGAACTATTAATCATGTTCTGAAACCACAACATTTGTACAAGTGATACATTCTTACAGTGTTTTAATTGTAACAATATAATAAAACGTTACACCCACAGATTCATTAAGCATGCTTTGCTCCCGAGAGACCGAATACGAAAGTGCAGACAATGTATCACTTTGTTTTGGATTTTTTCTTCATTCTCTAAAACGTGTTAATTGGGGGGGGGGGGGAGCAGAACGTAACCCTTCCTTTATTTTTTTTGGAATAGCAGACCTATAAACTCAACCCAATTAAGGTGCTAATTGAGCTCGCTAACGTGTTAAGCACGAATTTTTTTTAAAAAAATAAATAAATTTAATCGCATTAAAAAAGAGCTGATGAACAGACCTAAAAATTCTTTAAAAATGGGTTTCGTTGTATAATAAAGTAACAGCACATAGAAAAGAACGTTTATTGGGAAAAACTAAAAAGATATATGTGGACCTGTCTGTCCATCTAGACCCCAAACACCAGCAGCACTGGTGAGCTCTCCAGTGTTCTAGGGACTTCTTTTAGTTTGAAGCATCTGGGTCATGCAATAAGGAACCCATGTAATGGACTGGCCAGAGCAGACACTTCCATTGCATGAATGGGTTTCTTGCATCTAGGTGGACACGTTCCAGCATGTTATAAAGACTCTCAGGCAGGACAGGTTATATTCACCTTCGGGTGGCATTGATTGACTTCACATGGAACTAGGCCACCTTTTGCCATGTTATTTCTTAGGAGAGGAGAGAGAAACACTAGGAATAAAAAAAAGAGAGAAGGGGAAGCAAGAGAAAGAAAAGGAGGGAGAGAGATGAAGGAGACACAAAAACCTGGCAGAGAGTTAAAGAGCATAAAACTATCCTAAATCTAAGACAAGACCAAGGACTAATTAAGGTCTAGGCCTCTAACTCAGGAAAAATAGGCAGACTAGATGGGATCAAATGGTTCTTATCCTCTGTCTAAGTTCTATGTTTCTAAATCGTGGAACCAGCTACCCAATGATAAGAAAGTCTGGCTTCTCTACGATGCTTTTCTGGCACGAGGAACGTACATCTACAAACTCCAGTCCTCCAGAGGAACCCCTCGCTTCTTTATGTTCTCCACCAAAGCATCACTCGGCTTTCTCTCCACACAGTTTTACAATAAAGTTCCCACGTGTGAGGGCACAGGACACTTTTGTATGGCATATTTTACACATTTAATTTCACAAAGAGGGATTGTATTCATAAAAATGCGCTCTACAGCAGGATACCAGCTTATGAGAACGTAATTGTGTGAAAAGGGAAGGGAAGAGGCTGGACGGGCTGCAGTTCCTGTATTGGTAGCAATTTTGTGCACAGCCAGAGCAATTTTAGCACTTGGCGTGAATTATTAAAGCAAGAAGCCCCAGGGGGAAGTGGTTTCTCTATCCAAAGCCTAATTTCACTCCGACACATTGTTTAATGACAGAAATGTAGTCGCCCCACGGCCAGCTCCACACCGCGTCGGCTGATACTGAATTTCAGTAACGCTGTTATTAGTGAAACAAAGTAGCTTTAAAACTGTAACGTTCCAATAAAAGTTTAAGCCAGACACAGACAATGACGATTATAACCCCAAACGTTCTTCTATGTCCATCAGCTCCTCTCAAAGGTCCATAAACTCCATATTAATGGGGTCTTTGAAGACCCCGTGCTTACGAAATCATACTTTACTAAAGTCCGGCAACATTGGCCAAAATATTTAATGTTATTTTATTTTTTTATTTTTTTTTAAGGCATTGCCCCATTTTAAATGGTAATTATTCGGGAGAAACCCATCTACTGAGTAGATAAGCTTCCAAACTTATACCGGATGGAAATATTAGCGTCTAGGACAATTATCCGATGTTGAATGATCAGTCATAAAATTTAATGTTTCCTTCACTTCCCACATCCTTGGAGTTTTAGATAACTTAAACCATCAGTACCCTGGTGCTTCTTCTTATTAACATCAGACTAGAGAAAATTATTCTTTGTGAAAATTTGTTCGAGACCCTTAAGGCGTTCCTCGTTTTCTAATGTTTAATTTATAGACATTATCCGAGAGCATCAAATAGTACTAGGATTATATTAATCCTAATTATGTTATTCCATGTATTTTCCCCTCCATGTGTTACTAGAGGGCATTTTTTTAGGCAGCAGACGGGTGGGAGGTAAATCTGATTTTCTTCATTCTCGCTCTTGGCTTCATTCCTTCAGATCGACGAGAATGATGATCTCGCCCGAATCACTTTCTACGATAATGGGCGCCAAGTGACAGACCCAGATACCGAATACAGCAGCCGGGCCGAGGTTACGAGCGACTTAAGTCTGGTCATCAGGGACGTCCGTTTGAGCGACGGAAAGACATTCCTCTGTAGGGTCAAAGCAGAGGGTGAGAGGGCAGTTGAGGGAAGATCTGAGCTGATGGTTTTCAGTGAGTATTCTTTTTCTTCTCACATATAAAATGTGTATTCACTACAGAACTGGCAGTAGACATCTGGAATAGCGTCTCCAAGTAGGACATAATTCTATGGTTTAACCTGTGGTTTATGCCGTGATCAGGAATCCAGCAGGTGCTGGAAAGTTGTGACTTTTTCAAGGCTTATACTGTAATTTTCAAGACTTTTCAGTCTCTTTCTCTCCTTTTTTCTCTTCAGACCCCCCAGAAGTCCCTGAAGTCACCGTAATCTCAGGGATATTATCAGTCACGTCACCTGTTGCCTCAGAGGTATGTAGATTTCCCCGCTGCCTTCCTTCTTTACATTTTTGCTCTTTTTATATTTTCTCGTGCACCCCAATTTAATAATACCTTTCTGCCCCTTAGATCGCCACCTGCACCAGCCGCAATGCCTATCCGGCGCCAACCATCGAATGGTACAAAAATCATCAGCTTCTAAATACACCGACGGAGAAGAACTCAGGTAAGAGCACCGTAGAAAAAAGGACAACAGCGACACCAGGTAGATGGAGATAATAACTAGAGACTGGTGTAGTCCCGGTGTATTTACTAAAGGCGTTGAAAGCCCAGGTCGATACTTCTAGTAAAAGGGGAGTTATCTCCATCTCGGAGTTGAGTGGTCACTACTTCGCTTTGCTACAACTTTAAACTGCTGTGAATTTCCTCCTAGTCTACCAAATGTCAATCTCAGGGCCTAGTTAAAGAGTTATTGAGCTAATATCTGCTGATTGTTTCTATGCAGAGCTCTACGTCTCATCCCGCACAACAACAGAAGCCTCCAACCTGCTTACAGTCACCAGCACCCTCTTTTTAATACCTACCAAGAAGGACGCCAGTGCCGTATTTTCCTGTAAGGTCGCGTATTCCATGCCTGGAGAAGCCGTGAACCGCATGGAGTCGCAGGAATTCAGCCTGACTCTGCACTGTGAGTAATGCGACCGCGTCTTCGGCCTCCATATCTAACCTTTACCAGCCTCTGTCTCGTGTCCTCCACTCAGGACCTTTCTCAGCTCTCTTCTTCCTTTCTAACTATTGGATCATTTTCGTTCAGTTTGGGGACTTTTCCCTTCAACCCATATTGTCTCCATTCTGGCCTTCCTTTCCATATATTCTTCCAGGTTCTCTGCCTCTTACTCGATTCCACCGTTGTAGCAGGCAGACTAAGTGCAATGGAATGTTTCTTATCTGCCCGTAAAATCTATGTTTCATTCTTTGTGGCCAGAAGTGGTTATTGTGCGAAGCGATAGTGGCGGCTCCAGAATAATACAAATCTTTTTTTTTAAACTGGGCTTTCTTTTTCTAGTCCTCCTAACGTTACTTTCTCGCCTTCTTCTCAATTACTCAGCGTTACAGTTACTCTTGGTTTCACTCTTGGTTTTCTATGCCTTGATTTACCCATTGGCACTTGTTTTTTTCCCAGATTATACAGAGAATGTGACATTTAAGGTGATGTCTGAAGTTCCAGTTAAGGAAGGAGATGATCTGTCCTTGAAATGTGAAGCAGATGGGTCTCCCCCTCCTTCATACATTATCTATATGCTCAAGGTACATATGGCTATTACACACATACAAGTAACCATGGGTAGGTTCCTTCCTTCAT
Organism: Spea bombifrons; assembly: GCF_027358695.1. NCBI lineage: Eukaryota > Metazoa > Chordata > Amphibia > Anura > Pelobatidae > Spea > Spea bombifrons. Next base: position 27,852,229 of record NC_071098.1, read on the forward strand.
CACTGTCCTTACCGGCTCTCTCTCTTCTTCAGGAAGGTGATCGAGAAGTGGAGATATATTCTGGTGTTGAGGGTGTGCTGACAATCCGTAATGTTTCTAGAGAGTACACCGGGTCTTATCGCTGTCACGCGATGGACTTTGACTCTCCCCCTGAAGTTGAACTCACTCGAGACCTGAACGTGTTCGTGAATTGTGAGTGCTATCACTCGGAGTAGACATTGAGTAGTATAGATAGATGTTGACTTGAGTGTGACTTGAGGGCGGGAGTAAAGGGTGATTATCTAGTATAATTAGAGACCATTTCCATAGTTTAGAGTCGTCTTTCTACCTATAATTAATTATACGTTAATGATAACATTACATTTACTTTAGAAATACCCCCTTTTGCTAAGGTAGTTAAGGTGCCAATTTAGAATCTCTTGTTGACTTGTTTGCCTCAATGCCTGAGGATTTTTTCATCCCATTCTAATTTATTTATGACCTCAGAAGATTTATTTATCGTTATGACCTCAGTATTGACATGCCATGTCTGTCTACATCAACACCGCATACTATTACCCATTCCCAACTCTTCTTATCGGTCTCACGTTCTCTTACCACGTCTTGTCCCCCTTCACCTACAGATCTGAACGACCTTTCCCTCATCCCATCGGACCACGTGACGGCTACTGTGGGACAAGACGTTCCCCTCTCATGCTTTGGTGATGGCTCTGACGAACCTCATCTACGCTGGAAGAAGGTAAACAAAAAACGTGGATCCATTTCACCTTTTGGCTCTTTTTTCGGTTTGTACCCCATATCCCATGAGTCAATGCCAACCTCCTTTTCCTTGTGTCTGTCTCCCGTCCTACACTATACGTATATTGACCTCCATTACCCATGTTACAGGGAGAAAAGGTTCTTCTGGATGGAAGCAGATTCCGCCTCCACAACATCTCATATTCCCATTCTGGAGTCTACACTTGTGAAGGTTTTGTGCCAAGTGTGCCGGGTTTGCGAAAGGAGAAAAGCCTCACCCTCACCGTGGAAGGTAAGACGCTGTATCTGGCATGGCGGGTCTCCCATTTATGAAACATTTATGTTCTTTATAGCCTTTGGTAGGCTACTTTTAGGACGGTCGGGTAGGTCAGCTATTAAACAAAGGTCACGTTGAATGCCAGGTGTGTGAACTTTCTGGATTGTAACTTTGTAACAAATGTCTCTCTGTTGTTTTTTTCAGGATTGCCTCAGCTGGAACCTGGGAATGAAGTGGTTGAAGTTCCTGCTGAAGGACACATGGTGAAGCTAACCTGCTCTGCGGTGGGACATCCTCAACCAGAGATCACGTGGAATCCCCCGGAGCTGAAGGTATTAAATCTCTTTCTTTTGCATCATTCTGTGACTTATCTGCCGTGTTCTTTAGCACCTCTTATTTGTAGAAGACTGTTTACAGATTTTGATTTATGTATCTGGGAATTTCTGAAACAGGTGACCATCATTACTTAATTTCCCACGTGCCTGATACTGGCCGTCTGGGTCAATCCATCCCTTAAATCTTTGTACGGTGCAATTATTAGACATTATGGCCAATAGTTTATTTTATGAGATCAGCCACCATAACAGAATGAATCTGATTGGATTTTTTCAGGGCTACAACTCATATCAATTAGGAAGACCTTGGAGACAATCCGTGTCTTTTGTCCTTGGTTGCCTGTTTCAATTAATTTATGGATTTCCTCACGCAGTCCCTTTAAAAATGCTAATTTTCCATGATTTTTCTAGATTTTCTGCTGAAAATGTTCCTTGGACTACTTTTTGAGGTCTAAAGACCAGTACAGTCTTTCTCAAAGTTAGTTTCCATCTTGCATGTGGTCATGAGGGCCATAGTCTTTGTTGAGTTGTAGAATGCTACCGAACAGTGTGCTAAATCACTTACTAAGGTAATCGGTTTTTAGGGTGTTCGCGTTCCTGCCCCTTGAACCTCCCCTTGACCTTGTGGTGGTCCCACGTTGTCAGCATTAGACCGTTTCTTTAAGCGTCTTGTTTTTGGTCTCCATATAGTCATAAGAATGTCTCGCTCTCTCTCTCTAGGACACACAATCCGTTTCTGGCATGCAAGTAAAGAGCGAGGTCACCGTAAAGGTCTCCTCCAAGCTAACTAACGGAGTGTCCTGTATTGCCAAAAATCAGCTTGGATCCAGAGAGAAAAAATTCACTTTACGAATCGGTGAGCGTAAGAAATGACGCAGATGATATGTATTACTTTCTTAACCATTAACGTAAGAGAGAGAGAGAAAGTATGAGCCATGTACCTGCTCACTGTTCTCATGAATATCTTCCTCACCGGAATATTTTCTCTTTCTTCACGCAGCTAGTCTGGTTGTGCCCAGTTCTGCACCTGCTGAAAGTAAGTACCTTGCTTTGTGGAAATAGGGCTGGTAATCGCTTGGGCTGCCATGAAACACGCGTGTCCCCGTGACCCATGACTGTGCGTAGTTGTAGCATCTGTTTTTCCCCATGTGCCCTCTTTAAACCTTTCTACGGTTTCATGTTGCGTATCCGGGTCTTACATGTTGGAACCTCCTCAGGGTTCTAGAGCAGGAACAGACAACACTTTGCCTTCATTCTTATATTAGAGCTGAAGATTCTTATTTAAATGCTAGTTGTGGATACACATTGTTAGGAGGGATGTCCTTTGGCTATTTCCATGGTAATCAGTATTTGTACTCGTGTTCTGTCCTTCTTCCATCCCTTTCTCGCCCTGCGAGGGCTGATCATTTTATTGTCTCTTCCACAGAGCAGAGCAGCGGCAGCAGCACCGCCATTATTGCTGTCGTCGTGTGTGTCCTCCTCCTTCTCCTGGTCGTCGCTCTCTTCTACTTCCTTCAGAAGAAAGGAAAACTGACCTGTGGATCTTCTGAGAAGAAGTCATTGTAAGCCTGGGTGCCGTGAGACATATTGGGGAAAAGGAAGGGAAGTGGGAGATAAAGAGAGGAGTAATGATGAGCGTAGAGACGTTATATGGGGCGACATAACAGGATTAAAACGCATCTGTTTAATTACCCTTAGTCATTCGCCCTATGGGCTTATTTATTTTCTTCTTTCAATGCTCTGGACTAAGACTCGGAGCACAAGCTGCTTGTCTACTTTATTCCAGCTTCAATCAGTTCCCCTTTCCATCAGATCCAAAGGCTTAAGGAACTTGCTGGGGTCCCTTACCAAAAGAGACCATCCATGACCTGGACCTGGACATGTCATGTGACCCAAAAATAAAGTACTGATAGGTCATGGCTATAGAAATTGAAGAAATTTTTAGGTGTTTATTTGTAGAACATGCTAGAGGGCTCCAACGTTTTATCTAAGAGTACATTCAGGGGCTTCAGCCTAATAACCCTCCCTAGAGAGTGGTCTTTGGTCCCTGCTTTCTTCTGCCCTTCTGTAATCCCTTTTTGGTCTGTGGTGTCTCGTTTATAGCCTCAACATGTTCCTCTAGGCAGAAAACCTAAAACAGGTCAAATCCAGGTATAGATGTTCTGGTTTTCTCCTGTCCTCCTTGAAGTTAAGACTCGTGAATAGATGCCTTGTGTTTCTAAAGAGCTCTTTGGTGTCCTACCTGAGCCACGTCTAGATCCCAGCTTTCTAGGGATGTTATCTCTTGAAAATGTGATCTTTATTTTCCGGGACACCTGATCTTGCCCATCTGGCCCGCGAATGCTCTACATCCTCCAGGAAGCAGATGTATTACGTCCCCGTGTGATTATTTCACAACAGCTGTGGCTGTAAGTAAAACATCTCGTTACAAAGTCAAAGCTAGGTGTCCCATAAACATAGCGGCAGACATTCCCGGTTCTACTACATGGAACAAGGAAATGCCATGATAAGGTTCCCATCGCATCACTGTCTCCATATATATTTTACTATGTCATACAACAACAAAAAATCTGTGTTTTAGTTAAAGGTCCTATTCTACTTCCCACATTATTTGCGCTGTCTAGTACGCTGTCTTCAGTAGATCTGTCGTTTTTTTCTTTCCTGCTTTTGTGTCACATGACAATTAGGTGTTCCCGGCTATAATTATGAATGAGATTAAGTAATTCTATTTCTAGAAAAGATGGTTTTAATGCTTTTTTTCCCACCTACTAATAGTGACCCGAAGGACTGAGTCCAATTAGATATTTACATTCATGCTTTAAAGAGGTCTTGCCGTGGTCTGAGACCGTGAGTCACCGTCGAACCCCCCCCCGGGAAATCAGCCCCACTGACCCTTTAATGATCATATTGAATGGTCTGAGATGAAAATGATTGCCCTGGGGGCTATTCCCTGGCAGACTATACCCATAGTTCATATTGATTAATGTCTTTTGAGATAAAAGAAGCACTTTTAATAGAATCATTGTTACAACTTCACAGTCTTACAATTTGGGGTCCCACTTAAGCGACTAAAAGTTCATTTTTCTCATGGTTTTAGTTACTGCAAGACAAGTGGGTAATGTCCTCGGCTGTGGAGGCAGGAGAACGGAAAGAAACTTTTCTGCTCCTCTGTCCCTGGGGATATAACCCCAGGAAACTCTATTATTATTATTATTATTACTACTACTACTATTTATTATTATTATTATTTTTACTATTATTATTACTAATATATTATTATTATTATTACTACTAATATTTATTACTTTTATTATTATTTTTACTATTATTATTACTAATATATTATCTTACTACTACTATTTATTATTATTTTTATTATTATTATTACTAATATATTATTATTATTATTATTACTACTACTATTTATTATTTTTATTATTATTATGACTACAATTAATATTTATTATTATTACTATTATTATCATTATTACTATAATTATTACTAATGTATTATTATTATTATTGTTATTATTCAAGTAGCGATTAGGCTGTGATACCGCCAGGTGAAAATAGTTTTTTTTTGTGTAAAGACAATGCTTTTGAACATGTTTATTACAACTAGACTGCTCTGCAGCTACTGTGCAGCATTGGACCGGTTCAGCCAGCCGGCGCATGTAACTAATTGGCTAGTTTAATATAAATTGTTGGTTATTTCTGACGCCATTTGGGTTTGCAACACCATTGTGTATCATCCCAACTGTGGTCAATTTGACATACTGTATAATCGGCCTGTTCTTGGTACAGCGCTATGGAATGTGATGGCGCTATATAAAACAATAAATAATAATAATACGCTGGGCGTTTGGTCCTTCAGGACAGAGGAAGCCTTCTGCTTCAATCTTCTGCATATCGCATGGTGTTTTCTGCCATAAACAGGCAAATCCAGCTACATCCAGTATGGCCGCTGGTTGTCTATGATGGAAGAGTATTTATCTGCTTAACTATGGCTACAAGGTCTCTCAAGAAAGATATGGGCACATAGCCTTACGAGGTCATTTGTTTTAGAAGAAGAAGATTCTCTGTTGGTTCTCATCTCATTAATTTACCGAAACTGACGTTAATTCACCATTTCAATAATTTTAGAAGGCCTCTTGTTGGCTCCAGGTTGGCCTCGGTGAAGCTCCAGAATAAATCCAGAAATCTGTTGGGTCCTCCCTGTCATGATGACTTGATGGTGGTTTTTGATTCATTCGATTAGCTATAAATACCCATTTTCCAAGATAAATCCACGTTAATTAAGGGAGGTTGATTGTGTCCCCGTACATTTCCTCAGATATGAACTATTTGGATATGACCTTTTGTTCTTACTCTTGGACTTCAATTTATTACAAGTCCTTCTACTGTTGGCAGAACTTAAGATCATTTTTTTTCAGGACAGATTAGATCACAAATGACCAGAAATGTGATCCTATAATGTCGTATGTTGTTATTGTGCTTGGCTAATGGCTCTGGTGTCTCAGCATTGTCAAGGTAATTGTGAAAGCTGAGGCTATGGAGAACGGTCAATAATTGCATTTTTTTTATCAGTAAAAGTTACCGTATTCCATTCCTGGACATGATCTCATGACTCTTAGTTTTACAATACTGAATACTTAGCTAGAATTTCAAAATTATTATATTTTATTGACATATTCTTTGACAGCCGTGTAATCATTTATTTGTATTGGCTGCTCTTTGGCCAAAAATAAAATTCCTCGACCTTAATTTTATGAAGGTCAAGGGGAAAGATCTTAAACAAGCACATTCTAGGTTCTGCCATAAAGCAATCGGCATGGTGTAGTTGATAAGCAGGGGTGGATCCCTAAGACCACATGGCCATCACAATGGTGGCCACCACATCTGCGATAAATATCAAATATACGGCAAAATAGACTTTTCTACACCACTGTACATCATAAAGTATATAATTTTAAAGTTTTTTTTTCCCATGAGGCTTCCCTCTAAGATAGTGTCAAAGAGTTAAAGTATCTAAAGACTCTCCATTATTGAGTGCTATGTTAACTGAAGAAGTCCAGAAGGAATGCATTGGAGATTCACTCAGCTGTTGATAATAAATAATTAATCTCCAGAATAACCTGTTTTCCACTCTTTATCTCGAACGAGTCCTTCAGTGGTATGTTTTGTGCTATACGCTCATGAGCAGCCTCCAATTATTAATACTGCTACCTGAAACCCTGCCAGGTTATTAAGCCGCAGACAGCACCATCATATGACTGATGGGAAACTGCTGGGCCGCAGAAGACTCTTAACTCTAAACTTCATCCACCCGTGATTATTATTTGTCTTTTTTTTTGGCATGAAGTGAAACTGCAGCCGTCGCAAATCACCAGTCACGTTAAATCACTTTACGAAGTAGGAAAGAAGCAATTTATTACCTTATTGCTGTAATTGCCATCCTTACTGCTAAATGTAAGCTGCATATATATGGCCTCCTGTGGGTCAGCGGTGACATAGAGGACGGTCCTTAAGTTCTTTCTGGCATCTATTCACTTAAGGGAGAGTTTGCAGGAGAGTTGTGGTTCAACGCCTTGACTTCAGTAAACATTATGAAGGTCCAACCCCGGTGACCTTCTGCTGTCATGAAGAGCTTGGCTGACCCTGTTTAATGCATCATTAAATCAGCGAGATTTCTTCAACGTCTCCTCACCCATTATAGAGGGTCAGCACGGCCCTTCGTATTAGAGAAGCTTGCTGGTATCGGCCCTTCATAATGAATAGTGAAGCAAGGGAGTTAAAGACTCATCTGCCGAGACTCCCTTTAGCGAATAAACCCATCCATGGTCATTGAGTGGACCATGGCCATATCTCTTACGTAGTAAAGAACTAGGCTGGGTTTCCTGATAAGACAGACATTGTATGCTCCCTAATACTATAAAGGTTCCATGATCAATAATATGGGAGGGGCAGAACTGTAGCTCCACCTACTTTACCCCATGTGCCCAACACACTCCACCCATTTTTGCTCATAATAAATTGCTCTGCCAATATCTAACCCGCAAAGCCATTTGTGTTAGCGCATGGAGAGGTGCCATAAGTCATTGTACTTGCTCAAGCTTGGAGTCTGGCTCTAGCAGTGGGGTAAACAGTTCAAAGTTGTGACCCTTGCCCTTTCCCTTCTGATTTCTCTACATTCTCTATTATAACCCTTCCCTTCTTTACAAGTTTCCCTTTCTCTCGCTCCACAGGACTCCAGATCCAGCTTCAGCCGAACTCGCCGTTGAGTTGAATTCAGACAAGCGGAAAGAGCAGCAAGGACTTATGTCATCCCGCGGCGGAGGTCAATCAATAGAGGTGAGAGTTTGACCCCCTCCCCCCAAGAGGCTATTTCTTTCCACTTTATATTGTTAAAACATCCGCTCCTGTTTACACCCCTCGTATTTGTCCCCTTCAGTGTTAGCGAGCCGGGAACGTGGTGGACTCTCTTACCTACGGACAGCATCCATCTTTCTGTGGCCTGGGACTTCGACCTGTGGATTTCTGCTTTCACTGCTACCTGCACTTGCAACTGAGTTGCAAAAGAAGAAACAATGCAAAAGACTTGGTCCTTAAAGAGATTTCTCCTCGAGGTCCTGGGGAATTCCTGTAATAATCCTAGGAGCTCTACCTTCTCAGGATCTCCCCCTTTTTTATTATCAGGATCAGGCATTGCCTTAGATGTCTGTATTACCCACTACAGACCTCCATCTGATTTTTTTTTTTCTTTTTCGGATGTTTTTATTGCTTTTATTTTATTGTTCTTCAGCTGTTTTTTTTTTTTTTGTGTTGTTGTTTTATTGTTTCAGAAACTGTATTTTTTTTTCGACAAGCCTGCCATGTGACGCTGCTGTCCCAGCATGCCTTGTGGTGGCGGCGCGGTTCAGGCTTTATAATGTTACACTGGTCTTGGCCCGTTCCTGTCCGGCCTATGTGTATATAATGTATTTCCCTATGGTCATTACACTGGTCAGACCCTCACCGTGTCTCACTGTCTGTTATCATTAAACTTACCCCTTACACCCGAGTCTCTGAACCCCAGTCCCCTTATTTTCCGTTCTCGGCGGGTCCGTACTGGCAACCTATAGAGATAACCATTAATAGCTACGAACAAATCGTATACTTTTGGCTAAGTTCCACAAAGTGCCTCTTAAGAAACAATAAATGTTGCTTTTGGGCCATAAAAACATAACGACATTAATCAAGTCTACGCTCGCCAAAGCCGCTGGTCAATATATTTGTGCCGTTTCAAGTTTTTTTTAGCTCGAAAAAAAATCAACATTTTCTTTTCAAAACCTAGGATTTGATAACAATCTCAAAAAAAACTCCACGGGGTATAAATCCAATACAGAAAAAGCACATTCGAATAGCTTAGTACTGAATTAAAACCCCCTAATGTTTTAATAACACTTTGGGGGCCATAATGAAACATCACGCGCTGGAAGCTGTACTGCGCTACGTTATTAAACTTCCATTAGATGAATTGTTGCGCAATTAGATGGAAATTGCAAAGTATTATTTAATTAAATTCTGCGATGTTAGCGATGACTAAATTCCTCCAGTGTGCAGCAATGCGGCCCTTTAGAAAACATAAATAAAGGCCACTCTCTCGCTTATACTGGTAATAAAGGAAAACACTTACGTTGTGTGCTTTAATATCCATTTACATCAATGGGAACGGCCACAGAACCGGAAGAGAAGCGTAACACGCTCGGGACATCTCCATGTATGACCCAGAGTCTCCAGATGAAGCACGGCCCTCCAGGGGTCTCTGGGTCACTTTCTCCGAACAGAGGGAACAACTTATGGCCCCATCTCACGCCCTCCACTAGCTTAAGACGCTTTCGGACAGGGCCACTCTCCCAGAAGACGGAGAGCTCCTGGTGGCCCGTTCTTCTAGTTCCCAGGTGTCATGTATAGTGCAGGGCTTGAGAAAACCCAAAAACCTGAAAAATAAAGGGTTTAATAGCATGATGTCGCTCCACCCAACCCTAAATACTGAATGCCCCAGCATCTCTCAAAACATGATGCAATGAAGCACATTATATCTGCAGCTGGAGTAGCCTTCATTGTTGTTTAGCTGCGAGGTCCTACAAAATATATATATTTTTCTTAATGGTGTTTCCCGCCTTTCAATTAGTCAAGGGAAACATTTTTTTCCGGTATGACAACAGCTGTTGAGCATTGTGCTGGAGCACAATCGGTTACAGTGTATTATGCAACATGTAACATTGTAACTTGAGTTAGACCTCGGCCACATCTGTTTGATTAGAACAGGTCACCGGTCCTCACGTCTTAGCAGAAAATAGCAGATTTGAGGCTGACTTGCACACAAGTGAGCCAGTAAGTGGTTAAAAAAATACAGTTGATATTTTGTGATGATAAAGTGCTGATATCTTCTCGTTTTGGCTTTTTAATAATCCCTGAAAGACCGCAGTCTGTCCACCATCTACAGACGCAGGGCAATAGATCCCAGAACAATGTTGAGATGTTACGAAGGAAACGCTGATGCGTTGGCGAATGTGTCCAAGGCTATTGGGACTATCTGGACGGCCAGTTGTTTTGTTGTTTTGTTTTTGCTTGATTTCACTATTTGGTAATTACATTGGGTTTTTTTTTCTCCGTGAACATTTTATTATATTTTTATACTTTAGGTTCAATAAATGGTTAAAACTAAACCATATATAAAGTTACAGTAGAGCCCATAATCTGTTACCTTCTCCTCCTCTAGAATGCTATAAGAAAAACAACTAGGGTTGTTTTTAATCCTCCATCTGATTTTTTTTTTTGAAAAGTTGAGTTGGATTTTTTGGTTGATTTGTAATTCCTCTCGATAAATGCTCATCTCTCGGTTGTTTGTGGTGCTTGGGCTACGTTGTTATTCCGTAGGATACCAAGATGGTTAATCATAGCAGGAGAATAACACGCAGAATCCGGCACCCTCCTTCTTCAGAATCAGATACCGTGTAGCTTGACCAGCCGAGCGTGGAATGTTCTTACTCACATGTCTTTGTTGGCTTAGACTGTGGGCAGATTTACTGAAGTGCAAGTTTTATTACATGTAGAGATGGCTCCTCGGAACATATAGTTTTATTTCAAACTCAAGTACTTTGTTTTGATCACAAATATCCCAAAAGCGATGAAGGTTAAGCTAACATTCTTAAGAGCTTTATGGTCATCCTTAAGTATTCTACAGACATTCCCGCAACTGCATGAACCCAATTTAGTAATAGTGCATGAATGATGTGGGAAACTGTTATAACAGACCAGACCATGCCCCAAATTCCCACAGGTTTCCCACTAGATATTTAGTGTGGTTAAGGCTTCATGTCTCGAGGCATGGGATTGAGTTCATCAAGGAGGCTTGGGTCTTCTTCTAGAAGTTCATCTCACGAGCCACCAGTTGGACACTCATCTTAAGAAGAAACAGATTGTCCAAGAAACCGGAATGCTTTCTAACTCTTGAAAAAGTCTGTTCCTTATAGCTTCCCGTCCTGTAGGTAATCGCATCCCTTAGCTGATATCTCTGTATAAGAGGTGACCTGACCTGACCAGGCGACCTGCTGGTAGCCATTGTATACATAATCGAGTAGTTGCTACATCTCAGTGGGAGAGGCTTTGAATCAAAGGTGATATTTAAGTAAAAGTCTAGTTGATATTGGGTGTATCTTTTTTTTTTTTACTGGCTCTTACATTCCATTCATACCTGTGGGTTATCTGGGTTTGCCCCTTGAAGCCTGGAATTTACATCTGAAAGCATTGTCTAATTAAGCAGTTTTCTCTTTTCTCGGCAAACGAGACCAGCTCTGCTCACACCTTAAAGATTAAAGGAAATTGTGCCCAGACTCCACCGGTTCTCTGGTCAAAGTCCACCAATCCACCCTAAGCCTTGGCTGACCTACATATGAATTCGTTTCGGAAGAAGGAGTGGAGCAGGTCACGAGCACAATATCTTTGTTTATTCAAGTTTTTTTTTCTGTGAAACTCCTCAATTGACCCAGAAAGTAACCAAACCAAATGTTTTTTTTTTGTTCAGTAGAAGCAAAACCTAAAGATAGAGACAAACAGAAAAACACAATAATGGTGTTCGGCCCTAGGGGTAAGACCAGTCAAGAAGAAGAACTAGACATCATAGTCTAAAACTAGAAGATTGGATGGACTGTGAGGCATTTTTGGTTTTCTGAGAGGGTGGTGGATGAGTGGAATGTCCTCTAAGCAGAAAGGGTCGAGGTCAATATAAGGGGATTTAAACATTAATGGGATTAACATATGGCTATCCTGAATCTAAGACCAAGGAGTGATTAAGGGTTGGGTCTTTACAGGAGGAAAAAAGGGCAGACTAGATGGTGCTGAATGGGTCTGATCTGCCATCTGCATGCTGGTAAGACATGGAAACCACCAAATAGCACCGTGTATAACATATAGAAGCTCTAGTAATGGAGAACATAGAAAAGGGGATCTTGTGTTGGATCCATTGAAGATTATTAAATGTCCTCAGGAGGAATCGCAAGGAGGCAGCCATTCACCAACATGCTCCAGAAGAGCGAAGACCCCAGGCAGGAGAAATAAGATCTTTTACAGCGAGATTATCTGACATCTGCCATTTTTAAGCATTTCAAACATCTGCTAGGAGTGTGACCCTCAAGCCGGCCATTCTGCATCGGCTATTAAACCAGATGCTCCAATGCGCTCAGGTAGCAGGAACACCGCGCTCTTTTAACCCCTGTCCTCCCAGAATCCCCACAGCAGATCGGATTGATAGGTTGGATTTTTTAAATTACAGAAATAATTCAAATATTACTTATCTGTAAGATGAAACAGGAAAACTCTGCAAGTTCAACCTTTACCCCCAAATCGTTTCATCGTATTTACGGAAGACAAAATAAAAACTAGATCTAGTTGCTATATATTAGCCTTCATTATAGGAAAACTCAAGAATGCAAACGTATCCATGTCTGAAGTTACAAAACCATTTCTTTTTCATTCTTTGGTGGGAATACTAGATTTTTTTTGGTTTTAGTGGTGGTTTTCGACCCTCCAGGGCCCATAGGCACGCATGCGGACAAACAGATACAAACCACAACACAAAAATGCTTACCTGTCATGCTCCTGACTCCACTCCTCGTTGCATGGGTTTACAGGGTATGGGGTCACATAACTATATAACGATATATCATGTGATATTATGATATTAGGCTGTGCACCTGCCTACTGGATACAGTAACAGGGTAAGATAACACACCATGCCTACTGGCTAATGCATTATCTGGAGGTGGTTGGCGTCATTCAGGTAATGGCCGTGTAGGGGGCATCTATGGAGCCTTCTTTTGTATTCTAATAATCCCTGCTATTATTTTTTCGGGTTTTTTAAACAAAAATTCCATCTACTATGTGCTACTATGTGCTACAGATATCTCCCAACTTCCATGGGATCATCCATACCTTCACACAGGCCCAAGTTCATGGTTTTCCATGTCAAACAGCTCACAAATTGCATACATTTCTATATTTATGGTCCTTGGATTTCAGGAATGCGGTAGAGGTTACGGTTATCTCCCCGGAACGTTTTAAACATCTTTATCTATAAAAACACTTCTGTACCTGGAAAGAATTGTAAGGCCGGGAAATATTCCTTGTCTTGACAATTCCTGATTGCTTATACTGTGTGTCTCTAACGATACATCGTTTCGTACTCTGGTTTAATCAGGGAGAGGACGGTGCCTGAAAAGTCCTTTTTACCAAAATGCCATTGGTTCCTTCCAATGTCAAGCCGTGTTGAGGTTCCTCAGATATTTATGTCACAAGCAATTAAATGAAATTTTGAGGAAAGGGCCAGTTTCCACCTGTTTTTTTGCAGGTGTCTACATTCCAGTTGTAAATCACAAAATATTTTTCCAGCAGGAACATTCGTAACTTTATGTCCAGGTTCTACTAACGCCATGTAGTGACATTGTGGTGTGGATGGGTCTCCCAAGGAATGGAGGTTGATGTACTTGGATCTATTATCTGTAGACCATGTCAACATGGTGCTTGAGAACCAACTTTATTGGGTTGTATTGTAACCAACTTAAATTCCTTACCTATCCCTTTATGACACAGCGTATGACCACATGGCAGGACAGACCTATGTTCTTTGGGGACACTAGTCATGGTTACCTTCAACGTCAAGACAGTGATGTAGGTTGGCCTTGGCCACCTAGTGAGGCAAGTCCATGGAGCTGGTGGACTGCTTCACTAGGATGCCCTTGTACTAGCTCCTCAGCTTCACCTGATGCAGAGCACCCGGATATGACATCATATCCCAACGATTCATGGCAATAAGATGGGCACGAGACATTTTGAACTGTTTCAGCATGGTCAGATATAGAGCAGCAACCCCCATAAACATACCTCCCTGTTTATAGCCTGGCCAGCAATTACGATAATTGTTGTGGTAAGTGATTTTATTGGGGGGAAATACCCTGTAAATAGATTTCAACAAAGAAAAATAAATAAAAATCTAAAAATAATTAACCTTTTGTTTGAGGATGAGATTGTATCTGGAATGCTGGCAGAAAGTTGATTCTTCTCAGGAAGACTTCGGAAAGATGGAAAGAGTAAAGTATGTTTAAGATTTTGAGAGTAAACAGCGAAACAAACAATCCGAGAGACAAAGAGAAGAGATAAACAAAGAAAAGAGAGGTTTGTGTATCATCTTCATACAAAGCCCAACCAAGCGCCATTTTCTCAATCACTTTAATGCCCGTTCCGTTCGACCGCATCGTCATGCTAACGGATCTCATTGTAAAAAGACAGAAATTCTTAAAGAGAGAGAAGAGAAGAGGGCGCTAAAGAAGAGAGAATTGTTTATTCGTGGCTACAAATGGCAGCTGGCAGTGAGTTACAGTCACTTCTCTCTAATTTCTCCATACACTGTCAGGGGCTAACCCCAGCGAGGCGCCTGTCCAAGTTACAGGGCTGTCCAACCAACACAGGAGCGCTGCGGGGCCACATAACGTGATGTAATGTGACCTTTAAGTAAATCATATGTCACTTTACGGTGGTGGGGTGCAAGAGGACTGTGTCCCATCAAGTGTGCCTGTCCTCCAGGGCCAGAGGGAGCCAGCCCTCCCTGCAAGGGTGTATATATATATATTCCAATATTATTTGGAAGCCCGTGTTGCCGGTGGGAATCTTTATTCCGTGACACGTGTTGCAGGTGGGAATCAATGTTCCACGACACTTGTTGCAGGTAGGAATCTATATTCCGTGACACATTATACAGGGCTGGGTGGGCCCTTCTACAGGAGAAGCTCATTGGGGTTGGCCTTTCACAATGGGCAGTGGACGTTTCCAGCTCTCCTGCAAACTCCCAGTTTAGCTATTAAACCCCAAGCGTCAGATGATCATATCAACCGATCTGGTGCAGCGTCCATGAGGGAATTTAGTTTAATTATATCAGACTCCTATTGTGGAATATGGCAGGGGGTATGAGGTCCAAACATAAAGTGATCTCTGAGGTCAGCCCCAGCTGGGGAGTCCAAAAGCTAATATCCAAAACCAATAGCCATACCAGGGAACTCTCCCAGGGGCCGGTCCCCAAAGATCTCCCCCCCCGCTGCTCTATATGGGACCCGTAGAGCTGGGTTGGGGGGAGGGGTGACCAGCCATTTCTGTTTACGAGTGGGTAAAAATATGAATGCAGGCAATTGGCCCCTGCAACCCCTGACGGTGACATAAAAACATCCTATTAAAGAGTAATGGACATAAATAAGAATAGATTGGTGTTAAAGGGACCTTACGAGAATTTGGAACTATGCATCATGCAGGGCCAGCTTAAACATTGGAGAAGAGAAGCTTGTTGGAGTTGGCCCTTCATAATGCATAGTAAATCTCCTGCTTTTGTGAATAAACACAAAGAGCAAGAAAGAAAAAAAAACTAAACCAAGAAGAGTTTAACCCCTTAAGGACAATGGGCGGTCCCTAAACCCATTGAAAACAATGCATTTTGAGCCCGTACATGTACAGACTTTGTCATTAAGGGGTGAAATATATGGATGTATAGCTGGACAGTAATGTATAGCACATAACGCTATCAAGCAGCCACAGATCAGGTGCAGACAGACACTGCTTGTGTTTCACCTGCCTCCCGCTCCTCTCCCCTCTCAGGGTGAAAGGGATTTGGTTGCCTTAGATTTTTCATTTCTTATCGCATTCCCAACATTCCAGAGGAGAAAGGAGACCAAGAACAGAGGAGAAAATCCGCAGGGAGGGGAAGTGTAAAAAGGGAGGACGATCCATTAGAGAGTACGTAGGAGTTACCTGCTACACATCATAGGGTCTCATACAGCAGCCACCGCCGCGCTCACAGACAGTACCACGCGCCGCCTTATGCTAGCCACACTACCCTCAAATCCTATGAATGTATCGCTAAAGGCATCAGCTTAGTGATACGGAATTCTTACTCTGAGGTTCATGTCCTTCGCCAAAGAGCTTGCACTCGTTGTTATCGCTGATCTGTGCAATAGGGCCCCGAAAGCGTTGAAATAGCGCACGGTTGCGTAGGGTTAAAAATGAGTCAGATATCTGTTGTGAAATTAATATGGTAATGATGATAATTAAACGTATGTTGCAATGTTGTTGAAGCTACAGAATAAAAGAGCCCTGAGACACATGACTGAACAGAAGATACGCTCCCACGAGGTAGATTTATTAACAAGAACACTCCAGCAGAATGTCATGTTGACAGAAGCCGAGCCAACACCATCCCACGAACATGCTGAAATCTGCCTTCCCCCCCTTTTTTATAAAAGTAATATAAATACACAACACGAGCACTCTCACACTCCGAGAGGAGCCTCATTACTGAACATTATCAGGACTCCCACACTTTCATTTCCCCCACTAACTGTTTCCTAACGTGATGATCAAGTCTGTAGACCCTGGTGGTCCAAGCGCTGACCTTCAGCAGGTCATGTTGACCTCTTGACCAACCAGTTTCTTTTGTGGACCACACTTTATTTTCTAGAGACAACTTGGCAAGGGTAGCGGTTGTAGGATAACTGTCTTCTTTTAAAACCCAGTTAGACGTTCCTACGAGCTCCTCGGCATGTATCAGACTAATTTCTTCAAGGACCCACCGATTTTATACTCTACTCTTGGGGTGCATAATCTTGATTAAGTAATTAATTGACATCCATAAGATTGGTTTTCTATAACATAAGTGGTCATACATGTTCGTGAAGAATATGCCAACTCTAGACATCGGTGGTGGCCTGGGACCTTCTCAATGATCAGTGGTGGAGAACACTGAGAATTCTTTATGGTAAAAATAATAAAGCATTCTATACAGCTCCAAAATGTCCTTTTTTTAATTTCACTCCTAGAAAAACGACTTGAATCTCGAAGTCCTGCCGACTTTGGGTAGCTGAGAGCTACGGGTAACAATAAAGCGATCTATCATCAACCTTAATCGCTTCATTAAAATGCAATAAATCTTGTAATATTGCTCCAAGGCACATTGTTTTTCTTGTATGATTGGTTTCTTCTCGCCCTTTAATTTCTTGCTCGGACTAATCTGTTTTGATTGGCCGGCTTTAGATGTTTCTGAACTGTGCCTTCATTGTTTGGGACAAGTGGCTTTACCCCGAACATTTGTCTCGCAGCTCATTCTGATCTCCGTACCCTTTCTAAGCATCTGTTTGGGAGAACAATGCTGTATGTGTCTCGGGACAATGCAGGCATTTGGCCGGTGACTACATTGAGCTGGACTTCGCAACCGGGAGCCTACGGCTGACATGCCACCCCTACTCCCATTAACCTAAGCCATCTAGTAACGGCGAGTTTAATGTATTTCCGGGAAAAGAGACATTATGTCGTCAAATGAACGAACCACATGCAATCGTATAGGATTTAGGATAAAGAGGGTGTCCCCTCCCAGACACCGTCCATATGCAGAATTCACACCATTAAAGATGCTGTTCTACTTAGACAAAAAAGATCAAGTATGTTAAGCAAATAAATCTTACCAAGCCTAAAATGTCTTCTTCTTTGGAAAATGTAAACAATTTTAAGAGGCTTCCCTGTTTTCCATGGCAACAGTGTATCCACTACCTGTGTTCATGGCACGGATAGGCACTAACGTTGCTCATGGTGGACAATTTAATGATGTTCCATCGACCTTCACAAACCTTGCCACGGGCCCTGGTGTCCTTGTACGGACTCTTTTTGTCTATCCCCGTTTCCCGGCGCAAATCCTACATTAAAATGGTTAAACGATTATTTCTGGGAAGGGATAGGGCATTCAACTACATTAGGAAGTGTGTTCTGGTCTAGAGCCGACTAGGCCTAGTGTGGCAAGTCCAGGTTGCCCCATAACTGGACGCTCAGGCCCCCTGTAGTGCCACCGCTCAATGGGTCGATCACCGATCTCCCCAACTGGCCCATTAATACTATGGAGTTGTCAGAACAGTCTTCTAAAGTTTCCTTCTGCCCGGCACTATGCATGCTTAAATAATGGAGCACGGGTGGTATGACATCATATCCCGATGCCCAAAAGGAAGGCCATAGTCATAACCAGAAGATCAATACCCAACTGGCTGTATTCACATACGTAAGTGTTACATTCAGGAGCGTAGAAGGAACTGAAGATTTAATGCCGCTTCAACATATACAATTTTCTGTCACATTCTACTACTAAAGGGGTAAACAAAGTTTAATTAATAGCTGTAAATTTAATCCCAAAAGATATTAACCCAAGTCCTTGGGTTTGGGACTTGATGTACCTCCAGTAAGGAGTTTAGTCTGTGAATGAAGACCCCAGAATTCTCCCAGCCATCAAGGAAATAAAGCACTTCCCACCATTACAATCCGCCGGCATTAAATCAGCCCTCTCTCTCGCCCCGGGGGTCTGTCACTCACAGCATTGTTTATGCTGCCCATAGAATCATTTACATATTCATACATTCCACGAGGCGGTCTCTCCCGTGTACGGGGTCTCAAATTACCTCGCCATCTCCTCTATTTCTAAGCGCTTTGAAGTAGCGTATTTAAATTAAGAAGAAATCACGCTTGCAGGTGGGAACGCTCGCTCGCTGCAGTTTAATGAGATAATGAGATGCAATTTACATGCTCCCCGTGGGCTGTTCTGCCATTCTTCAGGAGAGGACACAATGGAGAAATAAAATGATCTGATTTGGAGGACCTGATGTTATCGGCTACCAATAACGGTGGAGATGACATATTTCGGGGAGGTCCGTTTCACGGGACCAAAAAAAGGAAGTGAAAAAAGGTCATGTTTAGGGCGTTTTTGGGCAGCGCTCTTATGTGTTGTCACCGAAGATGAAACCACTTGCTAAGATTTGAGAACTCATCTAGTCTGTCTGTTTTTCCTGCTGTAAAGACTTTAACCTTAGTCAGTCCATGATCTTGTCTTCAGGAGTCCTATGTCCCTTCCAACCATGTTTAAATTCCTGGGCCTAGCGGGGTCCATTGGACCCAGGCAGCACATAGTGGAGGGAAGCATTGGCATGAGCGAGGCAAAGCAGGTGACATGGCTGTACGGCACCCCAGCGCTTCAGCTTGGCTCCTAGCGAAGCAAGATGGAGGATGAGAGAGAGGGAAGCATGTGATCTGGAGAATGTATGATCAGAGAATGAGTGTATGTTATACATGTATTTATGTGTATGGTGTTAGAGTGTGTGTGTCATGTGTATGGTGTTATGTGTATGGTGTTAGAGTGACTGTGTGTGTTATGTGTAAGGTGTTAGAGTGACTGTGTGTGTTATGTGTAAGGTGTTAGAGTGGCTGTGTGTGTTATGTGTATGGTGTTAGAGTGGCTGTGTGTGTTATGTGTAAGGTGTTAGAGTGGCTGTGTGTGTTGTGTGTCATGTGTATGGTGTTATGTGTAAGGTGTTAGAGTGACTGTGTGTGTTATGTGTAAGGTGTTAGAGTGGCTGTGTGTGTTGTGTGTTATGTGTATGGTGTTAGAGTGGCTGTGTGTGTTATGTGTATGGTGTTAGAGTGGCTGTGTGTTATGTGTATGGTGTTAGAGTGGCTGTGTGTGTGTTAGGTGTTAGAGTGACTGTGTGTGTTATGTGTATGGTGTTAGAGTGACTGTGTGTGTTATGTGTAAGGTGTTAGAGTGGCTGTGTGTGTTGTGTGTTATGTGTATGGTGTTAGAGTGACTGTGTGTGTTATGTGTATGGTGTTAGAGTGACTGTGTGTGTTATGTGTAAGGTGTTAGAGTGGCTGTGTGTGTTGTGTGTTATGTGTATGGTGTTAGAGTGGCTGTGTGTGTTATGTGTATGGTGTTAGAGTGGCTGTGTGTTATGTGTATGGTGTTAGAGTGGCTGTGTGTGTTATGTGTATGGTGTTAGAGTGGCTGTGTGTTATGTGTATGGTGTTAGAGTGGCTGTGTGTGTTATGTGTATGGTGTTAGAGTGACTGTGTGTGTTATGTGTATGGTGTTAGAGCGGCTGTGTGTGTTATGTGTAAGAGTGAGTGTATGCATGTGTCTATGATGTTAGAGTATGGGAGGCAGCATTTAATTCTTGGACCAACCCAGCCCAATGTCCTGGGCCAGCCCTGATCCATTGTATTAGACTCTGCCACTTCTGTTGAAAGTCTGTTCCACTTATCTACAACTCTTTCAGTAAAGAAAAAGCCTTACATTACATCTAAGCATCTGACCCTCTATTTTTAGATTATGGCTTCTTGTCCTAACATTTCTCCTCCTTTGAAATAGTCTTCTCTCCTATACTTTGTTAAACCCCTCTATGTATTTAAATAGTTATTTCACACCCCCCTCTCTCTTCTCTCCTCTAAGATCCCCTTTCCTGATAATTATTTTGTTTAAAGTGAATTGTCGCTATAATAACGACATAGTAATCATGATACAAAAATTAAAATACTTTGTATAGTATGTAGGAGCTTTTTGGGCTGTTATTATTATTATTCCAATTGAATCCAGTGAGGGATCATGGGAAGTAAAGGGAAATTAGCAAGAGAAACCTTTTGTGGATGACAGCTGGAAAATATAAAAGTAAATAACTCAAAAACAGAGCGTTTGATAAAAATAATAACCTCATTTATTAGATCCTGGATCTAATTAGGTTTTTTTTTTTTATCTGAGATGTGACAGTTCCTGTTTACGAACAGTAAAGAAATGTAATCGATATCAGGACCTAAATCCGCACAGTGTAATGATTGGGTAAATATATTATTACATTGTAAATAGTGATACAACATTTTTGAAATATATTAAAAATATGTTAAAAATGTCTTATATTTGGCTTGATTGCGTGCTTTTTCTTGATGTCCAACTAAAGACACATCTTAAAGCTCTTAACAGGTTGGTGTTCACCTCAGAAGAAACACTTTTCATTCTTGTAATCAGACAGCTTCTCTGTGCCATTTTTGCCCCAAACAGCTTGCCTGTGCCATCTTTGTCCCCAAACAGCTTGCCTGTGCCATCTTTGTCCCAAACAACTTGTCTGTGCCCTCTTTGTCCCCAAACAGCTTCCCTGTGCCATCTTTGTCCCCAAAACAGCTTCCTTGTGCCATCATTGTCCCCAAACAGCTTCTCTGTGCCGTCTCTGTCCCCAAACAGCTTCCCTGTGCCGTCTCTGTCCCCAAACAGCTTCCCTGTGCCATTGTTTGTCCCCAAACAGTTTGCCTGTTTCTCTCTCCCTCCATGCAGACTGATCCAGCATGCAGATGCGATGTCACTTCCTGAATGCTGGATCAGACAGCTTTCCAAATTCACAGCAAGTGTTACCTTCTCAGCTGATACTATATTCCTAGAGGTATGTCGTCTTATCATGTTAGCTGTAGATAGACCATGAGCACATTCGGTAAAGATGACACCATTGCCTGGCAGGGCAGACACCTTTTGTTAAGTATCACATTGAGACGTGTCATTTCCTCCGCCGCAGGTGGCTGGCGTGTTTTCTTGAACAAGGTTAAATCAATGGTGTTTGCACAGCTCAATATATAAATCCCTATTGATCTTGGGTAATTGTATTCAGTTAGGATATTGATCAATACCTCTCTGCTCTTAGATTGCAACTTAAATTACAACATTTAACGTGCTTGGCTTTAAAAGGTGTGCGAATTCAGCATAAAACATTTCATAAAACATTTCACCCCGGTGTGTTATTATACGGTAAACAATTAAAGTTGAAAGCTCTGGTTCCTTTTGAAGCCATTACGTGGATTCCTGGAGACACAAAGGCTGCTCCCCGTTCAGGTTACTGACGAATGGAGTTAAGTGTAACACTTATATTATCGCGGCTCTCCAAAACCCTTACAGACATGTACGCTCATGCACGTTAACTGCACCTACTCATTATTCACGGCTGTGATTTTTTTATATTTTTGCCTTTTCTTACATTTTCTTAAAAAAAAACCCCAAAGCTTTCAAAAAGATTTAGTGTTTTTTTTCCAATTATGTGTAGCTTCACAAACTTTGTTTATTTTTAACTAGAAATCATCTGACTTCATTCTCTACACAGTTGACAAGAGATTAAGGATTGTATGTCACTGACTCAACTACACATTATGTAGAGCCAACCGTTGAGTCTGTCTCTTGGGTTGTAATATAACCATTGGGGTCGCTGTTGTCTTAGACAAGGCTTTGGAAAGCCATCGCTATATTTTTAGTTGAATGTCCACCAGAATGTCCACTTTCGGTTTAAACCCATGGTTCCTCCTGGCAGAGTTTGCTCGGTTTAATGCATAGGTAACTCCAAGAAGACTTGTCTCTTGGACTACCTGATGAGAAGGGTGAACTTGGATCTTCTAGAAGGACGTATGTTAGAGTTTTAGCAGCAGTGCTAGCCATCCATAGAGATGGGGCTAGTCCATAAGGGCCTTAAAGAGGTGAGATTGGGGCAAGGAGAAGTGGGTAGGGCGTGGATGAGTAATGAGTGACCCTTCAATCATTTCTAACTTCTTGAGCCTCCAGGTGAGGTTCCCAGTAGGGAGAGGCCAATAGTTGCCCATAAAACCACGCGTCACAAAGCTAGGTCCTTGTTTGCTTTTTAAAGGAAATCTGATTTACAACAAAAAGGCTGCTTGCATGTTAGATGTGTCCTTGAAGGTGTTGGTGAATTCCGCTGGTTGCTTTTGTTTCAGATCATCCTCTGCTGTCTTGTTAAACACATTCTTGAAATAACGGAGGATAACACGTCTTTATTTCTCTTTTTCCGAGGTCATGTGAAAGCGTTGCAGTGAATACTGGACAAACAGATAGAATTTTGGGGCTTATCGAGGGTTATCAGCAAAATAATGAATTCTAGCTGCAATCATATAGCAGCTGATGGCGTCCTGACCCCTTCTTACACCCAAACTATTGACATACTGGAAAGAAGTGACCCTCTGCCAACAGTCAACAAGAAGAGGAAATTTACACTTCTTTGCACAATGTGCGATGTGACGTGACAATTGGCTGCGGAAAAGCTGAGTAATAATATCGAAGGCGTACTAGGAAATCATAATTACAAGCGATAGTCCTGTAATAAACACTCTACAATCTTTCTTTGGTACCTTAGATGAACTGGGATTTCTGACCCCAAATGTAATTTATTTGGAGCTGAGTATGTGACAAAGCATTTCATGTACCCTACCGTTCAAAAGTTTGGGGTCACTTAGAAATGTCCTTGTTTTTGAAAGAAAAGCAGGGTTTGTCCATTAAAATAACATGAAATGGATCAGAAATCCAGCGCAGACAGGGTTAATGTTGTAAATGACTATTGTAGTTGGAAACGGCTGATTTTAATGGAATCTTTTCATAGGCGTACAGTGGCCCTTTATCACTCCCATCACTCCTGTGTTCCAATGGCCCTTTATTACTCCCATCATTCCTGTTGACTCCCATCACTCCTGTGTTCCAATGGCCCCTTATCACTCTCATCACTCCTGTGTTCCAATGGCCCTTTATCACTCCCATCACTCCTGTGTTCCAACTGCCATTTATGACTCCCATCACTCCTATGCTCCAATGGCCCTTTATCACCCCCATCACTCCTGCGTTCCAATGGCCCTTTATCACTCCCATCACTCCTGTGTTCCAATGGCCCTTTATCACTCCCATCACTATTGTGTTCCGATGGCCCTTTATCACTCCCATCACTCCTATGTTCCAATGGCCCTCTATCACTCCCATCACTCCTGTTCACTCCCATCACTCCTGTGTTCCAATGGCACGTTGTGTTTGCTGATCCAAGTTTAAGTTTAAAAGGCTAATTAATCGTTAGAAACTCTTTTGCAATTATGTTACAGCCAGAAATGTCCTTTTTCCCCATGAAAACAGCTGAGTGACCCCAAACTTTTGAATGATAGTGTTTGTCCTGTGGTCCTTGATAAAAGCACCAGACTGCCTGGTGGGCTTACGTCCAACATGGCCTCCCACCTACCGTCCTCCGCTCTTGATACACGTGCATTGCGTGCTTGATACAGAGCGAGATCCATGGGGGTTATGATATTGGTAGTGAGCGTGTTGGTGGTAACCGTCTGTGTAACTGTTGCATTGTGTGTTTCTTGGCAGGGTCCTGCGAGTGTGTGCTGCTTTCCAGACACTTAAGATTAAACTTCAAAGAAATTCCTTCCTCTCACTTAACAGGCTTGAAATACTCCTTCTCCGGAGTGCTATGGTTAACCGTTTCATAAACCCTTCAGTTATTAAAACGTGGACCTTTATCTTTTTTTTAATTATTATTTATCATCAGCAGTAGATGCTTAGAATTCATTCAAAAAGTTATTCAAAAAGTTCACCTACTATTTATGGGGATTAAGCTTTCGTCTTACGTCTGCAGGATAAAATGATCAAGATATTCTCTTGTTGTCCCGTGGTGGTAAATTCTGGAATAAAGGAAGGTTTAGGTCCTTCAAGACTATCTTCTAATACTTCTATTCAGACTTCTATAAGTTTAGTTGGGTAAAGTCTGCGGATATTGCCGGTTGGGCTTAGCTGTTTTGTGAATCAGGCTTGAAATATCTACAGTAGGTATTTTTTTCTCATCCGTGATATGAGAAAATAACATGAGATAGGCTTGATCCCTGGACCAAGAAGCATCACGTGTGAACCCTAATCTCGGACCCGATTCCCTAAATGCACACCTGCAGTCCGCTGCCGTATCTCTTTGTTCTCATGGAAGGAATTCCATCACCTGACAGATTCCACGATTCTCATATCGCCTTCGGACTCGGCCAAGTAGCTGCTTGAGTCTATTACAGTAAATGTTGTTGGTATCCACTCTGTCCCACGAGACTTGGAACTGGCTTCATGCTGAAGTCTATCCCTGACCCACCCCATCTCACATCCTCTTATAAACCAAACTGAAGTAAACATGGCGTGACAAAAAGGAGCCTTAAGGCTGATGACAAAAACAAATTGACGCTCCCAAAACACAATAATTCGACAATTCGCCAGCTCTGTGCAGTGGGCAAACATGACGTGGCACAGAACCATACCTGGGAACTCACCAGCTCCTGGTAAAGCTTGGGTCACTGCAACCAGTGGTGGTTTTCCTGCGTGTGGGGTTAGCCCCGCAAGCAATGCAAGCAGGACCAGACCAATGATGTCAGCAGACCGTCCGCCATTGTCTTCACGACTGCCCATCGTCATTAGTGGATTCCCCACCCTAATAGAGAAACTTTGAAACTGGCATCATAAAATACAGTAGATCTGCTTGTATGAGATCATGTGGCCCCTCTTTGCTGCTTCCCTAAGACAACGGGTAAATGTTGTCCTCAAATGCACAAACGTATCTCTGTAGCAACACTCGCGGTCGGACCAATGCTTTCTCCTGTTCATGGCAATGGAGCTGGAGAACGGGGAAGCGGGGTCTATAGGGTAGAGAGAGGGCGAGAGGCTGAGACAAAAAAGATAAAAGGATGAGAAAGGAGAGAAACCATAAGCAAGCCAGAAAATAATGAGCGAAGAAACAGAACATGTACAGTCAGTTTATTCTTTTGCCGCCACAGAGTAGGATCAGAGCATCCGCTCCTCGTTTATTCACCAGTCTCTGCATATTAAGGGATTTTAGAGTCTTTTAATAACAGGTGGTAGCCGGGTAGCCTAAGGTATGCCGCGCTAATGAATGGTTGTTCGTTACAATAAACCCTTAATGAAGGAACATGAGATTCTGTAGATTAGCTGTAGCCAAGCTCCATTGTGGGATCTTGTGCCAACTTCACAAGGCGCCAGTTAGACTACGTGCCAACATGAACACTTGTTTTTTCTCCTTCTCCTCCGTCTCTACTTGTTCTTAGACAAGGCTTCAAATCGTCTCTCTTTCCACAGATTTACCCCAATACAAGCTAAAACCTGGAAGTTTGGGCCATTGGGGTAAAACTTCTAAGACACTCAGCCATGCTAAGTATAGAATGATGGGAATTGCACGATAATAACACCAGGAAGACCACATTCTGACCAAAGATATAACATTCTCCAAGTCTGTCCTCAACATTTAACCCTCGGTCCAGGGCTTATAGGACTATTAAGTATTGTGAAGGCCTGAAGATACAGTAGGTACCATTAAAGGTGGCTCGTCAGCAGTCGTTAACTGTGATTACCTTGTAGGCAACTCAAGAAATACGCCTAGCTAAGTGGAAGATACTGTTATTGCTGAAAGTCAGAGTCTTTTTATGATGATGTCATACATTGTTTCAGAATCGGGTACACCCACAAACTATAATAAGTCATTTCTTATTCTGCAGTATCAGAAACCCAGAGATGACTTTAAGCTATAATGTCACTCTGAGTCCTACACCACAGACATGTGGAACGTTATAATCAGATCCGGCCCTTGCCACAGCCCCATGGGGACGAGTAATTATAAAAGTCTTTTGTTACAGAACTTGAGTCAGGATGTGCGGGAATAAAAATAACCCCACCTCCGGCTGGTTTATAATATTCTTCTAAGTGCAAAGTTTCTCCAGCACAGAACAAAGGACTCTGCGCACTGCAACTCCTTCGCTGCCAAGGAGATGTTGACATGTAAGAGCCACGCAGAAGGCCCTTTTCCCGACCTCTCATCCTCAACTGGGTTAAATCAACTTGAGTGATGGAATCTTAAGCTTCGATCTCAAAGTTCCAAACCCCACAGGAAGGAACTACTGTACCAACTGTTCGTTTGTGCCCCATGTTTTGGAGCTGGAGCACGTCTATCGCTACGTTTTAGAACAATGTAAAATGATGTTTTCATCTGACGCCGCGGTTATATTGTTCAGTTATATTGTTTTATGTTTCCTTATTAGATATGAAAGGCTGGGTTGCATGGATCACTGCCACTAATGTGTATACAACACTGTCCCATTGGGCTGTCCCAATGATGAACCTAAACCTCGTCAGCATCCACGTTGTCTAAGGTGTCTCTTGTCGCATAGAAAGATTCGGTGGCCGATAAGACCCTTTGTAGTCTCTCTACTTTTCCTGCTGTAAAGACTCAAACCTTAATCAGTCGTTGGTCTCGTCTTAGATTCAGGAGCCGTATGTCTATCCCATGCATGTTTACATTTCATCTCCACATTAACCTCAATCCCCTTAATGCCTCAGAATAATTCCAATTTGCTTTAACATCGGTACAAAAATAATTGGATGTGGGAACTCAAGCCACTATTTAGTGTTCTTGATCCTCAAGTTTACTCCATAAGTACTCCCACAAGTATTTACTCAAGCGTTCCGTAACCAACTGAGACCCTTTACGTTCAACAAAACCAGGAACTACCATGAGTTACTTTAGGCATCATGAATAATATTTCCATTCTGGTTTTTGGTCACTCCATGCTACCATGATCAATCATGATGGATAGGAAGACCACATCTATCTGATCTGCCGAGGCTCCAAGGTTACACATGGACTCCATCCAGCTAACTATTCCGAGTCTAAATGTTCCCTATTCCTCTATGATGAAGACTCTAGGGGGTGCCACTGAATCTCAGTATTTTTACCCCAATTTCTTGGTTTCATGGAAAATCAGCAGATGCTCAGGGTCCCGCAGTCCAGAGCTGATCCTTTCATATTAAATTCTGACCCAGTTATATCTGAGCCCCCAATTCATGCATTTTCTCACAATTGAAATCCCTGCATGACTAGAGGTGACTCAATCACCGCCATCAGTCTTTACAATAGAACATTTATGCTCTTATAGATTGCTGGTCGACTCATTACAAAGATTGCTGATGATGCATTGGACATTTAAGCATTTATTCACAAAGCAGTGAATTGTGGGCGAGTTTGATAAGGTGAACCGTTTACCCACAATTCACTGTTTAGTGAATAAATGCCTACATTAACAATGCATTATGATTGGCCGAGTCAGTCCTTTTCCCGGGAGAGAGCGATTAGTAATGGATTAGCTCTTCGTAATATATAAAGCTTCAAGATATTCACCAAGTTTGGTAGATAAACCCCTCATTGTTTCAACGGCAAAACTAATAAAGGAAGTGTTTCTGTCAATAGTTACAGAAAAGAAAGAAAAGGGTTCAGAGAAGGGCGACAAAAATGATGAAAGGCCATCCAAATTGGAGTTGTTTTACCAAGACGTCTTCATGGGGATAAGATAAACCTTTACAAGTTCATTTAAGGTCAATACAGAGATTTTTCTGGAGATCTCTTTATAAATTGTCCCTTCCAGATAACATGTGGGCTTCCCTGAAGAAGAGAGGAGCTTTCGTCTTAAACACAGAGAAGGTCCCATTACGGTTATGGCGGACACATTGTGGAATCGATGCCATTGGAAGTGGTTTTGGCCAATTTGGTCAATATATATATTTTTTTAAATGGATGTTTTTCTAGATATGAAATACATGAAAGGTTATCACTAGTAGAAGGAGATAAGGGAATGATGATCCAGGGTGAGTCTGACTTCCTTGGAGTCAATAAGGAATATTTTCTCCTTTAGAGGACATTATGGTCTTCTTCTGGATCATCTAATATGGGTTTGTGGAATGCTTGAACTTGGTCCAGGTGTCTTTTTTTAACCATGTAACACATTTTCAGAACACTGACCAATTTCAGCGTCCTTAGCTGACTCGTCACTTAGAGCCCATCTGTATATTTGATGACAACAATACCTTCTCTATAGTTCCAAGGAAACATTGGCACATTTAGGCTTCCTGAGTATTATTTGTACACAGAGAGCGGTATAATTTAAGCCCTGTTTGGAGTGGGGACGGGGTGCGTAGCTGCTGGCTTTCTTGTTGGAAAGAATGTGCCAACGTTAACTTGGTTTCCAAAATGGAACATCCTTCGGGCACCTCGCTTTGGAACAAGATCACATCCTCCCAAATGATACAAATACTTGGATGATTTTTTTGTAATTTATTTAATTTCTTTTTTCATAAAAAATCTTAAAAAATCAAGCTTTTATAATTCCTTTTGTAGTTTTGATTCTAAAAAAAAAAAAAATCTCAGTGTCGTTTCCTGTTTTCATTAATTTTTGCATGTGTTTATTCTAATGCCAAAGAAAACAATGGTTTCGGCCTAATTATGGATTCCGGATTTAGCATAAATTTAGATGTGGGATCTCTGGGTTGTTCGTAAAATGATACGAGGCGCTTGGACACGCGGTGGATGTGGATGTTAGTGGAGGTCTTCTTAGACCCCATAGAAGTTGCACGCAAGCCAATGACGGAGTTGGCTGGTCGGTGAATAAACCAGAAGCCAAATGCATCTCCTGCAAGCCATGGCGGTGGGAGCGGGGAAACGGCGTTTGCACTAAAGGGGACATTCGGCTTCCATATCCATTACAGTGAATATAATGACTTGAATTTCCCTTTAATGATGGGAACATCAAGTAATATGTCATCTATACACAATATAAAATAATAATAATAATAATAATAAATAATAATAAATAATATATATATATGTAATAGTTAATATATATAACTAGTTAACACACACATGTATGTCATGTACGGGCCCCTTAACCCAATAATAACCTTTTGCGTTCCTTTGTAAACTTACCTGTCATCTATACACAATATAAAATAATAATAATAATAAATAAATAATAATAATAATAATAATAATAAATAATATATATATATATATATATATATATATATATATATATATATATATGAAATAGTTAATATATATAACTAGTTAATACACACACATATATAAGCCACGGACACTTACGAACACTTTAAAGAAACAAAGCACATACCTTCACTGTACGAGGCACCTGCTCTGTATATCAGACACCGTTCCTGCGCAGACAGATAAACAAAGAAATTCCCCCACGCACACTCCATGCCGGAATTCCATGAATGTCATGTACGGGGCCCCTTAACCCAATAATAACCTTTTGCGTTCCCTTGTTAAACGTACCTGGTGCCAGGCGTTCGTTACCGGTCTGTAACCCCGTACCAGGCAGTTACTGGGTGCAGCGGCCATAGATCAATCACCGAGCTCGTAGACGTATAAGTTATTGTCGGATGCCAGTCACAAAAATGTATGTGATGTCATACATCAAAAAACGGGCAGTTTCCTCTCCACAAATTTTAATCATGTTTTTTTTCTGCTTTTATATCATTATTTGATACATAAATGATTCGTTACTACTTTACTATATTGAAAATAATAATTGATGCATCAGAGCCGCAAAACAATATATATAGATTTAACACAGCGGTAAAGCGATATCAAAATGAAAAATAGGCAAACATGAAAGTCCTAATAGTACTAGTTCTACAATGAGCTTCTGCTGTGGAAATGACCCCCAGTAATATCAGTTAGCTCTTTTTATTTGATTTTATTAGATCCATGGTAGTTTAGACAAGGAACCAGTGTACCGTGGCTGTGAATATGAGATACCCATGTCAAAAGTTAATGTACATTTCAGCAATTAACTATTACATTGCAGATGTTTGTGGTCTGGCAGTTGAAGCGTCTTTATCACCCCCTGACTAGAAAGGGACTCCATTCTCATAAGCAGGACTTCATTAGCATTGCCATAAAGAACCCACTCAGTGTGGTGTTTGAGTTTGGAAAGCAAGCGAAATATCACGACGATGGAGTCCTCCAGGTCTGCAGAACAATGTGACACCAACCCAAGTCCTCTCCTGCATTACACGAAATTACCGTATATAACACTGACGTTAAAACTTGGAGAAGAATATTTATTTCTCCACCAGACTTCCATTTTGAATTGAACTAAACAAGCACAGGATTTCTGAATTTAGAGAATAAAATCTGCTGCACACTAAATGAGTTTATAAGAAGGTTTGTGATCGTATCCAGAGATCTTGAAGGCCTTGAGGACCACCGTTGGGGACTATGAACTTCAAACATACATTGTGCTTACATTTCACCATAACGATCTTGGGCGTTACTTTGAAACTCACTAGAATTACCACCATGGCCCAAGGAATCTCAACTGATTACTGCCCCTGGGGCAAAACTAGTCGTAGCTCCTCGGCCCCCTCCAGCAGCTATGATAACATGCCTGGAAACTTTCCAGGTAATTTCTACCTTCTACCAAAAGCCGTTTTCTGATTTAAAAGTATCAGAAGTAATAGATTATGGGTCCAATGATTAAACCCTTGCTGGGAACGGTTCTTAAAACATGGTCACATTTTGTAAATTACAGAATCTTTATTACATCATCAATCAGCTGGCCTCCAAAACTAGTGTGTGGGAAGTTCTCATTGAAGGCAAGTAACTTGATCACGTTTTGGCCTCATAGGCATCCTTGGAGACCAAACGTATCCTGTGATTTTTTTTAATGATCTAAGTTAAGACATGTAAGCTTCCGACTCAACAAAATTCCATTTAATTAGAGGGATTTGTTTTCTTTGCTGTCTCTTTAAGAGGCGGTGTGTGGTTATAAACCCAGAAATGTCCACTCTACGCCCCAACGCATCTATGAAACGGCCTACTCTTGCTTTGTAGGAAAGACACCGGCTTAGACTAATGATAACGTTGCACGAAGCCGAATCCCGAAGGAATGGCTGGCACAATTAGCTTAATGCATTGTATTAAAAAAATCCAGACCCTGCGCGATTGGCACGGATACTATTGTAAAACAGAAAAAAAAAGGGACAATTCATGTGACTGCTCGGTAAACATTGCAAAACAAGTCAATACTGCTTAACCCTTTATTGACCAGTCTACGTTCTCCAATGGGAGGTGATAACCAGGATTGTCTGAACGTCTCTAGTTAGCTTCTAGTGACCTGGTGGAATAAGACCTGATCATGAAGGAAAACCTTTTTGGGGTAGAGAAGCTCCAGTTTGTAGATCTGTAGACTAGGGGGGATGGGAATTCTAGATCAGATGAGACGCCAATGTTAACAAGATTCTAGAACGGCTATAGAACGCGTGGGAATAAGATTACGCATTACAGTGTTTTACCATGTAAGTTGTTTGTGTAACTATGCTGGTCCTAAGTCATTGAAGATGTCAAAATAATTATTGGTAGAATTCCCTTTGGACTAGAACAGGGGTAGGCAATCTTTGGCTCTCCTGATGTTGTGGACTACATCTCCCATAATGCTCTTACAGTCATAATGCTGGCAAAGCATCAAGGGAAATGTAGTTCACAACATCTGGAGAGCTGAAGATTGCCTACCCCTGGACCAGAACATGCTCCACTTTGCTGAAAAGTAGCATTACGAGTGAGATTTTGTACCATTACTTACCGGAAAGGGTTAGATGCATCTTTTTTGGACACTCCGGGTTCCTTACCTGTGAATCACCCTGTTCCATCATACTTACCCATCATAAATGATACAGAATGACTAAGAGGTGATTCATCTCATCAGCCTGATGCATCGCCAAGGAATTCCAGGTCCTGACCAAAGTAGATAAAGAGCAAGGAGATTGAGATTGAGGACAGGACTGGCCAACCGGCCAGTGCCCAATGGCTCCTCTCACACACTTTTTTGCAGCTTTCTTTTACCTCTAATGTCCACCATGTTCCCTCAGCCAAGTAAGCCATTAATGGACAATAATTCACATTTAATGTATTTGTGGTGCCTGTGGGTTAGAAACAAGAGGAATCTTTGCTTGTATTGTTTTTCACCAGACAAACTTTCTGTACTTTGTTTAGTACATTAGAAACATCATTTATTCCAAATGTTCCACTTGGTTAATTTCCAATAAATCACATCAATTATACATTGAGTGCTACCAGTTTCATGCAATTTGTAAAACATCCATCTGAATGTTCTTCAGAGCCTGCTGAATAAGTGAAAAGGAACCCAGGGCAGACCATTTCCGTTATGTTGCCTGCTGACTATTCTATTCCCATCTCATGTAGGACCCGAATTCCCCTGTGCCTCTTTCCTCCCCTGATGGCCCTCTTTCCTCCCCTGATGCCCCTCTTTCCTCCTCTGATGTCTCTCTTTTCTAGAAGCTCGGAATGTTTGCTGGGTATGAGGGTATCACAGGGTTCTTCAGCCTTAAAAAGCCCCAAAAATGTGTATAGAAAAACAGAAAGTACATTTAAATATTTACATATCTAGATATTTATATATACTGACAGATATCAGTAAATCATGAAGTCATAAAAAGTATTGTCAGAACCCTGCTTCTCGGAGGGCCCAAGTCCAGCCCAAGCAGCTCAATAATGAAGCACATCCGGCAGAGAACATGCGCCGTGTGCAATATCCAGTTCTTTCCAATTTGCTCCATAGCAGGACTCCACTCAGACTCTGAAATATGTGTAAATACAATATGAGTAATACAATAAATAGTTGGATAACAACTTATGATCACTATTCTTTAGATAGGAATCCCACCATATTCTTTGGGCATGTCCTAAATTGAGGAGGTCCTATGCGTACGGTTTCCTAAACTCCTGGTTGTGAACTTAACGTGAGCTGCCAAACATTACTCTTTTTGTGCCAATTTCATTGGATTTCTTACCAGATGAAAGAGCAAAGACTAAAGTATGTGTGAGGAGGATTTCAGGGGATTCAGAAGCACCAAAACCATTTGGGACTCTGGACTTGGTCACATCGGCAATCCCCGAGACCTTTAAAACCCCACCAGGGTTCTTCCCGGCCAAAGATTAGATTTCCATCCGAAAACATAGTCTGATGAATGACCAATTGACCAAACACGATGAAGAAGAGTTTGAAAGCCCGCAGTGTTGATGGTACTTGAGCGTTAACGTTGTGAATCTCAACATCAGTGTCTGGACGAGTGGCCCGGTGCTAGGAATAGTTAAGTGAAATGCAATCAGCTGACTGTCGCAGGCTCCAGAGAAATCCGTTGGCCACTTATCAACGTCTGGCAGGATTTTAAACAACGCATCGAAGTTGTTTAAGTAGCAGTGAGCAAAATGAATATTTTATAATAAAGCATAAAAAGTCGAGAGACCGATTATTGAATGGCTTCTCCGCCCAGATCTTGCTAAAATGTTTCTATTTTTGGGGTAGGTGCAGGAGACAGTTTACAAAATGTCGGTGGTTACCATGTCAGTAATTGATGCAGCCTGCGGGCTTTTTTGTTGAGATAAGGAAGCTGTATTTGGGATGAGAGTCATTTAAGGTGGTTTGAACCGTCTAATGTCCCTGACACCCCTACTATAATAGAATTGAAGTGCTCCGTGGGCAATCCTAACCTCCATGTGTACTTTAACAAGCATTCTTCCAAGAATAAAACATAAAACACTTACCTAGCCATGGTGCAAAATCCTCTTTCTTCTTTTTAATCCGATTATTTCTTGCCCCCGGTCAACTGCTTAAACTGGCAATCATTGGCAGTAAATTACTCCCAATGGAATCCATAGGAGTATTTTCCTGTCACTGATTGATGGCCTAAGCAGCCAATCAGTGGCAGTAAAGTGCTCCAATTGGAACCAATAGGAATAATTTACACATGCTTACTGGGCACATGGTGTTCAAGTCCGAGTGCATCTCCTGAAGGGCATTTCGCTGCGGATGAGGAAAGGGGCAAATGCATTTAGGGGGGATTTAGCACAATCCCCCATACATTTCAGAACAGGTAACCCTACAAATATGAGTAAGATACAATTTGGCTTAAAGAATGACTTCTGGGAAAAGCATGGGCATTAAGTACTATGAATGATGCTTCTAATTTTACAAATTCTACAAAGTTACAGAGTTCTCACAAAGTTCAGAAGGCCATGTTCTCCTTTGTAGATTTTATAGGTTCTGCTGATGGAGCCGTTTGATCTTTTGCGTAATGATGGCCCGGTAAAGACGTTCTTGGCTCGTTATCCTGCGGCTTTTCACCTTTTAGTTAAGCCATGGCTGTAACCTTTCTAAATTAGTAGAAAAGGCTATGATTTAGGTAAAGGGAGAAATATTTTGAGATATCACAAGAAGAAATGGGGTATGAGGTTCATGAAGAGCAAGTACGGGAGCCAACCGTAACTAGGGTCTAATTGAACGTCGAGTGTAACGATTAGTCATGTGACTGCAGACAGACGAAAGCAACATGGAGCAGCGAGATTGAATGAGTTGGCATCCACTGCAGAATATCAAATAAATCAGGGAATCAATATGTCAGAAGAAAAAGCTTTTGTTAATCAGAAAGCCAGTGGGAAAAAAATACAGTAAGGAAGGGTGAGTGGGAATGAGGAAGAAGGTTGGGAGAAAAGGAGAGGAGATTAGAATTGGGTAGAAGAAGAAAAAGGAAAAATTGGATAGGAGGAAAATAGATAAAAGAGAAAGGGACCAATACGGGATTTTGAGGGAATGACTTTAGTAAAAGGCTGGGATAGAAGAAAATTGATTAATGCTGCATGGAGAATGAGAAAATGTTTGGAAGAAGAAGAATGTGGGTAAGTGAATGAAGGTAGTTAAAAGGGATTGGGGTAGAATACCAAGCCAAAAGTGTGTAAAATACAGAAAAAAGAAGCTGATGGGGGTTGATGTAGAAAAGAGCTGAGACACCCCGCTGTTTTGTTCAATAAAATGGTTTATGAAAGGACTGACATTAAAATTTACTGTCTGTCAGAGAAAATGGGTTCGGTGAGAATCAAAAAAGAGTAGAGTGAAAAAAGAGTAGAGAAATGGGTGGAAAAAAAACCGGTGGGAGAATGATATAGTCAGAGCCGATTCACATGTGGATCCAAGAAAAGAGAGATGCTTAAAACATTGGATGGTAAGCAGAATGAGAGAAAGAGGCGTTGGGAGTGATAGGTGTAATGCTAATGAGGAAAGGCATTGCTGAAAGGAGAGGGGGATGGAAGTGGAGGGAGAGGGAATACGGAGGCGGAGAGGGGAGAGGGAATACGGAGGCACAGAGGGTATCTCCTCCCAGAGGCTGTTCTTCACCCATTAAATTCTGCGCTCCGAGGGTGTAAGGTATCAGCGGTGTCCTGATGTGACTGATTTTAACTGGCACTCTACAGGTGCAAGAGGAGGGGGGTATCACTGGAAGAGAGGGGGAGGGGAGAGAAATTAAAGGGGAAAGCTAGTGGAGAAGGTGATAGAACTATAAAGACCCAGGCAGGACAACCGTGGACATTTAAAGGTATAGGTAGACAGAAAATAGGTAAAGGCCAAATATGATCTGGATAGAACTTGGAAGAAGGTAACCATAAGGAGCGAGAGGCGGATAGGGGTATGGGACTGTTATGAGACAGGGACGGGTTTATTCACTAAATGGTGAGGTTGAGTGAGAACCAAAAATAAATCCAAGAAAGTAGACAAAACAGGAAGAATATTACGTGGTCGGGATAAATATATATTATAAGTAAAAAAAGAGTCAGAACTGCAGAAGCTAGGTACAGTAGAAGTTAAAAATGCAGATATGAAAGAACTGATCTGGGAATGGATAGAGAGGGAGAGAGAGATAAAAGCCATAGCCTGCCAGCAATGCAATTACTGTTAGTGATGAGCGAAGAGAAGGGGGGGAGAGAGAGAAAATGTGGCCCGAGAGAGAAACCGGAAAAAAAAACACTCACCTTCCAAACAACCACATCAAAGACACAACAAGGACACTGAGAGATAGCTGGGTATTTTGGGACGATCGTTAGAACAGGGATAGCTCACCTTTAACTGTCCCCAAGAATACAAGCAAAGCGGAGACGGTTATGTCTGGGGGTGCCCGGCATAGTGGGGAGGTGGCATTTTAGGAGAAAAATGGAGGATCTCAAAAGATAATAATAATAAGTATTTGAAGCTTTGAAGTGATGATGCTATGTAGTGGCCACAAAACCTGTATTTCATAGATAGACCCCTAAAATCTTTAAATGGGGACCAGTAGTAATTGTTTCCCATTACCGAAAAGTAGCTTGGTTGCTTTTCCCGTCGGATGGCTTCTGATCCCTTCCCCATAACAGATCCAGGGGACTTCTGCTCCTTCTGTTTTTTTTTTATAGACACTTAATTGTGGCATCTGGTTTTGACTAATTTGATTGCAAACAAAATCTGAATGAAATTTTCAAGCCCTGGCCTCTATTTTGCGTTTCTTCCATATCCAGTCTGCCTCCTTCCAGCTGGAACTTGGCCACGATGCGCCTGCCTTGGATAATATTATGACAGACAGCGTTCGCATGTATTTCTCAGCCTGCGCTATTCATCAGACCAGATGGGATTTCAGCATATGTCGTCTTTCATTGCTTTACGGTATAATTATAGCCATTACAGCAAGCTATTTACTAAACTTGATCAACCCATCTCATAGATTCCAACAGTCCGGATTTGAATGGGTTAATCCCAAGAGTGGCCTTACCCATACCTGGGAACTTCTCCGGGTAGGCTAGCCAAAGTCCTCATTCATGAAGGGGTCGGGCTAGTTGGATATAGGGGCAGGTTTTAGAGAGACAGGTGGGTTTACTATACACAGTACTCTCAGACACACAAACCACACTCAAGCATAAACACCCCTTTCAGCCACACAGATCACACATATTAAGTTGAAAAAAATAGCCCTGACATTTAATTAAAAATCCAAAGGGATGCTTGGGAGGTCCTTGGATCAGGCCCAGGGCAGGGCACAAGGTAAATCCACCACTGGAGACACCCCTTATGGCTCTGATGTCCATGAAAGTCTCATAATGCCGAGGACATAATGGTAGGAGGTCATACAATTGGCAGGTATATCAATAAGCTGACCTGTAAAACAAAATGGAAGCCCATGACATGAGATGATTCTCGTAATAATAATATTCTCGTTGCCATCATACACATTTTGCTTCCCTAAAGCCAAAGCTGTGGTGGCACTTAGCATGATGTCCAACCCAAAACTGTGACTCCATGGAACAAAGGGTCGCTTATTCCAGTTGTAAATCTACTCATTTTAAGAACATTGGAACAAGTCACTGGAACAATGAATCCATTTAATACTATAGACATTGTATAGCACTTATTAAACTCTTCAGGTAACCCAAAAGCGACAGAATGTCTACTTCTGAATTATTTTCTGTTGTCTTAGGTATTATTTTATTATTCTGAGACGTTACAGTTTTGGGTTATCTTTTAGTGCATAGTTGATGAGCTGCTACAAAAAAAACCCAAGTGTGACTACTTTGGACATAGCTTCTGATTACTGTCACCTATGCTTCTACTTGCCCTTAGCCTTACTAGCTCCCTCTAGAGGACTTGTACCGTTCAACCAAACTCCAGCTGATTGAATCTCAGGAACTATCATAGCAAAAGGATAACCTTCATGTAAATAACATTACAGATATCTGGGTGAATAAAGTTAAAACAAACATTATAAAACACTGTAGTAGATTCTGGTATTTGAGAGATACGAATTAAGGCCCGTGATGTATGAAGGCCGAAGATGATCATCGGATGGGTGGCTGGGATTCCACAACTTCTCTTCTGTACTCTTTCTAAGTCTGTTTGACAAATTCTAACTTCATATACACACTAATGCACATACACTGCGTGTTATAAACATACTTACACTAACACACTCATTCATGTACACGTATTGGAGATATTTATATACACAGTTGCTCATTCTGATGATACTTGCTCGGCTGACCGGGAATATCTAACATTCCTGTCAATGTTTTACGATGAGACGAGTTGGGAGCGACAAAAGAATGTAAGAGTAACAATGACACAGTGTGGAAGGCCAGAGTATTACACTTTCATTTATATTTCTCAGGTTCTAGCCCTTTGTATAGTGAAAAAGTTGACTTATTAGTCATGTGTTGTGGTGGCCTCCATCTTCAAGACAATGGATACCTAGACAGTCTACCGTAAGAAAGCCTCACCAGATAATGCATAGGAAATTTAAGGAGATCACATCTGAAGCCTTCCTATTAAAATTCTTCCAAGGTTGGTATTGTGGGGAAAGTTCTAAAGAACACAAGACAATAACAGCAAACACGATCCACACCGAATCATTCTTAACTTCTAATAGAGAAGATGCAGAACTGCAGAGCAGTAGCCCTTGAGGAGACACAGTTATGGAGGATACCAGCCTCCAGGCATTGGCGCACAGAAGTCCTGGCCTGTTTGTGGTCCTCCAGGACTGGAGCTGTGCAATCATGACCTAATATGTGAGCATTGTCCCCATTTAATCAAAACTTCAGAAGGGGGACAGGTCTTTTGAATATAGAATATACATTGTGTAAAGACCGCTAAAGGGAATTTTAATGATGGAACACAGCAAGCATCCATTGTGTGCCACCTTGACCGGAGAAAGTCGAGAAACCTATCATTGGAGCTGTATTTAAAGATGTGAAACACTTGGGCAAGCATGTTCTGGTGGTAGCCCTCCATTACTATCCCCCATTCTCAGTTTAGTATCCTCCTCTCAAATATTGTGTTCTTTTTTTCCATTCACTCTACCTCAAGGAGGAAAAAGAGCCATGCCAAGGGCATGCTAAGTCAAGGTGGTTTTTGCCCTGGAATGCCACGCTTTTGACATACATGCCCATCTACTGAGTGCAAGCTTCACTACATACCCTGGAAGTCCATGTCCAGGAGATCTGGAATGTCTACAGAAAGCTTTGTGTTTTCTGGCTGTACGGCATGTTTCTTTCGCTTTGTTCTATCGTTATTGCTAGGTAAATAATTTCCAAAGGCTGAGGCTTGCTCCTGCTTTGATGTTTATCACCGCCATGGGTATAAAGCTCATGGACACTCAAGCCTACACACATCCAACCCTTTACCAATGTTTATTTTACAAATACTTTCATTACCTAATCGTCTGGATCTCTGTAGTTTGGAGTGTTTTTATTTTAACTCCTGGCAGGTATTAGCTTCTATGTTCTAATTATTATTATTATTTTTATTATTATTATTAATATTATTATTTTTAATGAACTGTCCAGAAGACACAGGTTTATTTCTTAAACAGAAAGAAGCTGGAAGAGCGGGTTGAATTGAAATAATGAGCTTAAGCGGCTCCTTAGGTCCATCGTCACTGATTAATGAGATATTCCCTTAAGGTCGCAGGGGCCAAAATAACATTTAAGTTTGAAACATGGTCCTATCACTATACCATTGATGATGGTCTGACCATCAGGAACATTCAACTGGTTGCTATGGTGAAACAAAACAAACACTTTTTAGACTTTGCACAATAATTATTTTTATACATAAACCCCAAAGCCTCCTGTTTTGCGTGTTAGGCCCAATATGGCGGTCAGCTGGTGGCAGGGGACTCTTGAATGCCCAAATTCCTGACAAAAGGACTGGACAACACGTCGGCCGTCAGCTGCTGTAAAACTCCCATCGTGCTCGACAAGTCGAAGGCTTTATTTGCTTGTTGTTTTGGTCTCACAGCAGCTTCTTGGCTGCACCTTGGCGAGGTCGATCCTAATGGGATCGTTTCAATTCCTCCTCCTAACTCTACGCTCCGAGTGTGTAAATAAAACCGGCGGACGGGTGGAATCCCCTGGCACCCAGAAACGCTCAGAAGGCAAATAAATCACATTAATGCAATGCAGCGTTGTGCTGTTTGACAATGTTTGAAAGTACATCGGATTCCTGGGGCAGCGTGTGTAACGTGATACAGTGCCACATGGATGCGTAAAAATGTTTTCACCACCCCGCGGACCCCCCCCCCCGGGACCCTGGCAGCGCCCGGAGCTGACTGACGGTGAGTATGCGAGCAATGCAGATAGCTGGAGCATGGGGAAAGTGACCGAACACACAGAGAGAATGCTGATAAATCTCTCTGCGCAATTACTTACCAAAATAAGCATGTTTTTAACCCCTTAAGGACAATGGCCGGTCCCTAAACCCATTGGAAACAATGCATTTTGTACATGTACGGGCTTTGTCATTAAGGGGTTAAAGACGCCATTAAAGCTCATACGATGGCTGGAGTGTACCATGCACGAACGAAGAATTCATCGTAAGTACTTGAATATGCGTTCTTCGAAAAAATAAAAGAAATCACTTAGCTTCAGGAGAAGCTGCAGCTCCATAGCTGCAGCACAATGCCCTTTCCATGGTTCTCTTGGTGACTTAACCAATAGGTCGGAGGAAAATACTCCCTTTAGTATCAATGGGAGCACTTTCTGGACACGGGGCATCTCGCCAAGCCAGTGATGGTTCTGACTGGTGGTGAGGATACCACGTGGGTGTAGA
The DNA here is from genome assembly GCF_027358695.1 of Spea bombifrons. Taxonomy (NCBI): domain Eukaryota; kingdom Metazoa; phylum Chordata; class Amphibia; order Anura; family Pelobatidae; genus Spea; species Spea bombifrons. The sequence continues at coordinate 27,893,083 of NC_071098.1, forward strand.
AAGCAGCCAAGTACCTGGGGGGGGGCTGGAGAGGCAAATGCATACGGTGGGTTTCACTCATTAAAGTGTGTATGATGGCTGGTGGGTCCCTCACTCCCTTTAGCTTCTTGGTCCAAGGGAAGTTCTTCTCCAGTCGTGCATCCACCGGTATGATGTCAGGATTCACCAACATCCGGCCTTATTTAATCGAAAATGACATCACAGCTGGGCAAAGATGGGATGTCTAATCACATTATGCTTAATTGGTGTGACGTAGTGATAATCACAAGCGACACCCTATCACACCCATGAAACCGTGGCCTCGTATGACATTCACATGTCAAAATCACCCCAACCAAACCCAAGTGCATGACAACGCTGTCGATCTATTCTGCCGGCTCTAATTGTTAATGCCTCGAGGAGTGGAATTATAACATTTGCTTCAATAAGAACCAACTAGACCATCTGGTTTAATCATTCCTTATCCGACCATCTTAAACTTAATTCCTCATTCAGTATCCTTCTCTGGACAGCTGTGACTCTGTCCCAGGCATTCTTCCATTCCCTGATATATTATTCGCCGTTCGCTCTAACATTCATCCTCATGCTGTGAATTATCGTATATCTTTTAAGCCGATTCGCAATTCACACTCAATAAAAACCGTCCCAAACCTCCTGACAAGAGCCAGTTAGGAGACTGTATATTTTCTCTTGCCTTTAGAACTGTTATTCCATGCCTACTTCACCTTCCCCTGGGGATTTTTCCTTCCCCCCCCTAAACTATGCTGAATAAAAGTTTCCACGAAGATTAATTCTAAATGTTAAGTGGGCCGAAATGTTGATAAATTTGTCTAAAAATACATTTTTTGGAACGGAGGACTGGAATTAAAAGTTACAAGCGGTTCATGACTGTTAGGATTGTTGAAGTAACCGTATGGTGACCTTAAGTGTCCCTGGATCATCAGATGTCCTACAGAAGAAGACCAGTTTGCAGCCATGTGAGAGTCGTTTATTGGGGCGATGGGGGTCATTTAGCTTTATCAAAGTTTTTGACCTCCAGTTCTTGAAGGACACAGTTACATCAAGTTTTTTATTATATATCTTGCATGTTGCATAATGCTTCTTAGTTCTTACAGGTTCATCATATATCTTAACATCTCAGAAGGATGAAGCTCAAGACGGGAATATGGTTTGATACATATTTGTAAGGCTGAGTAGGTCTGCCTTCTGACGGCATTGGTCTTGGTTGACTAGGTGTAGCGCTGCAGGTCCAGGAAAGCGGTAGCCATAACTGGGAACTTTATGGCTCCAGGTACCTGACGCCCCCCTTGTGGGATGAGGGCAGTAAGTCCTGCTGTTTAAGGGGAGAAAGGACGTGGAGTCGTGTTTTCCGGTTTTCACTCGGAGACCAGAAGCGTTGATTCCCCTGGAGTCTCCGCGGAGAGATCCCAAGTATGGGATGACAGGGAACGAATCTCCCCTTTTGGGTGACCAGGCTCCCTTATAGGGCCACTGTTCAATAAAACAGATAACGTGGGATCACTGATCTCCCCAACAGGCCCTGCCGAGTCGGCGTGGCCCTTCGTGGTTTGCATCCAGCTGGAGCTGCACATCCGTAAAAAGGTGGAGCGCAAGACTATGACGTGATCTAATACGCCACTACTGTCTTCACCGGAAAAAAGAGAAGACAGCTCAATGATTGATGGGTTCCATGGGAAATCTACAGTCCAATCTTGGGCTTTCGTGACGAATCTCAAAATAATGTGTCTTGTATTTGAATATTTAAGTGTTTCTGGTATTTCTTGCTTACCTTCCGTGTAAGTCTTTGTTTAAGCAGAAAAAAAAATTGATTTTTTTTCTTCATTCTGCATTCAGTTTAACATCTGCTGGGTGATAGAGAATTCATTAGAAAGTATAATGCCATTCAATGATCGTTGTGGCTTGACCTTTGGGTTTGAAGGTTCCTGACAGCACGTTAACCTCCTTCACCCGAATATCAAGGTGCTTCAGCCACGTAAATCCTCCCGCAAGATATATTAATGATATTATTATTATTATTATTATATTAGGAGAATAATCCATAGGGTGCATACAAATAATATTATTATTATTATTTATTTAATTAATTGATTTTTATTTATTTTTGAATTTTTATTTTTTTGATGGCGAGTTTGTCTCCTTCGCCAAGCGGTCGCTGACGTCCTCCACCTCCAAACACACGCGAAACCATTTGAAATTAATTCCAGGTTAGTTCCTTTATTACTATAAGTAAAATATTTCTAAACGACAGAATGGGAAACCAATTCCATACACCTTCTGTTTTTTTTTTTGGTTTTTTTTTAATAATAAAAAAAATCAGTTGTGGTGGAAACATCACATTATAGTCAAAGTTACGGAGACAACAGAGGGTGAGCATCTAAAAGAACGGGTAGAAATGCTGTATCTGATTTTAAATCCATTTTATATTAAAAAATATCCACTAAAATGATCCATTCAGCTGACTTTCTATTGTTATTTTTTTAATAATAAATTATATATATATTAAAAATCTAAAAATTCATGCGCAGGTCTATCTTTTCACCCCGTAAACATGAATTTCTCCCTGAATTGTGTATCATATGTGTATTTTTTTTTTACAAATTTCAGATTTATCATGGGTTACTCTGCTTTAGTATCATTTCAGTTTATGGTCATGCGTACATTCTACACGTAAAAGGTTCATTGACATCACTTCCTGTCTAGTCAGGAAGAGCCGGTAGCTCCTCTCCGATGCCATTATTGGTTGAAAAATACAATTAAAAATGTAAGACAGGGCTGATCGTTGTCCGTGCGCACCGCAGGATGTGTAGTAACGCAAACCGTCGATTTCAGGCACAATTTTAACCCCTTAAGGACAATGGGCGGTCCCAAAACCCATTGAAAACAATGCATTTTGAGCCCGTACATGTACAGGCTTTGTCGTTAATTGTCAATTAAGAAAGTTTTCATGGTTGCAGTGTTGGTAGAATACAGAATGTATGAATCCTATCAGTGAATGTTGGCTGTACTGGAGTAGCCACCTGCGGGGTTAGATTGGACAATGGGTGCGCCCCATCCTATCCTGTTAGCTACTTCTACACCCCTCGGTGTTTCTTGATTCCGGATGATGTCAGACGCACGTATTTTTATTCTCGGAGGAGGTACCGGTGGGTAAGTGGATAGCCGAGATGGTACGGGAGGCTGAGGGCTCGGAGATTCCCTCTGAGGGGGTGCTGGCAGAGGCCTGTTTCTGATCCAATCCTCCTCCTCTGGATCGATAGGACAACCTTCTGGTTGAGTGCTTGGCGTGGCGCTCAGCTAGGACAAAATGATATGTCGATTAAAAGTGCAGGCAAGATATTTGGTTACAGGGCCATTCATTTTTGGGACCCCGTTGGGTCCTCCAATTTCCAGGCATGTCACACACGGCTGCGGCAGCGGCGTTACATCACACCCCATTCCCCGCCCACTTCCCCATTAAAAACATTGCGCGTCCCGCGACGTCGGCGAGACCCCCCACTGACTCATCAAACCAACAACACCTACCTCGGGCTGCAGTTCGAGATGAATGAACTCTTTTCCTGTAATGACCGCGCGACAAAAAGGGCAGGTGACTCCGGCAGAGTTCTGTAGGGATAAAAAAAAATGGAGTCAGAATACCTTAAACTATGCCCCACCCATTCCGCTCATGCTCCTCCCACATTCTCATCTATAAAGCCTCGTAGTTTCCCTTTTTCAGTAGGGGGGTATTAACCTTTTTGTCTGGAATGCTGTTCTGGGGCATTTTGTTTTGCGAAATAAGTGTTCCATTGATACATTTTGATCGGAAGAGCAAGTATTTCCGAATTACAAAACTTCCCGTTTAGTTTGTTCATATAAAGTGATGTTTTTTTTTAAAAAAATGCTTTTAGATCAAACATGGCCGTATAGGCTGGTGTCATTGAAACGCTGCCAAACAGAATAATTACATTTTTTATAGTTTTTTTTAAATTAAATAAAAAACAGGACTACATTAAAAATGCCTGCCCCCCAAGTGAGACAAATGTAATTCGATGTTAAAAAAAAAATAAAAGAAAATGGGTGGGGCATATCAGTGCAAAATTGGGTGGGGCTTTGCTCATTGGTTGGCATAAATAACCCGCCCTTTCCCGGGGAGTGGCTTAATGATAGGCTCGATGATAGGCTATTTACCTGCCAACCTGTCAAGCAATCGTCGCATATTAGATGTCCGCACGGCTGTATCCGAATGTTCTTCTCTTTGTCTGTGCAGATCTTACAGAGTTTAAAGTCCATGTCGGAGTATACGGTCCACTGCTCCTATACACATAGGGGAGAAACGAGTAGGAGTTGGCGGACGATATCCAGGCAAAGTTTATATCCAAGGGGAAAAAGAAATGGAGAACTAAAACTTGTAGTAGCCACGGACAATATAATGAGCCGAGCTTGTTGGTACCCCAAGTCCAAAGAACAAGTCCAATGTCTTATTCTATGACGATTGTAAAGGTGCTGTTCCACCTACTCTACTAAATGTAACACTAGCTTTCCTAGTACTGTTGATGGCCAAGCCTTTCCCTGAAATAATTCTTTAATTGTATAACGTTTTGTACTGTGGATCAGCCTCGCCTTTTAGCATGTCTCAGATCTCCATCTGTCTGGCAGGGAAATGGACCACGCTGCCAACCATACAAGCAATTCTAAAATCTTTCCTTCCAGAATAACATTAGACTGCCACGTGTTATCTTACAACCAGATAGCAATTTCTTGCATCTCATTCTACAATGATTACAATTTCTAGAATGCCATTCTACTTAAATAGGAACCCTTATGGTTACTTTAAGTAGAACACCAACCCCTTCTAGAACTCCAATGCTTCTCATGCCTTTCTTTGTTGCAGTTTTCCATTGGCTGGAGAGACTCTTGGGCGATGTGACATTAAAGGGACATTATTCGTTCCACCGGACCCTGATTCCCTGCCGTCTCAGCAGTGTTATTCCGAAATGCCGTTCAGCTACCATGCATGGTGGCTGCTTCCTGACATTAGGCAGCATAGCTCTTCCAATGCACTCTCCACTTGCCCCTGGAGTTAGGTTATGTGCACATTACTTTGACTTTTAGGGCTGTAGAACCCTATGATACCCTCATACCCAGCAAACATTCCGAGCTCCTAGAAAAGAGGGGCATTGGGGAGGAAAAAAGGTAGAGGGGCTTCCTAGGAGGGGTTGGCAGGGGTTCCAATGCTAAAATTTTCCGGGGGGGGGTGCGGTGGTGTATATATTGCATCTGCCATCATTTTAAGGGAAGAAGACAGGTAGAATGGCCAGAAAGACCATCGGCTCTTTTCACGCTTCTATCTTTGCCGTTAGCGATCTAAAGTCAATGTCCGCTCTCTGGAGAATGCAGACAGTGACATCTAGTGGTGAGACAGGTGTATAACCATATTATGGCAGACCGATTTTCAAAGATGAAGCTTTATATAAGTAAAGGCAAACAGGACTGCAATAAGGCTACAACGGTAATATCATAACATTCTGAAATTATATTCAGAGAATATGCATGGGTAATAAATTAGAAATAATTATTAGAAATAATAGCGAGTACACGTCAGTAGAAGAAGACAATGACATTAACATTTTCATCTCCTAAGACAACAGGTAAAGGACAATTAGATCTAGATCATAAAATAAGAATTATATCAAGCTACACGTTGGTTCTCCAGTGAACTTACAATATAAAAATAAAATAAACAAACAATTTATTAAAGAAGGTCGTCTCCGTCGGGGGAGAATATACAAGTATACGGTTAACCCTTTGTCTCCTATCATACAGAAATGATAAACGTAAGATAGGTTAGCATTCAAAATAAAAAAAAGTAAATAGATCCAATAATAATTGGATGTTTGCTAGATGTTAGGAACACTAATATTTATGTTTAGCCGCCGTCTCGTACCTGTGTCACGTTGACCACCGTGTTGGGTGATGGGTTTTCGAGTGCTGATAAATCTGGGTTTTCACTTAGTCCATTTGGGTAGAGGTAGCTGGAATACAGACAGCACAAATAATACAATCACATACACAATGCTTTGTTTGACAATTAGAAGATTCTAACAATTTGAAAACATATTAACACATTTAGAGGTTACCAAACCTACTAGGAATTTGGCTCAAGTTCCGGGAATGTCTCTGGATTTATGTAGATCTGGTGTTAAGCGTTACTAACAGTTAAACATTTGGGGACAGATCTAGTATCCCACCTTAGACAACACTCCGTGTTTTCATTTAGCTCAGGGCTATTGTTGCAACCTGGCGCACGTTGCAGTGGGCTTTTATTTGACCATAATGAGTCAGCCATTGGGGTTTTGTCTTTCTAGAAAGAACTTTACCTTTCCAACGATATAGGGACATCTGAGATGGAAGTAGGGAAAGAAAAGAGGTCACGAAAAAGAAGGGTACGAAGATGAAGTGGTGGACCTGGAGAACCTTTGAAGGTTTGGGGCCAACCAGCAGAAGCTGGCTTGTCAATAAATTAAAGACGGTTCTAGCTAAGTGTAGCCCATTCCCACCAATCCTACCAAGTCTTTCTGAGTCTTTACTAAGATGCCCCAAATGAACATTAAGGTTTATCTTATTCTGTAGGTACACTTACTGTCCTTCTTCCTCTCCTTCCTTTAGCGATTTATAAAGAGATTTGTAATGTATGATGGTCTGAAGGATGGTACCATCAGATGTCACATAGCCAATGGCCCACTGCCCAAGATGTGTGCAGCTCAATCTGAAGATGTAGCTACGAGAAAAAAGACACAAGCGTAAAGACCAACACTCCGAGAGTTTATCACAATCATTGCCCAAAAGAACCTTCACTATTGACCTGACCTACCGGAATTTCAAGTTCTTGTTAATGTTCTAATTCACCCGTTAAGGCTTGTTTGAATGAATAACTAATTAAATAATAGGTTCATTCAAGTTAATTGAAGGGAAACTTTAAAATCCATTGATACCAGTAAGTACGTTGCAACATTTAGAATATTCGCATTTATGTAAAATGTCTTCACAACATTTAAAATACAAGGTCACGGCAAACAAGACCACGTAAATTTTTTATTTATTATTTGTTTTTTGCATTTTTTCCATTAATAATACTTGTAATCAATGTTTTAAAACGAAACTTTAAGCTATGGATCTGTACGTACGTCCCAGGCTTGTGGATGTGTCCTTGTAGGTGATCTCTAACTTCATTGTATGTCTGGAAAGCCATGTATCCTGGGTGCGTGACAGCAAGAAGCATCCAGTTCTGCAGCAGCGTGTCCCAAGGCTTAGCCCAAAACAGGAGGAGAACGGGTTAGGGCCATCTTTGGTGGCACGAAAAAGCACAATATAAGGACAAGACTGATTCGAAGAGATATTGAGACTGTGTATATATTAGACTTGTGCATTCGTCTTCGGGCGAACATGAAAACGAACACGAAGAGTGCGTTTCCGTGTTCCTTCCGAAGACATGAAGAAGAGAAGACAGTGCCGGTAAAACGTAGGCGAAGACGAAGACTCACACACGAAGAATCTTCGCCTTCGTCTACTAATCTACCCGGTCCCTCCCCCATCTAACTTACCTTATCTTCACGGCATCGCGGGAGTTGACTGAAGTGGAAATCAGAAGGTTCGTCGTCAGGGGTTACAGGGCAGTGTGAGTGAGCCTATTGGTCACCTGCAGGGTCTTCCTCTGGCATCAAACAATTGGTTGATGCCAGAGGAAGACCCTGCAGGTGACCAATAGGCTCACTTGCACAGCCTTTTTAATTCCTGATTTCCGCTCCCGTTAACCCCTGCAATGCTGCGTTGGATAACGGGAGCAGAAATCTGTAGGGTAAAGGGCTGTGCAAGCGACCAATAGGCTCACTCGCACGGCCCCTTACCACTAGTTGCTAGGCAGAAAAAAAAAAGCAACCTGGGACCCTGCTGCACCAGTTAACTTAAAAGTCCGTGCCAGTGACCAACAAAGTCACTGGTACGGACATTTAACTGACACAGCAGGGACACCAGTGGTCTCCCCACTGTGTCAGTTAAATGTCAGTGCCAGCGACCAACAAAGTCGCCGGTACGGACATTTAACTTAGCATAAATAACTTACTATAACTTCGGACAGAATGCTGCCCTCTGTTGGTTTTACGTCGAGTAGCAGAATAACTTTGGATTTCAAACATATGCTACTTAATGTAAAACCAACAGAGGGCAGCATTCTGTCCAAAGATATATAAGCCATATGGGGCCGTGTGCTCATTTGCATTTATTCCCATGATCCTTTCGTCTAACAGTTTAATACAAAAAAAACCAAAATAAATAGAAAAAAAGAGTTTGTAAGTTCGACAAAATTAATGTCCGCGAGTGCGGACATTTAACTGTTGCAGTGGGGAGACCAGCGGATCATGGAAATATATTTTATTTGAATAATTAATAAATGAAAATGAACACACTGCCACATATGGCTAATATATCTTCGGACAGAATGCTGCCCTCTGTTGGTTTTACGTTGAGTAGCAGAATATTCTGCCCGAGCATATATTAGCTATATATGGTTCTGTGATCATTGGTCGACAGCAGGAGGCCCCCTGCTGGCGACCAATGGAGTTGCTGATACACACATTTAAAGTACTGGCGCCAGAGCTGCGTTAACCCCGTATTAACCCCTTAACCGGAAAAAACGAAGAAAAAACGAATATTCGCCCGAAGAGAAGACAGGAACGGGCGAATATTCGCGGAATACGAAGATTTTTTTTTCCCCGAAGACGAGCACGAAGACGAACACGAAGAGCCCCCTGGTGCCCAAGTCTAGTATATATATACATTACTGGCGTTTTAGGTGAAGGGTGAAGAAGGCTACTATCTGTGGTGGCCCAGTTACGAATAAGGAAGATCTGTGCCTAGTCTAAAGGGCAATGATGAGCAAGCAGGATAAAGTAGGACTTCTTGGCAGATCTCATTGGGACTCAAAATGGGAGAAACGCTCAGGTTTCTTAAGATGCGTAGGTCTGAAGGTGTAAACCGTATCCTGCCAAGGAGACCTCATTGGAGGCCATGATCACTAGGATGTCGTCAGAGGAAAGAGGAATTCTACAAACGCTAACATGCAGGTACAGTAACATTAGAGCATCTTGTTCTGATTGTGTTTTACCTGGAATAGTCGAGTGAAGATGTCAAACTCAAATACTGAGATGTGGTCATTACAGGTGAGGTCAACTGTGCTGCGGAGAGCCGATTCTAGAGGTCCACTGCCCAGTGGGTGCACGGAATTCAGTCTTGCCTTGAACTCGGCCCATTGTATGAGGCATCTGTTAGTGTGTCGGAGAACACTGTCAGCGTGGGTCCAAACTTTACAATGCGATATAAATGTCGTCGTAGCGCATATGGGAGGGTGGCCAGGAGAGTAAAAGAGTTAAGTGACGTTTGGATGTGATGGACGTTATTTGACATGGAAATCTGTAGCAACCATGATGCCAACTGTTCTACTTCATGCTTCTGCAGATCTCTTGAGTTTTGATGTCTGAATACATGCCAGTGACACGATAAGGGAACGTTGTCATATATATGTAGGCCAGTACCTAGTATCTGGAATGTCCAAAGTTGAGTTGGGTTTAGCCTTCCATCGGTGGAAGTGGGTGTTACTCATAATACGTGTAATTTATACGATTGTAACAAGTATGGTGCAAGGTTCTGTGGGTCTTGCCCACAGAACCTTGCACCATACTTGTTACAATCGTATAAATTACACGTATTATGAGTGCAGGGGGGGGGGTTGGGGCTTCCATAGGTGAAACCCTATATACCTACAGTGTTACTTCTTAGTGGAACTTAAGGAGATGAACGAGTGTGACTAAAATTTATCTCCATCCTGTTCTAGCCATCTTCATATTGATCATTTTTGAACACGCTTTCTTGTGTTCGATGCGCATCTGTTTTATTTGTCCCTAGGGGCATCAGGTATGTAAATCTAGCCCTAGATCATGTGATCCTGATCATGTGATACATACACACACAATAGGTTAATGATAAAGAGTCATCTTCTCTGGTTTTGCTCACCTTATCCCAAACGCTTGTGTCCAGAATTTTGCAGCTTCTGGCTTGACGACCTGATATGAACCCCCCCGATAAATGCCTCCGGGGAAGATGGCCTTTAGTTCAGAGAGCGTATGACTGAAAATCAGCGACATCCTGTTGAGGTTCCTCCTGCTGGATAAGGACAGACATGTGTGTGTTATGAACCAATCCGTCTCACAACATGACCACCATGTACCGCTGCGACCGCTGGGCAGTCCCAACAAAAGTACGTGACGGATGTATCTCCCCGGTACTGACGGAACAGGAACGTCACATCCGCCATTAAACCGGAACCGAGTCCGTTTTTACTTAATGTTTAATTTTTCGTAGTTCCTGGCCACACCAAACACATAGGCGGGACATTTCATGCTTTGTCTTAGTGACATAATAGCTTTTTGTATAATTAGCCCTAAATAAATTCACGTAACGGAGTTTACAGACTATAATAAACTGTTTCCTGCTCCATTATTGCTCCATTTGAAATGATGCTGTTAAGTTGCTGATTGTTTCTGATTGGCTCTGGCAGCCGTTGTGGGAGGAGGGAGAGAACTTCAGAACAGGAAGTCAGCTGGATAATGCTGGCTCATCCACGGGCTGCTTCCCTTCCCCACACAAACATTTATACGAAATACTTCCTTAACGTTTACACCGAGTTTTTGATGAAATAAATGTATATTTTTTGATACATATAAATAAATGTTAGGGTAAAACCCCGGCAACTGTTACGTATTCCAGTCCCTTCGTGGAAAATAATGGTTTAAGTATTATGATACCCGGTAGTACAAAGTTTGTAGGTTAATGTTTTTTTATCTATTCTGCTTTGTTTATCTTCTCGCCTATAATCCATAATCTACTTCCCCCTCGCTGTAAGAGTTACAGCTGCATATTCCTTTGTGGATTTGCTTCGAAAGGTCAAAGGCTATTGATGTAATATAAGGAAGTGCTGCTTTACTGAAAGGGTGGTAGATAAGTGGAACAGCCTCCCAGCAGAAGTGGTAGAGGGTAATACAGTGAGGGTATTAAACATGCATGGGATAGACATACGGCTCCTGAATCTAAGATGAGACCAACGACTGATTAAGGTCTGAGTCTTTACAGCAGGAGAAACGGGTGACGAGACGGGGGGCCGGATGGGGCCGATCTGATGTCAGATTCTATGTTTCTATGTTTCCTGTATTTTCATCCCCTGATTTTTGCTTTATAATATTATCTATAGTATCATCTCTGTTATATATCCTTCTCTACATGTATCTTTCCGTGTGAACTTGCAATAAGGAAATACCGGCTAATTTTAGCCTCTCTGCCCAGATAATACTAGTTATAGATTTGCCAGGAAATCATATTCCAAATTATTATCCTACTTTAAATCACTGTCAGAGTATGAGGCAAGAAATAACAATTATATATACAATATATATATTTTTTTTTTTTTTTTTTTTTTTTTTTTAGTATATCTTATAGTAGTTGTACCAAACTCCATTGTTGTTTATTATTATTTTTTTTAATTTGTCTATATTTTACCAAACTTTTTTGTAGGCATTCTGTAAAAGACCTATGATTCCTTGGACTGGACATATAGTATGACTGCTGTAGAGGACAGCGCCTCATATCCTTCCTACCCTCTGTTATATCAGCCCTAACTGATCACATAATTGAATAGTCAATAATCAGATTTCTAAGATCGCACTTTGAAAAAATAAATCCGCTTTTAGACGTTGCATTAAAACAACAAAGGGGGGATTGCACTGAACTTTGACGTATCTGACGTATTCATCAGTGAGAGGAGCCATTCCAGGCTTCTTCTATAGATCACGGTCCAAGAGCACAAGATATGTCATTATCGATTAAAAAACACTTCGGATTCTTTTTGGAAAAAAGTTATTTTTCCGTTTCAGCTTGATGTTGAGAAAGCAGTCGGAAATCAAGAAGTTGCCAGCTGCTTTCTCCCAACAACATTGCTATAGGGGACAACAACTCCACTTTGACCTTTAGAAGGCGACCCTCAAAGTTTGCAAATGAAATTTTGGCTTCTGACAAATCGCCTACCCAAAATGTCAACCTCAATGCCAATTGGTTGGGCTACTTATCCTACTCTATAATGTAATTACATTGGGACAATTTTAATGCCAAACAGGGCCTGCCGAGGGTAATGGAAGTTCTAAAGAGTAAGATATAATTCAAGGGATTGCCCTTTTGGCCTCCCATATTGTATTCCTTGCTGTTCTGTATATTCTATTACTCATCCTATACGCCTAAATAAAACTTTTTTAACGAGCGCCTACGTTTAATGGACCATTTTCAGAGGTGACGCGAAAACATGAAAAAAAAGTGTATTAGAGCTATATTTTATTTTATTATATTTATTAATTTTAGTATTTGGAATAATTCACACAACTGTGCACGTTAGTAAGTAATGGAGAACCTGTAATAGCCCCCATTGGGACACCTGGTTCTTGGTGGACCTCCTGCCACCCCTGCAGTAACATCACCAAAAGTCACGCGCTTTCTGGTCTCCTCTGACCAGCATATTTAAAATTCCAAATTGTAAGGAGATAGCAGGTTATTCTACCTTTTGTTTGTTTGGAAATGTGAACAAAAAAAACCCTGATTCTTTTTATATTCTTTGACGCATAATATTTATGTTAAATTGTCTCTATTTTCCTGGTTCGGAGTTTATCAGATCAAGTATCAAGTTTGTCTAGAAAAAACGCCCTGAGATCTGCTGCCGATGCCTATCTATGTTTTTACAGCAATATTTGATTTTCTAGTACATCTTCACCGATGGAAACACTAGATTCTAAAAGATCCCTCAGCTGTACAAAATACTATATTTAGATGTCTAAAATTACCTTTTTTTTTGGTCAATATACCTAAGAAGCCCATAACATCTGAGTTGACCTAAGAATAGCCCAAGACAAGAATGTTCTTCTCAGAATATTGAGCGCTAATTACTTTTAATTGACTAGTGACTAGGGATACGGAGACAATGAGTGTCATGCCATTCCGGCACCTAACAGGTTAATGTTCCGTATTGTCTTTGTGTTATAAAGCAAGGTCCTCGTGTATTATTAGGGCACGCATTCTTGATCTACGATGTCATTGGAACTGTCCTAAGATGTATCGCATAAACAAATATTTCTTTTGCGTCAGAGCACCTGCTTCATTCGGCCGGTTTGTATGAGTGCATTCATCTCGCTGTTTGCTCTTTATTATTATTCTTGTACCGGCGATTCTGCCTTCGCTCTCGACCCTTTGTCGTTTATCATTGTCATTATGTTTCATACAGGTGATACGGCCCTTCTACCCTAGGAAACCATGTTCTCGTTGTACATACTGATCTAGAACACCATATTCACCTGGTATGGAGGACAAAAGGTCCTTTTCTGTCTTCATCTTGAAGATATCGAGAGACATGGAAGACCCATTCCACCCTCAATCAGTCGTCGGTCTCGTCTTAGATTCAGGAGCCATATGCCTATCCCATGAATGTTTAAATTCCATCACTGCATTAGCCTCTACCACTTCTGCTGGGAAGCTGCTCCATTTATCTACCTCCTTCTCAGTAACGTAACAGACATGTCTCAGAATACACAAGACAGCAGAGCACATACAACGCACTCCTCATTATAGCTCTACACGAGGCCAATAGGTTTCTATGGAATCGAGTCATAATTTACTACTTACAACTCCCATCACTCTTAGTCTGCCCTGACTTGTAGTCAAGCAATAGTTGGTCACTCTGACTTACCTGGGTAAGGTTCCTTCGCCTTGATGTGTCTGGCGCAGCATGCCGGAGCATTGCCCTGCCTTGTGGAGAAGACTCTCTAAGGTGACCTGTAGGTAGAGGTTGTGACTGAGCTCAGACCACAGGTTCTGCTGCAATATCTGTTTCAAGGCGTTTATGATGGCCTGCACGACGTCTGGAATGAAGGGGTGGCTTCTGTGAAGTTGGGGGGCCGTCCGAAACTTCATCACGGATTCCAATTCCTTTAGGGTCTTCTCCCATGTCCTCCTGTCCAGTTGGGGTGATCTTTTATGTTTGGTGGACATGTATAGAGAAGGTTGGGACAAAGCAATGGAGGAATTGTGGTAAAAGCTTGAGAAGTGATTCTGAGACAGCAGGAAGAAAGACAGCCGAGAAAAGCAGTGAACGAGGAAGTAGAATATTGAAAAAGGGGAAAAAATGCTTGATGGGGTCTGGTGGTGGGATGAGGAGAAGGATGAGTAAGGAGGAACAGATGGAGAATTATCTGAAGGTTCGTTGGCATCAGCTCAATGGGTGTCCGGGGTCTCCTTTGGCTGCGATTGTCTTGGATGACAGATCTCGAAGCAGTCTCTTCCTGTTTGTTAAACCAAGACACGCCTACTACACGTGAGGCTTACCTGTGGGACAGGTAGAGAGAGTGCAGGGACTTGGGACGGAGAACACAGTACTCACAGCACAGGTGTAATGCAAAGAGCTTCAGGGTGCTTGTACGACACACACTTCTGCGTTGGAATCCACCGTACCTTGGGGTGACAGATGACATTTTTGGCAGTAACTGTACACTGCCGTGGAACATTAACAAACCGAGTGAAAAAAAACCTTTTACAGAACGAATCCAAGGTCTGACGGATCAACTTCTTAAATCCACCAGACCTCTTTTCTAAGTAGAAAAACTTGAAAAACAGGTTTTATTAGATATTTAGAAAGGGTATGTGAAAAAAAATAATAAAAATAATAATAATAATAGGTAAAAAAATATTAACCAAAAGAGATAGAATGACAGTATACAAAAGTAACAGTGACTTTAACATGGGATAGACATACAGGTACAGAAGGACAGGAGGGCTGTGGTCCCATGAGCTTACAATCAAGCTTCCCATTCTACAGGATAAAATCCCATAGATTTAACCCCTTTTTCAATGTCTACAATGATTATTTTGTTAGGCGATGACTCACGATGAGAACTGATTGAAGGTGTTATTGTGGCAATAATAATAATAATATGGGGATGTCCTGCACCATGAGAGGCAAATATGGAGTCCGGGGGGGGGGAGGGGTTGTTGGTTTGGTGGGTTTGTTGTAATTCTAAGCTTATATTCCATGTAGAGTGCAGCCGGGGAAGGCGTTTGATGGGTGATCTACTCGTACTATAGATCCCTGTAATCTGCTGAGCGGGATCTGTGTGTGATGGAAAAGTAATTAGTAATAAAGAGTTACAAACCTCATTGGCTCTCTGGCCTCATGAAGTCCTCATAAATGGTGGGATCTCAGGAGCCACCACGATCGGGATAACCCAACAATCCTCAGGCTCGGGGTGATTGCGCCCCCGTGTGTGGGATGGAAGCACGAAATCAATGTCAGCTTGTGTGCCGATTTCTATGTCCTATAATCATAAATTATGTAAGTATGACATCATCACATAGGACAGATGAATCCGATGACCGGAAGAGCGTAAGCTTCTCTAGCAGCATAAAAGTGGACCATTAAAAAAATATAAATAAATACAAAAAGTTACTGTTTTTCTTTAGTTTTAGTTTCTTTTTTTGTTCCTCCCAAACACTTTAACCCATTGTGCTACCCAAAATGCCCCCCTGCCCACCCCCCAAACTAACCAAACACTAATAACTTAAATAATGAATTAAATAAATTAAATTTGGTAAAAAACATATTTTTGGGGGGGCGGGGTAAAAAATTTGATCAAGGCATGTAAATGGTCGGCGACAGAAAAATAACAGGATTTGATTGGCTATAACAGAGATTCCATTTAATCCTGCATTCATCCGATTGGTTCTCGTGGGACTGACTCGGTTGCACGCGTAATACGGGGGATCTCGGCCTGCATTATACAAAAAGTATATATCGTCTGAGATTTTTTTTTTTTTTTATTAATTTCCGTCACCTAAAAAATATTTTAAAATGAATAAAGTTACGGCGTGGGGAGTTTAAAACATTATTTTAAGAATTTCTACGATATTTTATTCATGTGATTCGCTAAAGCGCAGGGTTAAGTGATTAGAGCCTTTCTGGAACCTAAAGGGTCAAAGGTAGAGTTCAGCTTCCGGTTATTTGCTTATAACTGCCGACTGTTCCAGATTTGAGGGAAAACCCCTCGTTTTTCTGCTTCCTGAGCTGAAATCATAACTATTGGCCCCCGTCCCAGACTCGGAAGAGCGCGACTTCCTGGATGTATCGCTGCACACGGCCGTGGCGTCCTCCGTCCGTTCTGCAAGGGTTAATTTTCTAGAACAAACGGTTCTAGGCTAATCCGATGTTGTTTACCTAGAACCCGAGGGTCTTGTTGGTTCACGATACGGCTTTCTTACTCTCCTGACGCCATTTAAAATGTAAGCTCTTTGGGTCAGGGAGTGACTATTCTAGTGCATGCGCAGTCATTACACCCCATTATAATATTTATATATTTTATTTATATATAATATGTATTTATTTATTATATTTAAATTGCTACAAACATGTGAAAGCGTGTAAGGCGCGTGTTTGTCCTGCAGGTGGCCCCATGGATGTGATTTGAGTCCCGTGTCTGGTACACGCTAACGTTACAGTAATGAAGGCGCAGTAAGTGCAGTGTATGCAATGTGATAAGAAACCAACTCCCAAAAAGTTATCTACCCCCCCACTCCAAGGGAAACACCGTGTGTGTTCGCTGAGCTGTAGCCTTGTAAAGATTTACTTTACTGAGAGGGTGGTAGATAAGTGGAACAGCCTCCCAGTAGGAGTGGTAAAGGGTAATAGGGAATTTTAACAAATGACTAATTTATGTTTGTTTTTTTGGGGGGGGATGAGAAAGTGTAAAAGGCTACTCAGATCTGTGCATCGTGCTAATCCTGTCAATTCTGTTCTGCTTTTAAAAACAGTTTGTTTGTGAAGTTAAGAAAGTCAACACGCATGGACGTTTTACATTACTGAGAGGGTGGTACATAAATGGAACAGGTTCCCAGCAGAAGTGGTAGAGGCTAACACAGTGAGGGGATTTGAACTCTCTTTATCAGCAGAGCTGGAGCCGCCGTTTCTGTCATTCATGTGATATTTTGGGGGACTGTCGCGGCTCAAACACCACACTGAGCTGCTGCTTTATGGCAATGCAAATTAGGTCCCTTCCTCCATAGACTTTCATTAGTCAGAGAGTCCAGCTGGGTATTAAGACTGAGCCATTCCATTCTTCCCCACAGGCAGTGTGATAAGGAGTTGGGGGGGGGGTTGTCTAGTAGATCAGTAGATAACAGAGCGAGAATACAAACGGCTGATATGCAGCTGCCTGAAAACATTATATTATGGGGCAAAAACTACAACTGGTTTAAAAAACTATTTTGTAAAATATATTTTTTAATCTGATAATAGGGGGAATAATATTATAATATTATAATCAATTCATATTAATAATATTAATAATAGAATGCCAAGGTTCCAGTCCTGTTAAATAATTTATTTAATAGCATGCACTCTTAACTACTCCAAATGGCAAAGAAAATAAAAATATTTATTATTATTATTATTATTAGTAGTAGTAGTAGTAGTAGTAGTAGTATTATAAGTATTATTATTGTTATTATTATTATTAGTAGTAGTATTATTGTTATTATTATTGGTACTAGTATTATTATAATAAGTATTATTGTTGTTATTATTATTGTTTTTTTATTATTTTTATTAGTAGTAGTAGTAGTATTATAAGTATTATTATTGTTATTATTATTAGTATTATTAGTAGTAGTATAAGTATTATTATTGTTATTATTATTATTATTAGTAGTAGTAGTAGTAGTATAAGTATTATTATTGTTATTAGTAGTAGTATTATTATAATAAGTATTATTATTGTTGTTATTATTATTGTTTTTTTATTATTATTATTATTAGTAGTAGTAGTATTATAAGTGTTATTATTGTTGTTATTATTGTTTTTATTATTATTATTATTAGTAGTAGTAGTAGTAGTATTATAAGTATTATTATTGTTATTATTATTATTAGTAGTAGTAGAAGTATTATTATTGTTGTTATAATTGTTTTTATTATTATTATTATTAGTAGTAGTAGAAGTAGTATAAGTATTATTATTGTTATTATTAGTATTATTATTATTATAATAAGTATTATTATTGTTGTTATTATTATTATCATTATTATTATTAGTAGTAGTATTATTATTGTTATTATTATTGTTGTTATTAT
The DNA here is from genome assembly GCF_027358695.1 of Spea bombifrons. Taxonomy (NCBI): domain Eukaryota; kingdom Metazoa; phylum Chordata; class Amphibia; order Anura; family Pelobatidae; genus Spea; species Spea bombifrons. The sequence continues at coordinate 27,911,342 of NC_071098.1, forward strand.
TATTATTATTATTATTATTATTATTATTATTATTATTATCATTATTATTATTATACACCAAGTGCTTTCAAGCTATTTTACATATTTTTATCACCATGATGTTACAGGGTTAAGTTGGCCCCGGTAAAATGATAGGAAACATAGTTTTTCATACAGAAGTTTGGAGCGGTTGCAAGACATTGGCCTGGGGCATGAGAGAAGGAAAGTCCGGATGTTGGCGCGCGCACACGCTCTGTCTCAAAGAGTAGCTCCAATGTTCCAGTTGTGCCCTAGGATAAGAGTGTTCTTCCTTTGTACTTTACATTCTGCATAATAGCAATTAAAAGAAAAGCCGTAGATCAGAAGGATACATATTCTAGATGAATCACAAAGTCTTTGCTGGTCTATTGGAAGGCTGCTGAGATGAGATGGTGGTAGATAAATGGAACAGCCTCCCAGCAGAGGTGGTAGAGGCTACTACAACGAGGAAATGTAAACATGGATGGGATAGGTATATGGCTTCTGAATCTAAGACGAGACTGACAAGGATTTCACTATTCCAAAAGTGATCCATGGGGTCTGAAAAGATCCCATATGGGATCACTAGTTATGGTGAAAAAATATAAAAAAAAAATAAAATAAAATGTTTTAAGAGCAAAAAAGTGTAAATAAAAAATGAAAACCCTATAATGTAATACTGCCCCTCATTACATGTTTTTTGTAGTCTTTGACCCCATTGCTTCACCAATAAATATAACATTCTATCCAGTTTATACGAGTTGAAACTGTTTAGTAAATAGTCTTTTTTATTTTATATATTTTTTTAATATTTTTCATACTAGTTGATGGATTATATAGATGAACGTGTCTTAAAAAAAGCCTTGTTTGTCCTGAAACAAAAGCAGAAGGTCCAGAAGGGGTTAATATAAAAATATTTATTGTAAACAATATTAAATAACTTACGGAATGAATACACATACATGGAAGAGCGATATCCCACCATATCTAATGCATTTCACCCCAAAGCATGCTCCGGCCTTAACCATAGAAAACCCCCTGCCTGTGGCCACCTAATGAAGCTTCAGCTTCCACCTTGTGCTGGAAAAGCGAAGAACTGGCGTGGATTTGGTGGCTTAATCGTTGTAGTTGGAATGTCTGTGTTGAATATAATGGGTAAAATTTTATTCGGCGTCACATGGGTTGGTGCCCCTCTTAGAGTTCATCCACCTTAGCCTGCGAATTGTCCTTATTCACAAAACATTTTAGGTGGAAGATGTCGGAAACGCTCCACGTCACATCCTCGGCTCTCCACTTGAGAATGGAGAACGCGGTGGTGGGGTGGCTGAAGGTGCTGGTCCTAGTGTCAGTGGTAAGTACACCATTATCTCCTGGAACGCCCCATGGTGATGCAATTGAGGTTCATCCTGATGCCATACTGGTCCATATGTGTTTTTTTTTGGGGGGGGGCTGCCTTTTTGTTGAACCCAGAGTGTTTTTAATAGTCTTATCACATACTACAATTCAGTAGAACATCATAAAGCTCTTCGTGGCTATACTCTCCTGTAAGATTTAAGTAGAAGAGGGCAGATTAATGTCCATTCTTGAGGTAGGGATAGTTATCGAGACGCCATCTGCATGGAGGAGGCTGGTTGAGTTGTGTGTTGGTCCTCAAGGATCTGCACTGCTGTCACTTATTTCTTCGCAGAACATTTCATATTGAGCTTGCGGAGAGGAAGCTTTGCCCCTAAGAATGTTCGTAATCTGATGACAAAAACAAAGAACATTGAGGATGAGAAGGGGCAATAACATCAGAGCACGAGCTTCAACGAAAGTGTACCTCAAGCACCGTGTAATTAAGACACGGTTACTTGAGAGTTCCGAAGACCTCTCCTTTCTCCACATTTTCATATCTCGCAAAGAGTAGGAGAGACGTCATGGGACAAGAAGACATGGAACTCACCCTCTTGTCCTTTGCTACAGTAATGGAGGTGTCATTGTGACAGTTTTTTATTCCGCTGTCTGCTCCGCTCCGTAGCAGTATCCGCGTGATTTCTTCAAGGCCTCGTCCACTTGCCACGTGCAGTGCCGTGTTACCTGCGTAGGTCTGCGCGTTGACTTGGGCGCCACGCTATGGAATATCAGATATCGCATGAACATTCTATAAGTGATTATCACAGTCACGAACATTCTAATATTAAATAATACATCACAAAGAAGACCACCTTCGGAAATGTCCAAGTATCATTCATTCAAGGATAAAGTGGTCAACTCCACACACTGTTCCCGGGTTTGGCTAATATTCTGGAATATGAGATCGAATTAGAATTCTTCTTGACTCCATTTACTTCCTGGAATTTCCTTCCAACTTAAAACAATGAACAGATCCATTCCTACGCTGCAGAGAGAGGTCTGTTCAGCCATAATACGGCACAAGCCCCGACCTGCCTCTGCGATCAGGAGGAGGGAGCAGAGAACCATATCTCACCTCTAATGGGGCTGTTTGTAGAAGGTACTGGAACTATGGCTGCATTCATCTATAATTCATTGTTTGTGGGCATTCCTAGGGAAGGAGAACGTCAACCCTGATAAAGGCCGTACCTGAGAACTCGCCAGGTTTGACCTGGAGTCTCCGGGTGAAGGACTGCTTTGAAGAGTCATCTTCAATTAACGCTGGCATCTTTTAAAGAAAGCCAAAGGCCCTTATACTTTGGGTCCAGGGCCAGACTGGGAACGCCGAGGCAGCCTTGGCATTTTAGGTCCGGCGGTCACCGAATGACTTCAGCTCATTTTTATGCGGCCGAGGATGTCCACCCAGTGGCCACACACAGCAGTTTGTGAGTATAACGCAATGGCGGCCAACGGCCCACCGGTTATTTGCCTAATGTGCCGGATGGCCAGTCCAGGCCTGTTTGGTGCTAGCCGTGGATAACATCAACAGCTCCGATCCGCCGTGATCCGCAGCGGGGGGGGGGACTCTCCCTAACTTAAGAACATTTTAACAAAGTGAAAGAAAAATTTTAAAAATAAAAAACTCAGGTATTTGGGGTCTTTCCATGTATACAGATGTATAAAGCCAACACAGAACGCTACTTTTGTCATATTATCCCAGGTGTCTTTTTATCACTTTTGTTTTCCCTTATGTGAAACCCCGGGACTTTCCTAAACAATAAATATGATGTAATAGTGACCGTTATGACATCACTCACTTGTAACAGAAGAGCTACCAGTTCCTCACAGCCGCTCTCCACTGCCTGGATTAATGGAGTCCGGCCGCTCTTCATTTCCTATTGAGACAAGGAAGACGAGGAGTTACCGAATGATGCAATTTCAGCAACGGAACATCTATTCCTATTCCATAACTGTCACAGGGATGCCGGTCTATTCATTAAAATCCGCTACCCCTAATACCACATTGGTCGATTCACTATTAACCAAGTAACGCTTCCTTCCTGTGGGGTGTCGCTGGTGACGTTAGTGGGAGATCAGACCCTCAAGGTGTAGGTAGCTCATCGAACTTAGGTGACAGTGGGTCTCTCTAAAAATTAAGCCTCTACACGTCAAGAAGAGACTCAAGTGAGTTAAATGCTGAGTTCACTTGGATAAAAAATTAGCAAGAGGTATGTGAATACCCAAGTCATGACTTCCTAGGCTTCTCCTCCCTGACCAACCCAAAGCTTAGTGAATAATTTCCTATTTTTCTGGATTTTTAGGAACCTGCTTCTTATGAACCCCAGGCAATGTTTTTTTGGTTAATCGGTGGCATTATTATTATTAGAATTATATTACTATACTAAAACCTTTCGTTTCTGAATTCTGAAGGCCTATAAAAAATATTTTTCTGTGGTAAACTACTCTAAATGACAGTAATTGTACATTTTTGTAATTGTCAACCCAGATGACTCAGCTAATAAAATTCTATCAATAAAAAAGCTACATGATTCCATTGATTATCAATTATTGCCAAAGTTAGAATGCTCATACCACGGCGTCGACGTCGGCCCCGTTCTCCAGCAAACAGAGGGCGATATCCCTGCGTCCGGTGCTGATCGCTATATGTAGCGCCGTCACGCCTGGGGACCAACATATAGAGCACAGCACGTGAATGACAGAGGATCCTTCATACATGTATGTAAATGTATCAACATGCTCAGAAACAGAAATATATTCAGCCGAGGCGTGAAAGCCGAGGGTCATTTGATTCTGTGCCTGGACATTATATAGAAAAAGTATAAACATTTAATGTAAACATACACGAAAAGAACTTAAAAAACCCCCCAAAAAACTCAAGATTTGTATTCCAGAAAAAAATATGGATTCTGGTTTTATTTTGAGCATTTCAAATAACCGCCCATGCTGATGTCCACCAAACACACGTCCGTCTGTTCTCACACCTTGGTAGTTGGTGGCCTCCGGGTTCCACGTCCTCCCTTTGAGTAGAAGTTGCAGGCTGTTTATGCTCCTGTTTTCACACGCTAGAAGAATGCACGTCTGGCCATTACGATCGGGGATATCAGGAGAGCAGCCATGAGCCAGGAGCAGAGAGACCAGGGCGGGCTGATCCGTGATGACCGCAAGGTGGAGCGGTGTCTACGACGGCAGGAGATAAGGAGAACATGATAAGGAATGACCATGGCAGACAGGACAATGGTAGAAATGGGTGTTGAAAAAGCCCCTGTTGGGCTACTTTTGGATATGGATGAAAGTTTTTGTAAGTCTCATGGGCTTCCTGGGTGTTTGTGGAGGGGAACCGAAGATCATTTGTTCCTCTTTATGTAGAATTTCATGTTTTCAGTTTCCCCAATTGTCATAGAACAGCTACGGCATACCAACGATGCCCGTTTTTATTTATATTACACCAAGTATAAACAATACGAGTTCAGAGACGTGAAAAAGTAGCCAACTCATTGGTGAGACACCATTGTTTTTTAATATTTTATATATTATATTTTATAAGTATTAGTACCCCAATATTTGGGGAAGCATTTAATGAATATTATGGTGATCGTCAATGGGAAGAACTGGATTTCTTGGAATGTTCATTTTAAGGGTGTGTGTCATTGTATCAGAGAACATTTGTGTTCCAGTTGCGATGAAGGAGATGTAAGGGGGACAAGAATTCGAGCAATTGTCCATACGCAAGCTTTAGGAGATACATTTGAGGAAGGCTTGATGGTAAGACGAGGCACCACTCACACTAGTTCACAGAGAATAAACTTCTCTGCGTTTGTCAGAATCTGGGGGCCTTGGATTTAGAGAACGAGGCTTTATGCGGTCAATGAGCCGATTTAGAAGAGGATAATCGGATTAGAACGGGATAATGATGCATTGGCAGAAGACCATTAAGGACCAGTATGTGGAGCAATATGGAGATGTAGTGATACGTAGAGTGTATTCTCTGGTTGGATCACTTACCTGCCTTAGGTTGTTGAGGCAATCCAGGTCTTTACCCACATGAAGAAAAAGCGAGAGAAGCCTCTGGACGGCTGGAACGTTTCCATGAACCACAGCAATGTGAAGAGCTCTGATTAGAGAGAAAAGGCAGAGATATGGAGGTTAATGTGCTAGAAAAAGACAACAGGGCAACTGGGCAGCTATTAGGGTCCAAGGTCATCTCCTAAAAGGGGAAATAGTCAAAGTAGAGCTGGGTACAGGTAGGGCTGGGCAGTGGGTACAGGCAGTGCTGGGCAGTGGGTACAGGTAGGGCTGGGCAGTGGGTACAGGTAGGGCTGGGCAGTGGGTATAAGTGGAGATGGGTACAGGTAGGGCTGAGCAGTGGGTACAGGTAGGGCTGGGCAGTGGATACAGGTACAGCTGGGTACAGGTAGAGCAGGGTACAGGTAGGGCTGGTCAGTGGGTACAGGTAGGTTGGGAACAGGTAGGGCTGGGCAGTGGATACAGATAGAGCTTGGTACAGGTAGGGCTGGGCAGTGGGCACAGGTAGGGCTGAGTACAGGTAGGACTGGTTGCAGGTAGGGCTGGGCAGTGGGTACAGGCAAGGCTGAATACAGGTAGGACTGGTTACAGGTAGGGCTGGGTACAGGTAGGGCTGGTTACAGGTAGGGCTGGGTACAGGTAGGGCTGGGTACAGGTAGAACTAGGTACAGGTGTGGCTAGGCATGGGAGTGTTGGTGTTCATGTAGTGATTGCAAGGATTTAAGAAGACCAAAAGATTCAAAGAAGAAGCAGATGTTGAGGAACCAAGGTTTATGTTGACCATCATAATGGTTGATTGAAGAGGTGAATATAAGGTGCTAAGTGAGGGAGTAAAACACTCGCCTATATTAAAAAAAGCAAGGTTATTGAGGGACAGTGAAAAGTACTGGGTGGACAGCGAATTTCACCCATATTCTAAGAATAGTGAAACATCTGCTGATCTTGAGCCACAGGGCATTTCCAAATTATTATTATTATTATTACTGCAAAAAAGCAGAATTGTATTCAGTGTCTGCTGTCTAAATGGACAGTAACACAACTACCTACCTATACCTTGTGGTACTCATAAGACGAATATGCAACACAATACAGCGTGCATAAAAATCTGTATCTAGATCTGCTGGAGTAGAAAGTGTTAAAGAGGTTAGCATGCACGCGTGTGTGTGCGTGGGGGGGGAAATGATTATCACTGCATCAGTTTTAGGAAGTTTAAGTGATTTTACAGAAACAGCCTTTTTACTTTAAAGCGAAACTTAGTTTTTGAAGGGGGGGGGAGAAGGTGTTTAGAAGACTTGGACTGTGGAAGGCGGTGGACTCGACCTTCGCGGAGGTGTGGTCCTTTCCTTTGTCACAGAGTTTTCCAAGATTCTCCAGATTTGTCTATGATACATTTATGTTAAGCGACAGATTTCTGTCCATACAATTTTAAACTAGAAGTAAACTAAACTGAGAACTTGTTGTAGGGTTGAATCACTCGACAAACAGAAGATGAGACTTTTTTTTTGGACAAAAACCTTTAAGGGTCCAAACCCAGTACTTGCCAAGGTAGATTGGAACGACTTAAGAAGGGAAATGTCTACACAAAATGAACGAACAGCTTACAATTTGTTTTAGATACAAGAGTCTTCTCTAGAAAGCTTACAATCTGATGTTCTTTTGAAGGCATCTAATAGGGGTTCCGCCCCAAGCCCTAAACTAATGAAATATTATATAATTGGGGTGAACAGCACAATAAGAAAGAAGTTGTTGGACATGGGGCAGGAATCCAGCACAAAAGTGGAAGGGCGTGGGTAATTCAGGTGCAAAGGGCAGGTAAACAGAGAATAAAAACTCTGAAGGGGTGGGAGCCGAGAAGCCATGAGAGAGAGAAAGCCGGGAGAAGACCATGAAGGGGTCCGTGCAAGATTGTGAGAAAGTATTCAAACTGGGGAGATAAAGGGGGAATCATGTGGTCAAAGACGGAAATTGTATGAAGAAGGTAAAGGGGAAGGGTGCAAGTCAGAACCCCATGAAGGGAAAAAGGAAGCTTGCGGTCTATGAGACTTGGTGGTGAGGCTGGGGAATAATTGTGGTTTTCTAACAGAACGTTCGGTGTTTTTAGTGCTCTCTCCCATATCTTGTATTCCAGTAACATCATTACCAGAGAGACCACAGGTCAAAGTCAGATATCACATAACACATGACACAGAGCAGCAGAGACATTGTCTAAGGTACGTAATCAGGAAGCCACAAGGGTCTCCTTTGTGCCATAGCTCAGTTTCGGGGGCAACAATGCGGTTGTGATATACATTAAGTTAATAACCAACGTGTGGAATGAAAGTCCATGCGTTACGGCTTACACAGGAAGCATATGGTAAGAGTTTAGACAAATATTGAGATGTACGCAGAACTTGACATTGAAGCAGGGCATGGTGTGTATTCCCTACGTGGTCACCCACTAGGCTTGTTGGGGGGTACAAAGTATTTTAACACTTCTCAGAACTTTAACCTGTGTACATGGATTTCAATCCATCCAAAAAATTGAATTATAGGATTCTATTTAAGACACAAAAAGGTGTGGTTACCATCGGTTACACCATAAAAATATATAACAAGTAACTCCAGCGCCAGCTCATACAAAGGTAAGCCCAGGGTGAGACGTAATCAAAAGGCAGATCTGGATTAAAAAAGTGAGAATAATTTATGGGGCTTTGCAGGTTGCAGAGAGTGGGAGCTGCAGTGGATGGGTGGCATGGGTTTGCAGAATTGGTGGTAGCACAGGGTGGTGTGGTGAAGAATGGAGGTAAGACATCAGTAGGGTGTAGCAATGACTTCTGGCCTCTTACGTGTCTCCGTCCTCGTCGGGCTGAGTTGCCGCAATGATGTCAGCCTGTATCTGCATATCGGCAGGTAGCAGCATTGGGTGTTGCGGTGGCAGGAATCCTAGAAGCGGTGCATTCACTAGCGCAGGGGCAGGAGTTGGGAATGGAGACGGCGAGGTCCAATAAGCAGGAGCACCACCTGAAGTCAGAGGAGGAACAGACATTAGGGGCCTCCATCCAAATACCCACCTAATCATCTTTCCTTGAGGTTCTCAGCTTTATTGAGAACCTCAAGATGTGGCTGCTGTTATTATTATTATTACTTATTACATTTATGATAATTGTTTTTTCTTTTTTTTATTTAGGACCTTACACAAACATTTTAGGCCACATCTTGTCCAGAGGAAGACAAATTCTGAGAAGAATATAGAAGAACAATGTAGCAATAGCAACACCAATAATAATAATTGCAGAGACAGAACCAGCCAGGCTTTGACTTGGTTCTAAGAATCACCTAAAGCCAAGACGATTTTCTTTTACATAATCGTTGTCAACCTTCTAACAGATTTTGGTTTCCACTTGTGGCCTCCAACACATGGAAGACCGTCTGGCCCTTCTGTTGGCGAGTCGAGCCAAATAGTTGGTTCCATCCAGGTTTGAGTATTTATTGGCTTGACCGTTGGTACCATTTTAATACCAAACCCTCATAAAACAAGAGTAAATACAGCCTACAAGGATTTAAGGCCCTTGCCTGGTCACGCCGCTTTCCATTTCTGAGCCGAGTGTTTAAAAAGGCAGAAATATTAATAGTTATTTAGTTCTTATGCATTGTTGTCATTGTTATCACTAGTTTGTATGATGGGAAGTCGTGGGAAGCGTTGCCAGCTGTGGAAACTACCTGACTTTTTAAGATACCGCAATTATTGCTGAATTGTTGGTGACAAGTGCGGTATTAAGTCGCCAGACAACAGATAATTACGCGACTTTATAAAAGTCTGCGACGCAGCTGGATTGAGAGAAGGTTGTTAAAACTCTCACTCTCACATTTCATCCAGTTGACCTCCAATGCAACCCAAAGAGAATGGAATAAAGAGTGGAGGCAATGGTATGGAGTCAAGTTTAGGAAGCCAAGTCTGAAGAATTAAAATGAGGGTAAAAATAGATAGTGATGATAAATGGATGAAACAAAGAAGGGGCGAGGGAAGACATCTTGGGTCTTACCCTACTTGGAGAAAGAATCGGCACATGCCGACGGTTTTTGAGTATGAAACACTCAACCAGTCCCACCAGAGTCAATAAAAAGACTGGCTTTGAGGCACCATATAGACAAACTTGGCCAGCTGCTTAGGAAGCTGAGATGGTGTGGGGGGGGCAATTCTACGAGGATCCATCCTGTGTTAGCAACCAAGAACACGCAGAAAACATCATTCACCTACTGAAATTTATAGAAATTTATAGTAACCCAAACCCCCTTGGTAGGAAGAACAGTCTACATTAGATAAAACTCAATGGACTTTTTTGTCCAGGTCCATGGAATTTGGGACAAGTTCTAATGAAGATGACAAGCTTCCAAAAGGTCTTGACATAATGTTTGAGTAAATTATATTACACAAAACAGGTCTCTGTATGGGTGAATTATATTACACAATGTTGAGCTAGGCTTGGAAAGTCCCTGAAGTTTTAACAGGAGGGTTAACAGGCCAAAAAAGGACAGTTTATAACCATGGGCACTCCCAGGAAATCCGTAACGGTTTGCATTTCCATCAGTGTCTTCTTCTAAAGGGGAAACACGATTATCATCCTTCTGAAAGTATCCCACATTAAAGATAACTGAAGCCTTTAAAACTAGGACGCTTGGGTAGACCGACAAAGCCTTTCTGACCCTGACCAAGTCTTAATGATGACATGATGATGAGGAATATCTCCAAGCATCCACAGAATGTTGATGATGGACCATTCTACCAAGTTTCTCCTGCTTGAAGACCAAATGCCCGCATAATGCGTAGTCGAGTCGCCGTGATAAAATGTCTTGTCTTCAGATCCACCTCTAAAACCCACTACTGAGTGTTTCCAAAATTTAGGAAGGGACAACTCTCTAGATATTGTAATATTAATTAATATGTTGCCTTAGGTGACCTTTTCTAGCACTTTGTGCATAACCAGATGTGGTGAACGTAGATTGAAGATACTGAACCCCAGGTTTACGGTAATGCAGATAAGCAGCTGCTAGGTTTGAGAAACAGCTTATGATTTATGGGGTTTTTTTTGTGGTTTTCTGAGAGATTCAGAGTAAAACATGTTTCCTTTCCTCTGACGTAAATAACCAATTGCCACCGCGCATGTGATTAGGGCATACCTGCCAAACGCTCTCAGAATAGTCCCTAGTACACAGCTCTACCCAAATCATGATGCAAATATCAAAAAGGGCAAATATAACAAAGGTCCTCATATTTTATTAGAGTGCTTTGTGGAGGGCTTAGGTTGTCTACCACCACCCAGACATGTCGTATCATCTGAAATGCCCACCAGGAACGTGAAAACCACAGTTTTCCGACAGTGTCATTCAAATACCAACTCTATCAGAGGAGAAAAGCTTGAAAGGCTCGTTCTTTGAGGTTTACACACATACCACAAATAATATACACTTCATTCCGCATTATACGGGGGGCAAACGCAGACATTCATTTAGGACCATCTCACCATAAGCCGGCTAATGTTCTTATCTGCTCCCCATACACATTCTTTATAATGCTTACATCGTACATTGTTTATTGGAACGGAACCAAAAATATCTATGTGGGCTTCCGGTCTCCATGTAAGCAATCTGTATAGAACGTTATGGAATGTGACATCACGATTCGAATATCTATGTGCGCTTCCGGTCTCCATGTAAGCAATCTGTGTAGAACGTTATGGAATGTGACATCACGATTCGAATATCTATGTGCGCTTCCGGTCTCCATGTAAGCAATCTGTGTAGAACGTTATGGAATGTGACATCACGATTCGAATATCTATGTGCGCTTCCGGTCTCCATGTAAGCAATCTGTGTAGAACGTTATGGAATGTGACATCACGATCCGGCCATCTGGCACGCCGGAAACTCTCCATGCTCACCCTTACTGCCACTGCCGAGGCAGATCGGGTCCTGCATGGCGGCATGCTGCCAGAGTATTAAAATGCGACGTGTGGCCAACTAAGCTCATGACGTGGACTCAACTGCTTGGGTTGGTTGACTGTTGGCAGAGGTGTGAGCTTTAGATACATTTCTGTAACATTGTATCACACCCCAGTGTAACTGCCACCCCATTATTTACTTACTAAGATTCCAGTGTTTCATGAATGCACATCGATTATCCTTGGCTTACGCATCGGTACTTTCACAGAATTAACCCAATGTGCAAGTCGCTGACGCCATCAGGAAATTGAGTAAGAATAAAGTTGGCACAATCAACGGGGCGTAGAAGAACGGGTCAAATCAGGTGAAAATCAGACTTAATAGGAAGGAAGCTGCTTCTTCAAGCCACTGAACATGTACACATACGCCGGTCAGAATTCTAATCACGTTGTCTCCGGCTATTCGCTAGCACAATAATAATTAAAGGCGCTGTTCCACTGACTCTAATTCTTTAATCATGTAAAAAAAAAATCAGCCTCATTCATATATTATTATTTTTTTTTAATATTGAAAAGACAGATCGTCTAAAGTTTATCTGTTTCAACGTACGAGAAATAAATGATGTGTCTAAGTGGAACAACACCTTTAAAAGCCAGTGAGCAACGCTTGAGACAATAAAATAACAGCTTACACCTTCAAATATTTTGCTAAACTCCTCCCGGGCCTCGGGTAAAATTTGGCATTTCTAAATCTGGAAATATCTGCTATTTCCGAAAAAAAAAAGACAACATGAGTGACAGACGTGAAATGAAATGCAGCACGTTTGATTTATATGTTAAAGGTTATGCTTTCTGAGCAAGCAAAATAAATTCTTTGTAACCGTCGCAGTACGTGACATTTCCTTGATTAGGCGCAGAACCCCCCAAAAATTTAATTCTCTTAAAATGTTCTACGATATAAAACATAATTAAAAGCGTTCGGTTGAAATACCATTGGAAGAAGTAGTCGTTAGTAGCTTCAACATATAGAAAATGTATTTTTTTCCCCAAAAAAAATAATAATTTGGTAACCTTGAAGATTCAAGAAGCCATCACTCTATACGTAAAGAATCAAGCTACTAAATAAGTCTAACCTTCCCAACGAAATGAAACCTGGGGGCCACTTGGTACCTCGATTAATCCACTAATAGTTTTACGCCATGGGGTGGGATGATAGACAATACTATAAGAAAATTATAATAACTACTTCTGAACTTCACATTATTCAAAACCAAAAGCCCTTTAAAATCCTTTAACGTGTGTTTTTGTTACATACATGTAAGTATGTATTAATCCTGGTGATTATGGAGGAAGTCTTTAGTAACCCATGGGTTGCGTCCCCCTCTCTATGTCCTAATTAGCTTACAGATGGGGTCTAATTTATTATTAAATATTAAATTATTATTGGCATTGGTAATTCCCATGGATGGTCCGAAATATTGTCCGGTTAATAATAATAATAATAATAAATAATGACCTAAGATGTGGTTCTTAGGAAGCCACGAATAATGTAAGAGGCATTTGAGAAGGCTGTTTGGCATCAGTCCTGCTATGACAATCAAGTAAACTTCAACTTTTATCCGTATCTCACCCACCATGTACAATAATGACAGTATTCTCTTTTTGCCCTGCTTTCCTCGGACGGTTACCTTGGTAATGGGAAGATAATGGAACTTGCATGTAAGGTGAAGGATAGCATTTCCTCATCCAGTTTGGGTAGTGGTCCATGTGCTCCATTGGGGGTCTATCATCCTCGGGGGACGGTGGGTACCTCCGTTTTCTGATAGGGAGGCAGGCCTGCTTCTTGCGCTCATCAGGTTCCTCCACCGACCCATCTTCAGATGGCGTTGTCTTCTCATGTCTGGTCGTCTTCAAGCAATGTAAGAGCTTCATGTCTCCGCATGACCATGTCGTATGAGGGCTCTTTGGTGCCATACCAAACATGTCTGTAGTCTTTCTGATACTTAGGTCCAAGGGAGAGGAGGTCTCCATACCCCCCATGCAGGGTCTATGACTTGTATCCATTGGCCAACGTCGCCTAATATCACTCCATTCAGAAATTAATGGAAACTCTCAAGACCAAACAGGAACAGGTGCTCTTCTGTCTCTCCTCGTCACCCACCAATCTAGACTTCCTTACCTTTCAAAGCTCCACTTCTTTCCCCCCTCCCTTTATCAGGTCCGACACCCTCCTCTAAGTGGAACTGTCTCTTTTGCTTGCCTAGGTCTTCCTCCCTTGCTCTCTCCAACATCTATGAGTCTGTCTATGTTTTCGCCTCTGTTTCTGGGTCACTTGCATTTTCGTGGTGTCTCGGTCTGTCTCCCCACCTCTACCATTTGCCTAAATCTCTTTATCCCTTGGTCTCTGCTTTAGAACCATGTTCCCTCTACCGCTTTCCTTGGGTCCCACTTTTACCACTTGGTGTAGTATCCTTGGTCTCACCACCTGTTCTTTGGCCACTTGGTCTTCTCACTCAAGCCCAATGGTGCCACCCTTCACTCCTTTTCGATACTTTTTAACTTTCTTTACCCCCAGCTTTCTTTTTTCTTGTCCCTTTTTGTCTAAGGAGCCGCTTGCATTTTCTTAATTCCCACACCCCCTACCGACTCCTTTTTTTTTTGTATCTGCTTTTAGTTTCTAGCTCTTGTTCCTCCCCCGGTGTCCCCCTCTTTCTTGCTAACAATTTCTCAGACTGACAGCCCGTGTAGGAAGCAGCTTTCAGAACGGGACTTCCCCGCCGTCAGATCGCACACCCAGGTGCTTTCTCACTCCGTTCCCTGAACAGTCCCTCCCCTAGCAGGGGCAGGAAACCAGGGGAGGGGGCAGTTACTCATTCAGCGCTCCCTTTAACCTGCACTTGCATAATCACCCTCCATAGATCAGCCCGGCGCTTGACCACAATTCACCCTTTCCCCTATATATATAGAGATAAGTCTTATCGTAGAGCTGCAGATCTCCCCCTATACCCTATAGGGGTGATACCTGCCACCTTTATGGGTTGGGTAACATTTGACCCCCCACGCACATTCTAAATTGCTTTATATTACATTGTCTGTTAATGACTGTCGTTGTCGTCAATGCCACCCTCTTTGAGACCACTTGCGGCCACCCTCTACTCTTCTTAAAGAGTTAATCTTGTTGGCTTCGTGCCGTTCCTTTCCCTGGCACTCGACCGCGTCCAAGAAGAGGAAAACTTAACGCCTCTTCTCTTAATCACACAGGGATTACACAATACAAACAGAACGCGTCCTGTCGGCGCAGGTTACACGGACGCAGACACCAGTCAACGTGATGCCGGGATCCCCGTAAAGACTCAGACCTTAATCAGCCGTCGGTCTCATCTTAGATTCAGGAGCCGTATGCCTATCCCATGCAACCTATACCACTTCTGCTGGGAGGCTGTTCCACTTATCTACTACCTTATCAGCAAAGTAAAAAATAAAAAAAAAAAAAAAAACCCCACAACCCCTCCCTTGTAAAATTGAGTTCCAGGAAATGTGAAATTCACTGGAATTTAAAAGACAACGCGGAGGAGGAGACGTTTCTGCTTGTTGTAACACGGAGAAGGAGGAGATAGAGGAAGGGGGGGCAGGGAATGGGAGAGAGATTTTTTTTTTTTTTTTTGGAGTTGTACAATCCGGTTAAAAATAATTATACGCAAGACCATTTTTGGTTGTTGTGATGAAACGTTCCGAGCCTTTAAAGAAACGGCAAGGAGCAGTATGACTGTAAAGCGCTTCTGATGAACGTTGGTGTAGGGGGGGAGCGAAGGGACTTTCTGAACGATGATGGGGATGGGGTAGTTATGAGATAATAGGAGGTAGCGTTGGGTAAGAAGGGAAGGGCAAAGCTGGGTACTGGGCAAGCGTGTCCCCAGAGGTGGGGAAGTTGGCCCGTGCCTCCTCTCCTTTAATTGATTGGATACATTAGATGTTTCCTATGATGAGATTTATATATAAATGCTGTGCCTAGTTACAGGAATATCCATCACTAGGCTACAAAGTCACATGAAAAGGATGCATACCGAGGGCCGACGTCATGGGGGTACAACCAATGGCTGCGTATGGTGCCCGGGCAAGCAGGGGTGCCCAGCCTTGCTGACCTGCCCTTGGCCTCCTCGTTGGCTCATGTAGTCTGTTACCTGGAACGGGGCTTTCTCAACCCAATGCCCGTATCTGGGCACCTGCTGGTATTGGGGCCGGGATGGCTTTTTTTCCCAGGGATTGGGGGCCAGGAGTTTCTTTCTGGACATTTGGGACTGGTGGCCCCATTGCAAGCTTTAGGGTCTGGTGGCACCGGTGGGAGCTTTTGAGACTGGTGGCACCAGTGGGAGCATTCGGCAGAGCAATAGGAGAGGCATGGGTGGGACAGGGCAGGGGGGCATAATGTGTGAATCTGGACTCTCCAAGGGAATTTAAACATGCATGGCATCTGCCGGCAGGTTCTTTGTTTCTACGCTTACTTCTCCAATAAACCATTTGCCACGTTGGCGATTCTGAACGAGGGAAGACCATCGCTGTGCTTTAATACAATCTGACTACTCGCTCACACTCCTTTTTATCGTCCCTTTTATAAGTTAAGGACACTTTTAGAACAGAAGTGATGATAATCGAACTGTCCCGTATTGTAACAGCGCTACGGATTCTGCTGGCGCTATACAAATAGAAATGAGAATTCTTTTTCAGACGATAAGTGGGTTTTACGGAGCGCGCTGGATACTTGGAACGGGCTTTTGGGGATTCCCGGATTATATTTTCTTCCTTTCAATCTCACGCTGGAATATTCTGTAAAAGGAAAGACACGATTGCAGGAGGGGAACTGGAAATAGGGGACTGAGAACATGGGGAGAGGTTATAACGCTGATGGAGGGCCGAGGCACGTACACCCCAACTGGGTCCCGAAATTCCTGATGGCTACCGTGCTACTAGCAGGCAACAACTCTTCTGGCCAAACGTCCCGTGTCCCACGACACTAACGAACAGTGGGGGCTTCTTTGTAAATATTAAATTAGTTTTCTACTCCATTTGGATTCATTTGTTGGAGGTTCTTTAATTACTTATCTGATGGGGCTCAGCATTAGAACTGGTTACATAGATAATGTCCTAGTTTTGAAACCTGGCTGCCCTTAGTTTTGGGTCTCGGCCCTTTCCGATCTTTGAGTAAACGCAGGTATTTATTAATTAAGTACATTGTGTCCATTCTCATGCGAGTGAACACTCACAGCCAGCATCCAGTCTAAGCCATCTGAACAACCAACAGCCTTGACAGCTCATCCCAACTCAACCAACTCATCCCCATCGATGCCGTCCTCTCCTACTGTTCCACCGATTAGATTGTAAGCTCCCAGGAGCAGCTTCTCCCTCTTCTCCTTCTACCAGGTTATTATTGTTTGTGATTTTAAATGTATCCTCCTGATCCAATATGGAATCTGC
Organism: Spea bombifrons; assembly: GCF_027358695.1. NCBI lineage: Eukaryota > Metazoa > Chordata > Amphibia > Anura > Pelobatidae > Spea > Spea bombifrons. The sequence continues at coordinate 27,928,144 of NC_071098.1, forward strand.
TGGCGCCGTATAAATGTAATATAATGAGTATTTTGTGTAAGGCGCCTGATAAACATTGTGTCGTTGGTGCTCGCCGTATGTGTGATTGCAAGCTTATGGCATTCTACACTAAACCAATACATCGTATAGAGCACACTTGGCCTTTCATACAGAGGACACGGCTGTCCTTCCATCGTAGGTACAATGGCTTTCTGGTGCCATAGGTGGAATTAGAAAAATGTTTTAATAACAGGAGACTGAAGAATTATCTTCAGAAGCTCCCTTTGAGGTTTGAGTCCTTCCAACAGGAAAAACGGGCAGACTACATGGTCCGAGTGGTTCTTATCTGCAGGCAAATACAGTGTTTCAATGATTAACCCCTTAATGACAAAGCCTGTACATGTACTCAAAGTGCATTGTTTTCAATGGGTTTAGGGACCGCCCATTGCCCTTAAGGGGTTAAAGCGCTGGCTCCGGCATATACATTGTCACAAACTGACAACCCTAAGTTGAAGACTCCAGGTGCCTCGTCATCCACATCAAAGCTTAGTTTTCAAATGCCTCCCTTCACCCTCGGGGTCTCGACTCTAGCAACCATCCCCAGCACTCAAAAGGTTAACGCCTGTGCAAACCTATTTAAATGCAAAAGAATGCTGTTTTACTGCTTTTGTGAATAAAAAAAAAAATAATAATAATAAATAGACTTGGGTGCTGGCAAAGTCTTTATGTTCGTCATTGGGGGAAAACATCTTTGTATTCCTGTGTTTGTTTTTCTCTTTGTGTTTACTTTTGTTTATTCGTGTTTGTCTTCATAAATATCTTCTAGCTAATCTCCCTGGTCCCTTCCCCCTGTACAAGTCACTGCCTCTACCCTATCTTAAGTCTTTGTAGTATAGCAGGGGTTAACGTGAATCCGTAGGATCGCTCAAGTAGTTAAAGGTCCATAAGAGCAACTCAATTGGTCGCTGGCAGGGAGCTCGTCCGGCATCAACCAATGAAGGGCAGCTGCCAGAGGAGCCCCATATTAGTTTATTCAGTATACGAATCAGATCTAGATTTATTGCATGAATGCGGAAAGCTATACTTCACAACAGACACATATACCTACAGCCATATACAAATAAATATACGCAGAACTGCGAACTTCAGGAAGTTCAGAAAAGAGACCCAGAGTCCCCAACTTTTTGTTGTAAAAGTCACCTTTATCAATGGGATAAGTTTACGCTTCATATAAATAAATAAAATTCATAATTTACCCATGGTCTATGTAGAAAAACGTTGGAAATTTTATAGAAATATGTCGCCACCTGGTGGCCAAAAACAAATTAACATGACAGGCGATAGTTTCAAGCAGTTATGCAAATGTCACATCATTTGCATGAAAAAAATCAGAAATTTGTTAAAACAAATGATTGTTTTTGTTTATTTTTATTATTGAAATTTAGTTTCATTAAATTTAATGAGTAGTGAAAGTCCTCGGCTGCATTTTAAGACCTACTCTCCTTACATTGATACTTTTCGTAAATAAATGCACCGTCAGAAACATCAGTTCCCAAACCTATCCTGGAAATAACGGTTTAATTGTGTAATCGTGTAATATATTCCGTCATTCGTCGTTTTTGCCGGGAACACATAATTGTCACGTGACACGGAAGCAAGCACGACTGGGTTGTTGCCATAGAAAATGGATGAATTTTTAAGAGTTAAGAAACAGGGCTGGATATTTAACCCTTTTATTGCAGTGACAGGCTTTCTCCGGGGCAAAGTTGGGTGTTTGGTCGTGTCTACTACCTACTTATCCTCCCAATATTTATATGGGGGGGGGGTTGTACAGAATTCCTTCTGCATAATTTACAAGGGGACTACACAGTTATCATATGCTTTAAAGTACACGTGACAGCCGATATGTCCGTTCAACACGTGCGTTTAATATTATATTCAACACTTTACAATCAAATCAAATGTATAAAGCCATATAAACAAGCGCTTTATTATATAAAAAAAAACCATACTAGCACACACACACATATACACACCGGGAATTGTATAGAGGATTTTGGTCTTGCTGTAACAGTGTATCTGTAACTAGAAGAGTTTTATGTGAAGCAACATAACACGGTTCAGGTCCCCTTTACAATGCGAAGCTCAAACTACAAGTAGTGGTAACTTAATATATATATGTATAATGTATAGCCAAACCATGAGAGTTCATCAAAGTCTCCTCTCTCGTTAGATTATACATTATATGGGGCCTTCCGGTTGGAGAAACATTGCTAGTGATGGCCGTTCCTAATGAAACGTGAATAAGGGCAGTTAAAACGCCTGCCAACTGATAAATAAGTTCTTCAAAACGCAAAAAGGAATCAAAGTCTGCGATCTGACCGCGGATCTTCTTAAAGGGACAGACCTTCTTTAAGTCACGGCTCCTGCAAAGAGACAAACACTTTAGCATGGTTTCCTTATTTTAGATTGAATACTTGTACAACAGAGTAAACGGAGGAAGACAGAAGGGTTACAGACTTTGGGGCAGATCAGGTTAGTCGCATAGGGCGGGTAGTGCTTGCGCCCCATTGAAGGCAGCCCTGGTCCAGGGCTTGTAGGGGATATCAGGGAAATAGAACACAGGCTCACACAGAGTAACACGGGTAATAATGCTCTAATGCTGTTACTTACATTATCTCCATTTTCCGCATGTTTATAGCCACTTGGTGGTGAACCTAGAACGTCAATAGAAAGACAAATCAAGGCCGCATCCGTCTCTAGTGCTGTCTACATGCAGCATTAACTCTGTTAACCCTTGAAAGGTTACGATGATTTTCTGTTGTTATTCACGATTTTTGGACGCTGCCCCTACATCCTGGGCTGTTTAGGGAGATCATAAACAGTCCGTGGGTTTAAACGACCAAAACCATGAAATCGGAAATAAATAAATCACAAATAAATCACAATAAGGAAAACGAACAACTTTTACATAAATAAAAGCTAATAATAATAAATCATTTGTATTGGAAACTAGACTTGGGCGCCGACCAACTCTGTGTGTTCGTCTTCGCGGGGGGGAAAAAATCTTCGTGTTCTGCGAATATTCACCCGTTCCAGTGTTCGGTTCGGGCGAATATTCTTTGTGTTCGTTTTTTTCTTCGTCTTTTTTTTTATAAAGGGTTAATACAGGGTTAACGCGGTACGCAGCAGCTTCGGTGCTAGGATTTTAAAGGTCCGTACGAGGAACACTATTGTTCGCCGGCAGGGGCCTCCACTGCCATCAACCAATGAAGTGCAGCTGCTCTTCATTGGTTGATGCAAGATGAGCCCCCTGCTGGCAGCCAATAGAGTCTCTCGTACGGACTTTGAAAATCCTGGTACTGAAACTCGGCCTGGGGAGACGACCGGTCTCCCTGCTCCAGGAGTTAACTACATTTTGTTGGAACTTGAAGGTTCCCCGTAATGGTGACATCAGTGGGGAATTATTTTGATATTTTTTATATGCTCACTTTTCTTGCAACTGATTGGCTGCTCGGAGCTGTCAATCAGTGGCAGGAAAGGGCTCCGTTCGAAAGCAATGGGAATTGATCCATACAAACCGCAGACCCCCGCGTGCATCCACCAACCGCATCACGTGAAAAAAAAGAACCATAGGCATTAAAGATGGCTGGAGCGACGCTTTATGGTCAGCAACCTGAATCTGACCTTCTCTTCATTGATTGGCAGAAAGGAAATTTAAGTGAGAAGCTCCAGTTTAAAGAAATCAGTCCAAGAACTCTCTACGGACAACGTGATTACAGGAGAGAAGAAAGTTATGTCTTACAATAATGAAACAAATCATTTTTTTTTTCAATTTTACCATAATTTACAGCTTTTCTATGGTCTGTAAGTTAATACTTTGTCGTTTGGCAAGTCCGCATTAAATGGAATAAATGAACCATTTTTTTCCCCCTAACCGTATAAAATAAAAAAGGAAACCCATCCTTACCTCGTGACACCGCTTCACTCTGAGTCTTGCCCTTTTTGAAAAACAGGAAACCGATGACAATAACAATGGATAATATGGCGAGGACCCCTATGACGATGCCGACGATCGCACCAGGAGTAAGGCCGTCGTATTTTGGAGTTCCAACCTTTTCTGCATAAATGCAAAGAGTTAATAGAACATTTTTAATCACGGACTACTACGGGCCATAAAGTGGTGACATAGTTGTTTAATTAGAATCAAAACAAGATTCAAGTCCATGGATTTCAACCTTTCAGAGGTAATATTATGTGTATTTATGGAGATGACGACTTACATTTTAAGTCCTTGTGAGATATAAGGAAGAAAGGGAAAAAGGGAGAAAACGAAAAAAGGAGAAAAGGAGAAAAAAGGAGAAAACGAAAAAACGAATTGCCTGCCGAAGACTGTAAGGGAAAATGCTTCGGCAGGCAATGACCAGGTACTTCTGCGCTCTTCTGAGACTCCTTTTTTCTCTTTTCTCCTTTTCAGGACGGTACCCATGGCAAGAGTTTTAAGAGAATGCTGAGGGTATCCACACATGCCTGTTTACCATGGGGCACTGCCCCGATATATACAGTGAAAACATCTATGCCTTCCCTTCAACGAGGAATCGACTCACCTTCCACTCGTAGGAACACCGTGTCCTGTTTTAATGTGCTCAGCTGTATCTGTACCGTGTAATTCCCCTCAAATTCTTTTTTGAGACCTATGATGAGTAAAGAGCCATTTGCAAAACAGCTGGCTTCAGGGAAATACTGAGCCCCTGCTATCTGCGGTGGAGAAGAACCTGGTAAATAGGTTAATATTTGGGTTGACGCGCTGGGCATGCTTCCTTTATACCAGCTGATGCTTAATATATTCTCAGCCACATTAATGACGTTCAGAAGGACGGTCTCGTTTTTGTGTGGAACGCTGGGAATTAGCTGGATGTTCACTCCACCGCATAGGGGCATCCATAAGGTAAGGAGAACTGGAAGACAAAATCATGAAAAGGATGGAAATCAGGAGGAGAACATCAGCGTGTCTAATACAGAAACATGGGGGGCAGCTGCTTCTCTACTATACAACTGGGGAGCAGCTATCAGATTTGTATGTTGGCCAAGGTTGGTGGCCCGGTGGCCTTGGGCTTTACTAGGACAGAGAAGCCTACCAGGCAATTGCCCTCCCTAATGTGACACAGCTCTCGGCGGGACAGTCCTGTGCAAAGCTCCATCGTCTCTTTTTTAGGACGTCCTATCCCGGCACTATGCATAGAGAAGATGCACAGCAGCAGAGGGCCCATCGGTACGGGTCACGCCTCGGATAGTGACCTCCCGAACACAGCACTGGCAGGTGTCTAAAACAGAGGGCAGGGGACACAGGACTGGGAATCTTGCACACCCGGCAAATGCTCCAGCAGTACATTGGGCCCTGAGGCAGGTGGCCACCAGCTAAAGCAGGTGCTCACAGTTTGTTTCTTTGACTCAATAATTCCCTGGCCAACAGAGCTTACACCCCGTTGCAGGTCCGAGACTGCAGGCCCCCTCTAGCCAGAAAATATACAACATAATAAAACGTCTGTTAGTTGAACCTTAAAATGAACTGAGGCCGGAAAAAGCCTGGACATAAGACTCCTTTTTGGACTGTTGGTCACTATTCAGGAATATATACTACTGTTCAACAGTTTGGGGTCACTGAAATGGATCGGTAATCCAGCGCAGACCGGGTTAATGTTGTAAATGACTATTGTAGCTGGAAACGGATGATTTTTTAATGAAATCTCTTCACAGGCGTAGAGAGGCCCTTTATCACTCCCATCACTCCTGTGTTCCAATGGCCCTTTATCACTCCCATCACTCCTGTGTTCCACCGGAGTGTCTCTTTAAGTCATTATTAACAATTTAAGGGCAGGGCGCGGTTACGCAACAACAGGCCTTCAACGCACACAGCTCCGATAAAATTGAAACTCTTGTAGCGAATCACCTATTTAATTAAGGGGGCACTTTCTGCACATATGCAAGGGGCCATGACAGACCCCCACTGTCTGCAGTGTTTGTTGAGCCACCGCTGGAGCTTCTTGGTGCACATAATGCGTCCATGAACACGTGATCAGCAAAGCACATGTGGCATGGAAAATAGCTGAGGGGCAAATGTATAAAGGGGGGATTCCGCAGAAGTTCCCCCAGGCATTTGCTAAAGATGACGCCATCAACATTATGCATGATGGCTGGAGTGTCCCTTTAATGGATCAGGAACTGATATTCTTTCACACTAATACATAATGGATGCGTCCAATCCCTTACGAAAAATTACTGCAGTTTTTTCTGAAGTAATACTGCGGTTTTTTGGACATGAAAAAACTGCAATACTGCACTTTTACTGCAGTATTACTGCACTTTTTTTATATTGCAAAACTACAGTTGTACTTCAAAGTACTGTAGCTTTATTGCATTTGTACTTCCGTACAAAAATAACTGCAGTACAGTGAAGTACAAATGCAGTAAATGTGCAGTAAATGTGCAGTAATACTGCCGTAAAAGTGCAGTATTGCAGTTTTTTCATGTCCAAAAAACTGCAGTATTACTTCAGAAAAACTGCAATATTTTTTTTGTAAGGGATGATTTATTCACTCTGATTCAATGTGTTGGGTAATTGTTAGAAAAACAATACGAATCTGCCGATATGGCTGGATAGAGGAGCACAGAAATTCTGGTCTGGGCCGGTTCTTGGGCCCTGTGCGCTGCCGGTCGATGGGCTGGTTACAGAGAAGATCTCCCCAACCATCCCATTTAGACTTTGAAGGCCCGTGTCCATAGATTGCATCCAAGGCCCTATTTGCCTTTGGGACACAGGATGACGTCATGTCCCATCACTCCGTATTGAGCATGGCGGCCGGAGAGGGGGCTCTAACCTGGGTCAGGCCTGGGGCAGCGCCAAAGGTAAATACAACTCTGCATTTATATACAAAATGTTTTCAGAGTTCATTGTTAGCGAATTATTTAGAGCCATCAATGTAGCCGTCATGGTTGGCTTCATTCCATGGATCAGTGAAGCTAACAAATTTGCCAAGCAAATGTTCTACTGCGTATGGCGGCACCATGATGAGAAGTGTGGAAGGCCGCTCACCCTAAACCCCCCTTAACTGTTATTGTAGAGGCTAAGGTGCCAAAAGCATGGATGGGTTGGGGTACTGATAGGATGCAGAGGAGGTGCATCATCTCTACTACCTGCGTCGGGGAATTTAGCTTGAGCGACCTTCAAAACGTCATCGAGATTTGTTGATCTCGGCCTAAAACCACCAGCGATGACTTTCAAGTACAAAGTTCTGTCCGGTGATGCAACCTCTGGTTAACCCCATAGGTGTGTGGATTTTTTACTATATTTCCTTAACGCCGATCACTGACTATTTCGCTGGTGTGAAATCATGGAATAATAACAAATAATGAAAAATAAAAACAAACCCAAAATGGACCAAATACACTAAAATCGATGTAAATTCTAAATACAAAAATCTATATGTCGAGGGGTTAATTTTAAAAAGGAAGGTGTGTGGGTGTGTCTGCGTGGAGCCACCCGTGTTATCAGTAAACATTTAAAACTGCTGTTAAAAACAACAACAACAAAAAATAAAAAAACAGAAAAATGTAAAAATGGATTTAAACTAAATTTTAAGGAAACAAAATACATAGAAAAGAGTAATAATGCAGTTTTTAGTTAAATTAATGAGTAGAATGATTTGCTTTTAGAATAATAAACATAATATTATAATATATTGTATATCATTTATATAATATACAGTTATATGAATTTGACTTTTTAAAGTTTTTTTTGGTTTTTTTTTTAAATTCAATACTACTTTTCATGTTAAAAACAAGCCGTGCCAAAATACTAAACTCTCTGAAATCCCGCTTCCGAAAGGGGCAAGTGACAAATATATGAATATCATACACTGGAGCTTGTGGAATTCATTATGTTAAGTGGGCATTAAGGGGTTAAATTGGTACAGGCCCTCTTTTTTTTTTCTTTTCTTTTTTTTCTACCTTATGTTGCAATTTAAAACTGCACAACATCCTGCTTTTACTTCCTGAATGAAGCAGTGGCTGTTAACTCCTTAAGGGCAATGGGTGGTTCCTAAACCCATTGAAAACAATGCATTTTGAGCCAGTACATGTACGGGCTTTGTCATTAAGGGGTTAATGAGAAGCATTTAACCCCTTCGGTGGCAGAAGGAGGTGGCAGGACACACTGACCTCTCCCTTCTGGTCCAGGAAGGGTTAAGGACACATGAGGTTTGCTAAGAAGTCACACAGGGACAAAAGCAAGTCAAAGATCAAATAATAAGCCTAGGGCGGGGAATGGCTACACAAAAGAATGGCAACTGGTCATGTTTTTTAAGCCTAAACATATGCTGTTAACCCTTCTGTGACTGTAAGGGGTTCCATAAGGGGGGGGGGGGGTCAGTGTGACAGATCGGGCTTACCTGATAATAGCTTTAAGGCGCTACTGGGGGCTCCTTTGCTGTACCACATCTTGTCTTCTGGAATTGGAGGGCTGTCTTTTGAAAAGGGAGGAGGAGAAGCTTCGTGGATAAGTTTCACTTTCGCTTTCAAGCTCCGGCCTCCCCAGACCAGCACTTTGCTTCTTTGTAGCGCTCCGAATTATTATTATTATTATTATTATTATTATTATTATCTTTTATTTATACAGCGCTAACACTTTACGCAGCACTTCTTACAATACATAAATTCAAGGGGTCTGACAAAACGGGAACCGACAGACGGAGACAAACCGTCACATTAGGTGGAGGCTCGGCTCGCAAGCTTACAATCTAGAGGGGAATCTCCACATATAAAATCTTACCTAATCGTTGTAATACAGCTATCCTGGGGTGATGGACTGCACTGAAAAAGCTGCCCATTTACAATAACGAAATTACTGTTACCCCAAACATTTACCCCAAACGCGTTAAATGCCCGTTTCTCCTGCTGTAAAGACTCGGACCTTAATCAGTCGTTGGTCTTGTCTTAGATTCAGGAGCCGTATGTCTATCCCATGCATGTTTAAGTTCCCGTGCTGTATTACCCTCTACCGCTTCTGCTGGGAGGCCGTTCCATTTATCCACCACTCTTTATCTGATGAAATAAATTACTGAGATGCTGAGGAAATCTATAAAAATCTATGTGGTGTCAGCTACAAACATCTGGATGACAAGGTCACACATTTTATATATATATATATATAGTAAATATATGAAAAGCTGTGTTTTGTGCTGCATGGGACGTTAGACCTTTAATGTATATGATAACTGGTAGGTCCCTCAAACTTTAATGCCGCGGCCGCCTGACGACGTTACTGAATCACTGGAATCTTAGGACCGCGGAGAAGGTGGGGAGATACCGGCGCTGTCCTGGACAGACGGCTCACTGCTTTTGTGGGCAGTGAAGATCATGCGCCCAATATGCCCGACCTGCACATCTTTGTCGCTTATGTTGACTTCCGAATATCATCTATAAATGGCATAAGGGTAACTCAGCGTCTTAGCAGGAAGAAGTAACCACATCCACCACAATAAAGGGGTACAAGCGCTGCTCAAATATTTTGGGGAATGATCCCTCTTTTATAAAACGGAGAGGGTCTACAGCACCCAACCATCATAAATGAACCCTACACCAACCAAACCTATCAAGCGTTACGTTCCTTCACCTGGACACCAAAACACATTCCAAAAATAGGTTCCAAGTAAGAATTCTACAATTATTTGTCCAACTTTATCTTCTCCAGAAAAACTCTGGATCCTCCTCTGGGTATTTTCTCTGGAGGCATCTATTCTGGTTTTTTTTCTGCTCTGTCGTCCTATTTTTCCACCACTAGATGGTCCTGAAGTGTTTTTTTGTCTTATGTATTCTATGACTAAGATGAATGGAAATGTAGCTCACATATATGTAGAAGTTCCTCCTCATCTACATGCGTCGTGGACAGGTTTCGTTCACCATAAATCCTTTTTTAGTCATTCTGAGCTTATTTCAACATAAACCAAATGATCTGCTTTGAAGTGAAAAGGACGATCGCTCATCATTGATTATACCCCTGAGGGTCTGAAGGCGATTATCCAGTAAATCCCGATCAGGCTACCCAATGAAGACAGGAGACGTAAAATGGAGCAGGGTTTATTTCAGCCAAACATCTCACTTTTAGCACTTATTCCAAGCTCACTGTTAACAGATATAAAGTACCAATATTAGCAGTAAAGTCCTAATAGTTTACATAAACACATTTAAAAACTTTTTTCAGTACCCACAACACGCTGTTGTCTTAGATTCAGGAGCCATATGCCAATCCCACCTTATTTTATTAGCCTCTACCATGTCTATTGGGAGACTATTCCACTTATCTACTACCCCCTCAGTAAAGTAAATCTTGCCTTACGCTGACAGAGATGGGAAGATTCAAATTCTACAACTACTTTGGCATATAGTAAAATACACGTTCTGGAATTCTGACGATTCGCCCTTCCTTGAACCTCTTGAAACCGTACATCGTCAATGCTCTATTGAGACGTAGAATTTGAAGGCAGATCAGACTCAGCTCGTCCAGCCTGTAAAGACTCAGACCTTTATCAGTCCTAAATCTAAGACGAGACCAAGCACGGATTAAGGCTAAGAATATATTGCTTGTATTGTAGAATTATGGTAGTATTGGGGCAGGTTAAATACCAGGAACATTGCAATCACAAAATTTTGGAAGATGAAGGGTTATGCTCGGTCTCGACTGTTCCGTCCCTGCTGCTAAGCACGCTCATCCGTCTGGCGGGATCTGATCTTCTTTTGAAAAGTTTGTAGATCTCTTTCCTGAAGTTGATGCCCACAAACGCGTACACAAAGGGGTTGAGACACACGTGAGCGAGGCCCATGGTTTCTGTGACCGTCACAGCCGTGTCCAACATCTTCTCCAGCTGGCATGAGCGTTCGATGAAGCCCAGCCTTTGAAGAGAGTCGATGAAAAGAAGTAAGTTATATGGCATCCAGCAAAGCACAAAGACCAGCAGTAGACCCACAATGACTACTTGGGGTCGCCTTGAACGGTTGCTTCTAGACTGCCGAAGCGTGCAGAAAATTCTGGAGTAGAAGAAAGTCATGAGTCCTAAAGGAACCATGAAACCCAGGGAAAGGTTTATGAGTCGCAGCGTAATCCTCCACGTGTCAGCTTGTTGAGGAACGAAGTTATAATAACAGACAGCGTTTTCTACATGTCCCATATACCTAACATCTCTGAAGTAAAGTTCTTGCCATGACAACATGCAAGCCGTGCTCCAGACAAGGGCACAGATGATGAAGGTGTGGATGGGTCTCTGCTTTCCATGTAACTCCACCGCAAGGACAACGGAAAGATAACGATTTAAGCTGATGCAGACTAAGAAGAAGATACTACTGTACATGTTAATGGTGAAAAGTGCCCCCAACAGCTTGCATGGGACCAGACCAAAAACCCAACCATGGAGGAACTGAGTTATCCAAAATGGCAGAGTGAGTCCAAGCAGAAGGTCCGACACGGCCAGCTGAAATAAGTAGTGGTCAGATATATGCCAGCTGCTGCCCTTTCTACTCAGGACGTATATGACCAGTCCATTACCCATAATATCCAGAGCAAACACAAGCAAGAACACTACAGAGATTACATTTTGGTTGACTTGGGCAGTGGAGTCCATAAAGCAAGGTGGGATTAATGGCTTATCGGTAAATGATTCTTTCTGGGGGAAAAAAAAAGTTTTAGATTTTTATACTAGAAGTCTAATTCCAAGAATAATCCAGTAAATAATATAACCCATGCAGAATTGGGAGTTAGATCGATGTATGATGGCCATTTGCCAAGAGATGGAGCCAATGCTGTTTTTCCACAGAGAAGACAACCTCATGGCCCATCCACTTCTTCACCGTCAGTGGGGAGTGGATGTCAAATCAAAGCAGGGGTTATATATTTTGGAGAGGTGAAAATTAGGGGAGATTAAATATAGATTATTGAAGGATACAAATGGGGGGGGCATACACTGAGTGGGGGAGACTTGGTGGTAATCTAGAAGAACAAAGGTCTAAGGGGCAGATCATGGAGAAGGGACTAAAAATAAAGGCTAAAATGTTTAGTTAAGAGATGAAGGTAATATTCAAGTACTACAGGAATGCCAGTAATAATAAATATTCAAATAATTCTAAAATACTCAGGATCTTCTTAATAAGAGCTAATTTTATTTAAGGGACAATAAGGTCCATTGATGCTTCAGTCCCAGTAGTTATAGACTTGAATCAAAATATTCATTCAGTTCTCTGATTTATTATTATTAACCCTTTAATGATTCAGTTCTCTGATTATAATAATAATAATTATTATCAATTAGCAATACTTACATAATCATAGTCGTAGTAGGAGTAGGAGCTGTCGCCGCTTGCCATCCTTTAGCACTTCCTCCGCGAGGCTATGTTTAAGTATTTAACTTAATGGAGATGCTTCTTATCTTCACTTGGGATGAATTTTGGTTCTGAGCACAAGGCGAGTAGTAATAAAGAAAAAATAAGGGTTTGTGCCAAAAAAAAAGGAAGTTTAGCAGTTTATCAAAATTTCTGATCTTTTTTTTGTAAAAAAAAAGATACCGCAGAATAGCGCTCAACGTCTTGAGACTCCTCTAGTCTTGATGCAATTTGAATTTCCCTTTTTCTACATAGTGTTAGCACCTAAATTGTTTACTGTTTATTTCAAGGCAAATGGGGGCTTTGGAAACCTTGTTTCATGTATTTAACCCTTAATTAACATTTTTTTAAATCAAATTTTCACCTATAAAATGCACTTACTGGCCGGTTTATTAGGTAAACCCGTTCAATTGCTTGTTAGCACAAATAGCTAATCAGCCAATCACATGGCAGCAACTCAATGCATTTCAAACAGAGCATCAGAATGGGGAAGAAAGGGGATTTAAGTGACTTTGAACGCGGCATGGTGGTTATTGGTGACAGACAGGTTGGTCTGAGTGTTTCAGAAACTGCTGATCTGCTGGGATTTTCACCCAAACCGTCTCTTGGGTTTACCGAGAATGGTCAGAAAAACAGAAAATATCCAGTGAGTGGCAATTGTGGGACAGAAATGCCTTTTTGACATCAGAGGAGAACGGCCAGACTGGTTTGAGATGACAGAAAGGCAACAGTAACTCAAATAACCACTCATTACAACCAAGGTATGCAGAATACCAGCCCTGAACGCGCAACATATCAAACCTAGAAGCAGATGGGCTACAGCAGCAGAAGACCCCACCGGGTGCCGCTCCTGTCAGCCAAGAACTGGAAACTGAGGCTACAATTTGCACAGAATCACCAAATTTGGACAATAGAAGACTGGAAGAACGTTGTCTGGTCTGAGGAGTCTCGATTCCAGCTGCGACATTCAGATGGCCGGGTCAGACTTTGGTATAAACAACATGAAAGCATGGATCCATCCGGCCTTGTATCAACGGTTCAGGCTGGTGGTGGTGTAATTGTGTGGGGGACATTTTCTTGGCACACTTTGGGCCCCTTACTACCAATTGATCATCGTTTAAACGTGACACCTATTGGTGCTGACCATGTCCATCCCTTTATGACCACAGTGTACCCATCTTCTGATGGCTACTTCCAGCAGGATAATGCAAAATGTCACAAATCTCACATCATCTCAAACTGGTTTCTTGAACATGACGATGAGGTCACTGAACTCCAATGGCCTCCACAGTCACCGGATCTCAATCCAATAGAGCACCTTTGGGATGCGGTGGAACGGGAGATTCGCATCATGGATGTGCAGCAGACAAATCAGCGACAACTGCGTGACGCCATCATGTCCTTATGGACCAAAATCTCTGAGGAACGTTTCCAACACCTTGTAAAAAGTATTCCACGAAGAATGAAGACAGTTCTGAAGGCAAAAAGAGGTCCAACCCCTAATAAATGGTTCTCAGATTTGCTTTGATCTGAGAACCATTGATATGCCTAAAACTTCTGCCAATTAGGCAGTTATGGGGCAATTAGGAAATGACTATAGCTGGGTATGTCAACTTTGGCTTGGACTTACCTTGTAGGCTTTGCTGTTCCACTTAGACAGAATGTGTCTTTATGTATTCTATTAATACCTGCTTGTGTGTTCCTTAAATGATAAATTAGGCAGAATCTTACATTTATTTAAGAAATTCAGTTTTGGGTTTGAGTATTTACCAGCACTAGGACCACCAATACGTATAACTAATAGAGAAAGAGAAGAAATATTCAACACACTCGTGTACAAAGTATCGAAACAAGGGGCCCACTGACTCCCACCCCCTGCGTGTTAAAAAGATGAACGAGATATTGCCACAACCCAGGAACATGTAAGTTTAAAGAAGTTATATGTCTTCATTGTGGGGAAGAGTGGTTGCACGTACACGAAGCATTTACAACACTCACATAAACCAAGTAAACTAGAGTAGTGTGAACGTGACTTCAGTCCTAATGGGGAAGCAGCACTGGACAAATCTGGTGTTTTTTAAAAATAATGTTAGAGGAGACCAATTGGAATGGACCTTAGACATGGTTGAGCTTCCAGAACAATCCAAGATGTTGACCAACAAAGGCCAAAATTATTTGCATCAGCTGGTGGCAGGCAGATTTTAAGAGGGAGGGAGTAGAAACACTAGGATAGTCCCTTCTGTGGATGGCGATGGCGGCATTGATACATCACTGGACATTATGCAGACCAGAGAGTCATCAGATAAAACCCCAACATGGTCACAACTCAGGAGATTCTAAGACATTACATAATTAGTGTTTGTGCCGTCTGTTGGAAGACCCCATACACTCAGGAGAACAGATGCTGCTCACACATAAGGTTCATGATTGTTGCAGTTGTCTGTCACATTGAGCTCAGCTTAACGTGAAGATCCAGTTAGATTCTAGGAACTTCATGATGAAGGGACCGTCGTCTTAAGCCCTGACTTTCGTAGGGCATGCATAATCTTGGATGTTCTATGACCACCACGCTTACTTTGAGGCAGCTTTGGGTAGAGGGAGTCTTTAGTTGGAGGTGATATCCTTTATTAGGCCAACACAAAGTCCAATAAAAGAGTTTCATGAGCCTTCAGAACCACAGAGTCTGTCGAATAAGAGATATTCTCTTCGTGAGTTCGCACGGGAGCTCATCTAACTTCTCTTTTAGGATGATATGAAACCATTTACACAATAAATGACCAAACTGAAGATGAACGTTATGAAACAACTTCACAAACACAACCCACAGCTTACAACGTTCCAAAAAATGCCATCGCTGAATAAGGACCAGCTCAAGCCGTAAGGGTGTATTCTCGGGACCCCACTCACCTATCCCATGCTGGATTTTAATTGATTTTTATTGATTGATTTTGATTGATTTTGATTGATGTAAACCACATTCTAGATACGAACTGTAAAAGTATCTTCACTGTTGAGGTTGGCTGAAGGGATCTATTTGTTAAAAGTGGATCCGGAAGAAGAGTTGTAACTTGTTGATTCATTTTGAATGGCCGTTAGTAGTGGCTGCCCCAGCACGGCCAAATCTGTAACATCCATAAGGGTCTCCTCTGTGATTTAGGTATTCATTATTCAGGACCGGCTCACCCCTTCTTGCAGGAGAAACTCAACACGGGTTGGCTGATCAAAATGCAAAAATAATTTAATGACTGGAAACCTGAACTCTCCTTCGATGCATATAGTAGTATCGGTGTAAGAGAAGATGGAGTCTTTAACTGAAGTTGATACTTTTTATTGGACGACCATAGAAAAAAACCTAAAGTTGCAAAAGCTTTTTGGACCTTCGCCAGTTTTTATTTACCTGGAAATCCCTCTTTTAGTAAATAAACCCAGTTGTCCAGTTGTGAGCTGGGAGTAGCCTTTTCGCATGAATAGTTAAAGGTCCCAAACCGGCCAACGCAACCGAATGCGTAATTACCATTTTAATCAGTGATGTATTTATCTTTGGGGGTGCCCTAGGACCTCACCTACGGTCATCATCATTAACGCATTAAAGGCACGTAGCTCCGAGATATGTAACGGCACATTGTGTAGTGGGATACCGGGGGTCTCCAGTTTTGTAGCGGGGGGACTGCTACCCCCGGGACCTGTCGTCCTAGGATATATTAATACAGAATAGGTATGTGATCAGTGTCTCAATGTCCACCGCGTTCTTAGGTGTATACCGTATCTTAGATGTATACGGAAGCGGTCACAAACGCGTTCTGTGTGCAATGCATTATTTATTTATTATTTTTTTTCATTGATTATCGTGAATAAAATTGATATCCGTGTATATCAAGTACCACCCAGTCATAAGGTAGTAGATTTTTATTTCAGAAATACATATGAATTTTTAAT
This sequence comes from Spea bombifrons, assembly GCF_027358695.1. NCBI lineage: Eukaryota > Metazoa > Chordata > Amphibia > Anura > Pelobatidae > Spea > Spea bombifrons. The sequence continues at coordinate 27,944,485 of NC_071098.1, forward strand.
TTAATTGCACCGCAATGTATTCAAAATGTTGTTGTAGTATCATTTTTACTTTTTTGGGGGTCTTGCACATCTCTTGTTTCATTAAATTTGCAGATTTAACAGTATCCACATAAGGTAAGTTTAAGGTAACATATTTGTTGCAATTAATTGCTTAATATCCAGAGATATGTGTTATAGATATTTTCTTTATTAATTGCTGTTTGCTGCCCTCTTGTGGTCGACTCTGTGAATAGCACCTTTTGCTGAATATTGGTAGTTTTTTTTTTTAAGTCTGTTTTCTTGGAAAATAACATAAGTTGTATCAAGTTGTGTGTATACATATATATGTTTGGCTCATTTTTCTTTTGATAACTATCAAAATAATGCATCTACCCTGGGAAATGGATACCCTTGCTTACAAAAGTTGTGCCCCCATTCAACAGAAGGGCCATGGCACACGATTAATGATACATAACTCAGAAGAAATAATTGAATTCACCTTTTAATATCAGTATACATTAGCTTCCATCAAATATTTACATTTTAGATGTTTTTAGTAAAAAAAATAGACATTTTAATATTACCCATATAGCTGGGGGGGGCTCAACCCCACCTTGTTGAGCTTTACCAAGTAGTCATGTTGATTCAGAAACCGTCACAATGATACTAAAAAAACAACCAAAAATATCTGTATGACTTCATTAGGTGGCACCGTATGCAAATGACCGGGTACATCAGATAAAAGATAATTTGCATATGGTGACAATTGTTGAGGCTACAAAAAAATGCACATTGGCTTACAGCTGTGTTATGATAATTAGCATGCTTTAGCGCTACTGCCGCTGAAGAAGGGAGGACAAGGCAGCCCTGGCGCTTTAAGGCTGGTGGCTCCAGCACTGGCTCCATATACATGCTTCTATCTTCTAAGCATTTGAGTTTTTGTGTTTGTTTCGCTTCTCACTGTAAATTTTATAATGTTTCAATGGCAAACAATAAGCAGAAATGCTCCCCCAGCCTAAAGAACAGATCATACTGACCAGACACCACCATATTTAATCCTAAACTCAACCATAAGGGGGAAACGCACCTGGATAACTCGTAAAAATGTTCCCTATGCCCAGATACCCAATGTTCCTAGCCATAAGAGGGTCACCACCCAAACCTTAGACTCCAGGGGACTATGGGAAGGACTATAAGAGGGTCACCACCCAAACCTTAGACTCCAGGGGACAATGGGGAGGTAACAAGCCAACGTTCCTCACCGGAATGCTACTTATATCACAGGGATACACTTTACCTCACTGTTCCTCAACGTTTTTCTAGGCTTCTTTGCTTTTCATTGGTTAATGTGACATTTTGGGGGTATTAGACCTTTATGGATCTATGTTAAGGGCTTAGCAATAATGCCACGGCAGTTTTAATGTCCATAAGCCCTTGATTTTCTCATTAGCTAGAAGGTTTCAGAACCTGGATAGAGATGTTTCTGCAGATTCCGACCAAGTTGAAGACCGCGCCGAAGGCTGGCGCTTCATGTATCGTTCCTTGAGACCGGGGCAAAGACAGCTTGCTTGGCTCAGCAGCTCCATGAAGTAGTTCTTGAATTTAGCTCCAAGAAAGACATAGAGCACCGGATTAAGACAGCAATGGAAGTAACATAAGCCGGATGTTATTGTTAGCGCGTAGTCAAGGTTTTCCTCAGATTGACAACTGATGGTCACCACCTTCAGCATAATCAGCGTGTCGATGAAAGCCACCATGTTGTATGGCGTCCAACACAAGAAGAATGCCACCACAACAGCTATAACAACTTGGAGTGCTCTTTGCTTCTTAAAACCTTGAGATTTGACCAACGTGAGCATGATGTGAGCGTAACAATACACCATGCCAGCGAGCGGGAGCAAGAAGCCCAGAATATGGAACGTGAACGACATGAACAGCTTCCAGGCCTTAGAACTTGATGCCGGAAAAGAAGGCTGACATTCCGTCACGTTGGTGCGATATTCAGGTACGACATCGAAATACACCGCGTCGGGGATGCAAAGTAAAATGCAAAACAACCAAACAGCCAGGCAGGTCCAGTTGATGAGATTCGTTCGGTGCTTCTTGAACATCTGGACGGCGTGGACTATCGACAAATACCGGTCGCAGCTGATGCAGGCGAGGAGGAAGATGCCAGCGTAGAAGTTTACCTTGAAAATGGAGCCCACAATTTTGCATAGGATACCACCAAAATGCCACCCGGTCACAGCCTGCCCTGCCCAAAAAGGTAGAGTCAACACCAGAAGTATATCGGCTACCGTCAGGTGAAGGATAAAGATGTCGTTGCTCTGGAGCTTGCGCTTGTTACGCAGCAGGACAATCATTACTAGGGCGTTCCCGATTATTCCCGCGGCGAACAGGATGGCGTAGAACACGGGTAAGGTATCTCGGTCAAAGACCTTGCTTTTTTCCTGGTTGCATGGAGAGTAGTCGCCAACGTCCGAGGAACTTTCATACTCAAAAATGCTACTGTTTTCCTGGAAAAGTGGTGCAAATGAGCCATACAGAGCCTGTAAAGAAGTGAAATAAGTTGCGTTTTAGTAACAATGAAGATGTAGAGCTAACATCTTGTAAATCAGGAGATACATAAAAAAAAATAGAACGCCCCGGTCATCTGAAGCTCTCTATTTCAGGTGCTGTTTCAGTTGCACAAAGCATTAATTAGACTTTTCTGATTTTTTTTTTTTTTTTAAAGATAACAATTCAAGAAATGAACATTTTTTTCAGTTTCATTCAATTTACTAGGACACATTTTAAACGCTAAACCTCCAAGTCATGCTCTGTTCTACCGTAGCTCCCATCTCTACACCACTACTTTTCCACCATACGTTCCTTTAATGTATCGATGTGACCCATGGGGTTTGCTCTTATGTCCTCTCTCATCCTCCTTATTTTCTAGGGGTACCCCGTAATATGACTCGTTGCTTGGTACATTCTAATGGCCCTTCTAGAAATGATAGGCTGCTGTTGACTTTTCGCAAACCTTCTAGGCAAAAGAGAAGTTGTAGACCATTGCTCCAAACCCAGTCGTGGAACTAATTGGTTCCTCTGTAATTTAGACAAGTCCCAAGAGTCTTTGCACCCTCTGTGGCTTGATGGTCTACGTGATATACATCCAACTGGATAGACCCACCTCGTTTGTCTACTCTCTGCTACATTAGTGATGGATGGAACGTTGATGTTCTACAGCAGAACCCTCAGAGTCTCAGACAGAGGAACATCCCAGCAAAGGCACAAAGGGTCAGTTCCACTTATCGCCGAGGCGAGTCACAGTCCTAACTGAGAACCGCATTGCTTGATGATGTTGTTTTTCATCATTTACATAATTATTACTCAGTGTTTTTGTAAGCAGTTGGGCAATTTCTTTGAGTGTGAATCCGTGTGACCATGAAGGCGCTGTGTGCTCGATAATAACGCGTATGGGTTAGTGCATATCCCTGCGTGTAATGTATTATTTATGTGATGGATGGTGCTTTTGCACATGTGAGTGATAGTGTTTGTGTCTGTGATAGGGATAATTGTATCAGTAAAAGCGTCTTAGTGATTTATCTATATTCCTCGAGGTTGTAAGTTTGCCTTCTCCAGCTATTGTATCGGTTTGTTTTAGTCTGTCACTTCTAGTTTTGTCATACCCCTTGAATATATAAATAATAATAATAATAAAAAAATTAATCAAAATAATAACAATATTAATAATAATAATAAAAATATAAATATTAATCAAAATAATAACAATAGTAATAATAATAATAATAATAAAAATATTAATCAAAATAACAATAGTAATAATAATAATAATAAAAATATTAATCAAAATAATAACAATAGTAATAATAATATTTTAAATCTAATAAAAAACTATTTTTTCCCTGAATTAAATGTTTAGTTTTTTTTTTTTTTAAATGCCTCCCTAAAATGAGAGAATTTTTTTTTTTATATATATATATTTATATATATTTGAAAATATAATAAAATCCAAAATGATTGCCGCCTACACAGTATTTTTCTACCAGGAATCTTTTGCACTTACCGTGTAACTCATGATTTCTGCAGCCGCTCCTGTGTTCAGAATTCAGTCCGTTGTTTCACTTCTTGTATGATGTGTGAGCTCTGCAGCCTCCTTTTGGTTTGTGGTTGATGTATAGCAAGGTATCTGGTAATCTACAGATGTCGCTGCTATGATATATTGAAGGATTGGTAAAAAAAAACAAAAAAAAAAGCAAAAAAAAAAAACCCGGGACTACTTATCATACTCCCTGCGGTATAATCACCAAGCTGGACACGCTCACTAATGAAAGTCTATGCAGGAACGGACTTCATTAGCATTGCCATAAAGCATCAGCTCAGTGTGGAGTTTGAGCAGGAAAGTCACCCAAAACATCACATGACTGACTGCAACGGCGGCTCCAGGTCTGCAGATAAAGGGAGATTATTGGGGCAAAATGGGATAAAAGCATTTTTTGGGAATACTGACATTACTGTATACAGCGCTGGGGGGGGGTAATTGTATACAGCACTAGGGGTATATTACTGTATACAGTGCTGGGTGTTTATTACTGTATACATTGCAGGGGGTTATATTACTGTATACAGCGCTGGGGTTATATTACTGTATACAGTGCTGGGGGGTTATATTACTGTATACAGCGCTGGGGGGTTATATTACTGTATACAGCACTGGGGGTTATATTACTGTATACAGCGCTGGGGGTTATATTACTGTATACAGTGCTGGGGGTTATATTACTGTATACAGCTCTGGGGGGTTATTACTGTATACAGCGCTGGGGGGTTTTATTACTGTATACAGCGCTGGGGGTTATATTACTGTATACAGCGCTGGGGGTTATATTACTGTATACAGCTCTGGGGGGTTATTACTGTATACAGCGCTGGGGGGTTTTATTACTGTATACAGCGCTGGGGGTTATATTACTGTATACAGTGCTGGGGGTTATATTACTGTATACAGCTCTGGGGGGTTATTACTGTATACAGCGCTGGGGGGTTTTATTACTGTATACAGCGCTGGGGGTTATATTACTGTATACAGTGCTGGGGGTTATATTACTGTATACAGCTCTGGGGGGTTATTACTGTATACAGCGCTGGGGGGTTTTATTACTGTATACAGCGCTGGGGGTTATTACTGTACAAACTAGAAAAATATTTTTGTTCAAGTAGAAAAAGTTTTCCACGGGGCTTCTATTTTCAAGGCTCTTTTAATATGTAGATTATTATAATTATATAATTATTATAATATAAACCTTCTTCCCAAGTGTCCCTACTTAAGAGGGACAGTCCCTCCTTTGGTCTCAAATCTCTAACAACTTTATTTTCCGAACCAATTTGAAAATGATGAAACCCCCTGCAAATTCCTTCCTGTCTGTCTGCACCACCTGTTCTCGCTTTGATTGAACAGGCGAGGCGTGGATGGCTTCGAATGCCTTTCTATACAGCCGACACTTGCGCATGCAAGCTTTGTGGGTAGTAAACACTAATACCACCTTTCACACCTTTGGTGCAGATCTTTGTTTGCTCATTTTGTGGGTTCCTGTCCTGTGAAGACAAACGAGTATCTCAAACTTAAAACACGTGTTAACCCACACCTGATCAGTTTATATTTTCTTACAAATGACAAAAGTTCGACGACATAGTATGGTCAACTACGGCCTCATACCCCATGTAACAGACATACACGCAAGAATAATTTAACAAATTGGTTTCCATTGTCTCCACATACACTATATGGGCAAAACTATCGGACCATTACACCAACAGAGACTTTGATGACATCACATAGACATTAATATGTAGTTGGCCCCCCTTTGCAGCTACAAGAGTTTCCACTCTTCTGGGAAGGCTTTCCACAAGATTTTGGGGGATTTCTGTGGGAATTTCTGCCCGTTCATCCAGTAGAGCGTATGTGAGGTCAGGAGCTGATGTTAGATGAGAAGACCTGGCCAACAATCTCTATTCCAGTTCATCCCAAAGGTGTTCGATGGGGTTGAGGTCAGGCCGATCAAGTTCTTCCACACCAAACTCATCCAACCATGTCTTTATGGACCTTGCTCTGTGCACCACTATATGGAAAAAATATTGGGACACCCCTCTTAATTATTGAAATCAGGGTTTGGGAAATCTTAATGCTTCAGCACACCAAGACATTTTGGACAATGCTCTGCTTCCAGCTTTGTGGGAACAGTCTGGGGAAGACCCTTTTCTATTCCAGTATGACTGCGCCCCAGCGCACAAAGCAAGCTCCATAAAACATGGTTGGATGAGTTTGGTGAGGGAGAACTTGACTGGCATGAACTAGAACAGATAAGTGTATGTGAGCATGAATGTCTATGTATGAGTGCATGTGAACATGAATGTGTATTTATAAGTGTGTGTTAACATGGATGCGTATATGAAAGCATTTAGTGTGTAAGTGTTTGTGTGTGAGCATTTATGTGTAAGTGGTGGGAGATGGAGTGTGTGTAAGCATGAATGTGTGCGTGTTTGTGTGTTAGCATAGATGTGTATGTGTTGTGTTTATGTGTGAGCAGGGATGTGTATGTATAGGTAGTTTGAAAGGGAGTGTGTGTGTTAGATTGTGTAAGTGTGCCAGAGTGTTGATTGAAGGGTGAGCAAAGAAGACACAGACCAGCTGTTTGGGGGCAAAGATGGCACAGGGAGGCTGTTTGGGGTTAGGGTGGCACTGATAAGCTGCTAAGGGCAAAAGTGGCACGGTGGGACCCCTGAGCAATTTTCTAGGAAATTTCAACATGCATTGGCTAAGCATATGGCTGACAAGACCAAGGACCAATAAGGTTTGAGGATTTTACAGCAAGAGAAAAAAAATGGACCAAATGGATCTTATCTGTCCTTGAAAATGTTCTAGGTGTGCTGATCCAGAGGTCCCCCCACCCGAGAGGGCTTTCCATGCATAAAACTATGGCTAGTCCTTAGTGGGCATTGAAAGGTGGACTTCATCTGGAGATCTAAAGACCGTCTGATGGGTCTGATCATCAACTCTGATTCCCACAACTACCAGGACCGATCTGTAAGGATATATTGCTTTCTGCTTAAGTTTAGAAACCATGGAACTTGCTTGTTAACAGAAATGATAATTTTATTAGACATGTTTTGTTTAGATATTTATTTCTTAAAATAAACAGTGTCACCTTTAATGCGGGACAACCAGTACTCAGACCAGTATGATCATTTGCAAAATATTTGTGCATAAACAATTAAAACTAACTTATAGACAAGTGAACGATAATATTCTACAAACAGATGTCAACAGTACAAAGAGATAATATTCTTGTGAAGACCTTCCTGTGTACTGTACCCTCTAAGCTGTACGTGGTTTTCCTTGAACTACATCTCCGTGCGGTAAAGGTGTGAAGCACCTCGTTACCGTAGGAAATTGTGGTGAAAATTTAACAAGAGCACCGAGCTGCGTCGCTTACCTTTTGAGTAATTAAGAAAAAAATAAAATAAATTCAGGCGAATTTAAGACTTTTTGACGTTGATGTCTTCCATGGTTGTCTTCCATGGATGTTCCATGGTATGGGATTATTGGGTGTGTGGAAGTTTTAGCAGGACCCAATCTTTGAGGGCCAGGAATTCTGCTTATTCTTGTCCAAAAACAAGCAGTTTCATTAATTTTGGAATTGAGATGCCTGTGGTCAACATGGAAAATCCAAAAATTGTTGGTCTAGGGGTTTTCAGACCTCCCATATATAAGTCAGACGAACCGTGTTTGTCAATGTTAAAGATGATACTGTTAATCCGATTCTTTCTGAGAAGTCAAGGAAAGGTAATACCTAGGACATCTGTGACCCCGAAAACCTACCTCTAACAGAACAAAAATGTATCTAATGAAGTTAATTTCATTGTTTGCTCATTTTCAGGGTTCAAAATGCCTATAACACCAAGATCCATGGTCCTGCTTTATACAAAGTTGGGCATCTCCTGGTCTTCTGATGTTCAACGCTCATGGAATCAGATTATTTGATTGTTGGATGGGCTACGTATCGTAGTCAGGGTCATTTGATATGTGTCCATGATCCAATGACAGACAAAGCCATCAGGTAAGTCCATAAACCTGGTTGACTAGTTTTGTCCCATTTTTCTGGATTGCTTGTCATTATATCGTCGTAAGAGTATCTAGGGGAATGTGCAACCAGCTTTAAAGGCAACATTTCCACCAAAGTTCTAATTCTAAAATTCTAAACCTCGGTTTATGGTCTTCTACGGTCCTTTAAAGAGACTATGTTGGGCAAACTCAATACGTAGCAATGAGTCTGCTAAGATTGTCTTTGAGGCATGTAGGCTTGGACCATTATACTAATAGAGTATTAGGCTTGACCTTCTACCTACCAGCCCAATGGTTATGTATGATGTATAACGTCCTCCTTGCCTGCCAAAAAGAGACTGATGATGAAACGCTTCTTATAAAGATACGCCAGTCTGAATTGTTTCTTTGGGTATCATTTCTCTTTAGCGTACTTGTCGGAAAGGAGAAGTACTTTAAATCTATTTCTGTAGCCTGGATATCCCAGTAAATATGAGGAAGTGGCGGGGCACGTTGCAGAAATAGATGGTGAATAGCCACATGATTGACTATGGTCTAAAGCAGGGCCATAGGAAGGGTAGGAAGCAGCTGCAGCCTCCAGGACTGGTTGGGGAGATCACTGGCAGCAATGTGATTCGCCACGGGCAGTGTATGTGTATCTGTGTGTTTATGGGCAGTTGTGTGTAAGGGCAGTGTATGCGTATATGCTTGTTAATGGACAGGTGTGTGTAAAGGCAACGTTATGTGTATATGTGTGTTTATGGACAGGTGTATGTAAGGGCAGTGTAAATAAAACAACCTCTGTACAATTTTCCAAACTGTTTTCACTGTTTTAAGGGCTTTTAAGGGTTTTAAGGGCGCAACTACAGGGCTTCTATAGGGTATGGCTGCTTAGACCTACAGCATCTATACAGATACCAGTAGAATAACTTTACTCTTCCCCAGTAAGACACCAGACACAAATATGTGGGGAAGGGTTTGGCCACAGCTTTGTTAAACAAATATTCCCCGCCAGGCCAACTTGAGGACATTCACCACCTGCCAGCTGGATGTGGTCTATATGCATACCTCCCACCAGACCCGTTGTGCCCCTGGACAGTCCTGATTTTAAGTCACTGTCCCACTGAGCTTTCCCGCTTGGAAAATGGGGATCGCTGGTCATTTAGGGAGATCAGAAGATTGTAAACTGCTTTCAGATGTCGTCATCTGTGCGGTTTATGTGTGTTCTTTTTGCCCCCCCCATCAGTCATCGGGTGACTTTATTACTCATCTATCTGTGTATATCTCTCTCGCTTTGTCTGTTGGATGTTTCACTACAGAATTCAATAGTTTTTGGTATCGAAATTAATCAGGGTAATACCGGTAATAACAGTTAGACACAAAACAAAAGTGAAACATAGAAAGTCTTACTGTCGACAGAAATAAATTCACATTAACGTTAATTTCCAGCTTTACTCCTTTCCCTTAAAAGTAAAGAACTCATCTTTCAGCGTTCAGCATTGCGTTTTGGGTTTTTTTTTTAGTAAATGCTTCAGGATTTCATTAGTTCTTTCCACTTTAAATAATATCATGAACCATCCTCTCAGCGTTTACCTTGAGTCGTAATTTCTAAGTTTACGATAATTCAGATCCACAATAATATTTACATTCATACCTTACGTGTAGATTGTGTTTTGGCTCAAACCCACTATAAGAGTCAGTTTTCACTTTGCCAGAATACAACGACTTTCATTTCTCAGTATTATACGGCGATACCGTTTTGTTTTGATGAATCACGGTGTATAAATATATATAAATAAATATATATATATATATATATACATTAAAATTATGTTTATATATAATTTTAAGTTGGCCTAGAAGGAGGAAGTGAGAGCTGGTGACTGAGAAGCTGCCAAGTGGTTAAATGACCTATGTAGTGATTTTCCTCAAGTAAAAAGAAATCATTAAATGCTAGACCCCTATACAAGATTTTAGTAAATATAGTATTTTAACCCTTAGTCCCTGGTTCAGTCTTCTCAGACAACGTACTGTCGCAGTTAAAGAATCAATATATTGCCCAAAATTATATTTTTATTTCTTAATGCATTTTTCCTGGACCCCAATGCATTTTACTGCATTCAAATCGGTGCAGGCATTCTTAACCCCTTAATGACAGAGCCCGTACATGTACGGGCTCAAAATGCATTGTTTTCAATGGGTTTAGGGACCACCCATTGTCCTTAAGGGGTTGAGTTATTGGAGTTAGAAGAGGAAGCCCTCTGTCTCATTTAACTCCTCCCCCAGCTGCCGCTACTGAAACCAGGAAGTGTACGCCGGAAGCATACTTTCTGCACATGCTCAGTAGGGCTCTCATGGCACTTCCTGTGCAGCCAGTCACATGTGTGATAGCAAAACATCAGCAAACATGGTAGCTCTCTAAATCAGCTGACCCTGAGACTCTTGAAATATTACCTTCTATGTTGATATTTAGTAACTCCACTTAACTAAATGGCACCAATAACGAAACCTTGACTTGTCATTATTTAAAGATACATTTAAATGAGTCACCTGCACTCAAGCAGGGATACAAACCATAACAAAAGCACCAACTAGAAGTCTTATATCTTTTAATGACCCGTATGGGTCCACCACTAAAGCAGAAGGTCGCAAGCAGTATCGGAACTTAGGTTCTAGCTCTTAGTTCTAGAGCTGGATCTTATGACGTAAAGATTTGGTAGTAAGGGATCGGGATATGATGACCGTGCCACCGTAGGTTGAGCCCAGAGCTTCGAGTGACTGTGATACAAATTTACTAAAGAGTAAACCATTCCAAACCAGTCCTATCCAGGCCAAAACCAGTCTGCATTTCAGCACACGTAGAATCTTTAACAACGACATACAAGGAACAGTACCTTATCCGGGTTAACCCCAATACCTCCGTCTGACGTGTGGTTTTGGTGAAGTTTTGTAGACGCTTTAAAATCATTCTACTTACTCTGCTAAATGGAACTCTTTTGTATCTCGATGTAGCTTTAGAATCAGCATTTCTAGCACTTCTCGTTGCCCGGTCCCTTTCCAGAAATAATTCTTTAATCAAATAAATGTATTCCTTTTTTTTTTTTAAGTTGTTGCCAGGAGCATTTGTCGCGTTACACAAAAGCTCGTAAAACAATTGTTAGAACATATCTTAGATATACTATACTATAATACCGCCAATGATAAATTAGGGACACCCGGAACATTTTGTTGGTCTAAAACCACCAGCATTCACTTTCAATATCAAATTTAAGTTCAACTAATGGTTTTCTGCACGTGTGTAGTTTCTAAATCACTAACCGCTCCACACGCATGTGACTGGATATAATTATATCATATATGTACATATATTTTTTAGTACCCACTTGGCTATGTAACCTGGGATTTCTCTGGCATGCTTTTCAACAACATCCCCCTCCTTAAAATGCAGCCATACTGGGATTCTCTCTAATCCGTCACCAAGTTCACGTCATGAACGTTCCGTGGTGGAGCCTCTTGGTTAAAATGGCCCCAGGACTTCCTGGTTGTCCATAAGGAAACGAGGTTCAACCCTCATAATAGAGCTCAGTGGTTGGAGTGATGAAGTCAGGTTTCTAGCCAATGTCAAAGACTAGAAGGAGGATAGATGATTAAGTAAACCAAGGGGTCGGGAATGACCATGAGTTTGCATTAGATTTCCTGGTGGAAGTGGTAATGGACCATTGGGTTGTGACTTCAAGACCCAAAGTGACCCACCACCAACTTGTAGTGAGCATCCCAATGTGGCTACTCACTCATCTTGGGTTGATCACTATGTATCTAGTAACATCAAGTTGAAATAGAGCTTAAACTTGACTTCTTGAGATAAGTGGAACCAGAATTCATAACAGAGCTGTCCAGCTTGACCACCAATAGTGCCAGAGATTCACACTCAAGGAGACTCAACCGTAACTCAACGTTTTCTAAACTAGATGGTTTGATGTTTACCTCCAAGTAAGTTCACCTTACAATGATGTAAAGATTACGTATTGCCTGTGATCCAAAATATATACTTAATGATCGTTAATTTTCTCGATAAGTTTGTGATTTTAATTTAAGAGCAAACCAGATGTTAAGACGCATTTTTGCACTCTGTGGCTTGTGTTTTAAATATGATTTTTACCCTCATGCAGCTGCTTCCTCTTTTTTGTCTGGTCTTTATATTTTCTATTTTTAAGAAAAGATATGTAAGTTTCTTTTAAACTCGTGAAAAAAACCAGGAGAGGAGAAGTGGTTTGACGTGTCTCACCATTACGAGCTCCAGAAGAGGTTCTAAGAGGAAGGATATTGACATAATGTCCTAATGATTAAGGAAAAGTCCTTATGGCGGAGGATTTCATTTTAATTGCCTGAAAATACCCTTTTGTGCAAATCTGAATCCTTATTTGTAACTGAGAGATATCTGTACCCTTCATTAAGTTGGCCTAGTAGGACAGTGGATTGTGTCTCCAATTTTCGAAGCCTAGACTAGAAGGGTCTTACGCTGCTTAAAAATGGAACTGTTGTGGCTTTTTGCTTGCCAATTTAATTATTTAGTTCAACTATCGGAGGCTGAGATTGGTGGCAACCTGTGGCAGAGCCAGCTTTATCTAATCAGCGTCCTCAAGTTCTCTCCTTTCTCCTCCCCAACACTTACAACGGCTGCTTGGACCAATCAACAGCAATAAGGAATGTAACAATATTGTGAAGATACATACATGAAGTTGAATAATCACAAGGATCCTTAAAAATAACATGAACATAAAAAACATAAAAATACAATTAAAATAAAAATAAAAAATATAAATAAATAAAATAAAATAAAAAAAAAATACGAGCTCTCATCATATGGTGAATCAGCAATAGATATATTTATTGTACTAAAATTAAAAATGAAGGATTTGGGAATATTGGCGTTAATTATGGGGAAACTGTATATCTGACATAGATTTGTTATTATATCAGATCAATATTATGTGTTTAGCTATTGTGACCGCGTGATGTGCATTCCGCAGTGCATCGATGATTATTCAGTCTCTGGTTGGAGGAAAATACACTTTAGTGAAATTTACAAATGAATGATGGTGAGTCTTGGGTTTGTATGCAGTATGAAGCTAATTAATCACTGAACCGGTCCGGGGGGGCCGCATAGGAAGCTGGGTCTGTACATCATTCTACAAATCCATCACTTATTAGAAGAAGTGAATCAAAATATCGAGCTGTTGATAGATGAATAAATTACATATGGTGGAATGGAAGTCCATGAAATAAATCTGTTGTTGTCGGCTACCAGTTCATGTGAAATGGTTGTATAAGACTTTTTCTATTAAAAAAGATGTTACATTATGTCTCAGCTAATTGAATCATAATGTCTAACTTTTTATTTTCACTATTGAAGTACATGGTGATGTATTTAATTTTGGGGCTGCTCCAGCCCCCTCTCTGAGGTCATCCCAAATACAATAATAGGCTCTATTCATGAAATGGAATGTTGGCTATGATGTCATATTCCAGCAAGCTGTGTCTTAAGGGCAAGCAGCGCTCTTTAATGAAGATTGTGGACAAAAGACCTCCCTTGTAACCCTCCCATTATGCAGCGGGACACTGTCTGTCCTAAACCTAGTGGGTCTAGGCCTGGATACATCACTGTATGTTGACCCACAAAGTAGAACAAGAAGGGGGTATCTATACCAGGAGAATATATGGCACAATAATTATAAAAGCAAAATGAGAATTTCTTTAAATGATGGATTTTTAAAAAAAGTCCCAAATTAGGTCAATATAATAAAAATAAACTAAAGAACAACATTTGTCAAGTGAATTTACAAGATGTGACATTTATATCTGGGACTTCCTGGAGCTCTTCTTCTAGGAGAGTGGTTTTATGTAGGGTCAGGGCTGGTTACGGAAAGATTTCAGTGGGAGAGAATTGGGCTTGGAGGCAAGGGAAAAGTGGGCAGAACATAGGCAGGGAGTGGGCAGAACATGGGTAGGGACTGGGCAGAACATGAGTAGGGATGGGCAGAACATGGGCAGAGAGTGGGCAGAACATGGGCAGGGAGTGGGCGTAGTCACAATCTGCTCCTCCTCCTGAAAAAAAAGAAACTGACCCTGACACTCAGTAGAGCAGCACTTCATCCGGAGACTCTGGGTCAAACCTAGAGTGTTTCCAGATATTCTGAAGTGCCCGTAGCCCACTTTGTTAACAGCATAACCTGAAACAGTGTTGCCCCAGTCCGGACCATGCAATGCTCTGGCTGGATTGACGGCCTCCAGAGTACGATTTACTAAACATACAACGGAGATGATACATGGTCTCTATGCATTGTGTGGTCCTTTGTTTCAATATTCCGGCATTAGTAATTGTTCTACGTGGCTCTATTCTCGCATTAGCCCCTGTTCCACCTCCACGTGCCGGTATATTTTATTTAGTTGCATAGAGATTCTGTGTCTGGCGACGTGCTCGTTTGTTTATTGTATCAAGCCGTTTTGCTTTCCTCCGTTCACGCTCGTGTTGCATCTTATTTGTCTCGGTTGCTACGGGAGTATGTAAGTTCAGAATATTGTCTCGTAGCAGCAAAACATGTAAAAGATTCATCTCTGTTTCTGTATCTTGTCTTTCATGCTGATGGAATGAAACAGGTTGCCGTAGTTATAACCTTCAGCAAAAGAAAAAAATGATAATAATATACGTTTCTCCTCTGGAGATCGCTTGCATTGCTGTAGGGTTTTTGAGATCTTACTTTCTGCTCCTTCTACCTCGATTTCTCTGTAGACCTCAGTGTAGCATTTGTTCAAAATCCTATTTACATAATATTGTATGATCGCAGTGCGTATCTAACCAAATCTAAGGCGTACAGCTAAAGAGCTTTGCCCGTATCGTAAAAATATACTGGCAAGTATTGTCCCCCCCCCCCCATAGAAGCGGGTCTTCATTGTCTCACAACCGTTGTGATGTCACGATACACAAGACGTTTCCGGTAACATCATGAGCGCCACGGGGCCTGTGGCCAGTTTCCACCTACTATTGTTGGGGGCAGTTTTGTGTTCCCGGGGTATTACTGTGGAAGGTGGCAACATTGTGAGGGTTCCTCAGTAACACCAGAGGAACCGAATTCCATGTTTCACCCATCAGTCTACCTTTGGTCCTAAAAAAAGCAGAATCGGCAAATGTGTCCATGGTGTAATTTAGGTTGGGGGATGGCACTACCCACAGTGGCGCTTGTCTACCCGCCGCCATCCTCTCTTCTGAGTGCCGGGTTATGACATCATATCCTGGTGCTCTTCCTCTTGAGGACCCATAGCATGGATACCACATCCTAAGGAGGCTGAAGGTGACAATCCGTCATGGGGATTCACAAGAAGATGTTATACGACGTATTTCTTACTAATTTTGCAACAATGTAACTATGCATTAAGATACATTCTTTACTCTTCATTCTTGTTCTGAGAAATGACATCATCAGGCTCATTCCTGCTTCTTTACCTCTGGAGAAAATGGTACAGATGGTATAGAGATATCGGTCACAGCTGCTCCCTGTACAACCCTTATTAGTTATGTCACGAAATACACAATAATGTTTCACTTTATAATTCATGGGGTGCTCTGGTGGCCAAGCTCATCATGGACTCCTTTCATGACAGCAATACGAGCAGGCCCGTAGCATTCTTACCGAAACCCACAGAAAATATTCCTGCGCATGAATACTAATGCATACTAAGAAGATTGTTTACTTAATATACCAGATGTTAAGCTATAACAGAATACCCAGAAGGTAAGCAAATGCTTGCTGAATAGAAGTATTTGTGCCTAGAGGGCTGCTGATGGAACGCTGAAGATCAACAGCTGGTAAACATAGCGTTGTGGAGATATTGTACGTTATCAAGAGCTTCTTCGCTCTACGCTATGCACTTATTTTATTGAATTGCATCTACCACGGTTACTTCCGTTAAGAAACTGGATGAAGCTCTGAACAATTAGATGTCTGCCTTACAGGAAAAGTGCGAAATCAAGTTTCATATTCAGTGCCTGAAAACCCTTTCCAAGTCGGACAAATGTTTAAGTAATAAATCAACCCTCCCTTAAAGGAACCTTACCAGGCCCTAGTCTGGGCCAATACTCACCTGATCTGTGCTCCAGTGGCAGTTCAACCATCGTAGTGAGTATAAAAATGTCATGTCCAGCCTTTGGCCCCACGTATGTCATTAGGGGGCCAGGGGCAGTTCCAGACCATGACCTCAATAAAAGCACCCACACTAACACACACCCAGACGCTCACACTAACACAACAAGACACTTACACTGCCACAGACAGTCACACAAAAACACTCCCAGACACTTACACTAACACAACTAGAAACTCACGCACACCAAGCCACACACACTCAGACATTCACACTAACACACTCACACAAAGGCACTCGTACTGGCATACCCACTCACACTAACACTGCTACAACCATACACATTGCTACACACAGACACTAACCCACACATGGACACTCACACTAACATACCTAGAGGCTCACTCTAACACCACCTGCCATTCAGAGTAACACACATGCACAGACAGTCACACTAACACACACAAACACTCACTATGGCACACACAGCAAAACACTTACACTAACACACACCCAAACACAAATGCGTCCATGGTGTAATTTAGATTTGGGGATGGCACAACCCACAGTGGCGCTCGTCTACCCGCCGCCATCCTCTCTTCCGAGTGCCGGGTTATGACATCATATCCTGGTGCACACACAGCAAAACACTTACACTAACACATTAACAAACCTACACACACACACACTAACATACCTTTACTTTAGATTAATGTGAATAATTATAATTTCCGCGTGCATGCCATAGACGAGCATATATTTCATGACATTGTTTCCGCAGTACTTCATGGACACCGGCGTTCCCGCAGGAAGAGAACAGTCATTATGTATATGTGAATACCCTGACGGGGAAAAAATGGCACTTTTAGATTTTTTTCTTTAAAAAAAATATTACATTGTAGATATGCTTTGGTTAACATCATATTTAACTATGAGTGTCGTGGGTTGGAGCCTGAAGCACATGGAGGCTGCTGGTTAGGCAACGCTCCACTATTAATAATGATAATAGATATTTGTTTTTGTAGACGGAGTACTTAATAAAACATACTCAGCGGTACCTTGAATTAATTAGCATGCGGTTCAGTAAGCCTGAGAGCAAATTAGTAATTCTGAAGCTCTTTATATTATTCTATTAACTCTTTGCGTCGATGATTCATTTGTGTTTAATTATGGAATATCTTCTGTACGTGAGGCAGAGATCTAATTTCAAATATTTGATGGGTTGACTGCCTCGATGCCTCCGATTCTATGTATCTGGCCAATGACGTGGAGTTTGGGGACATCTGAAGTCTCTTCTTCGGATGGAACTCCATCTCGGGGGTAACGTTTGTCATAAATTTGGGATACGGCAAACTTCTAAGAGGTTTCCATGGGATCGATAGAGGTCTTAGATCTGAACTATTGCTCCTGTTGGAATTATTGACGGTATCACCAGATTCCGTGGAGAACAAAGAGGGTTCTTCACCAGCCATGACAACATGTCTACATATCCGCTGCTAGCCTGGAGTACGTTTCTCATTCACGCAACCTTCTTTAGCTGTTAACACTTCATAAAAGCAAACCAAACTCTCACTCCTGTTCCATTTTTAAGTAAACCGGTTGTTCGTTTAGATCGGGGGTTTTATAACCGTGTCTTTAAGAAAATTGAAGGCATCAAAAGATTGCATTGATCTTCTTCTCTGTTTTATAGCTTGAAGTGACGTTTACGATGCAGTGAATCCTGACTTGATATTTTTTTTTTTTGTATTTATTTTTATTACTACCAGGGCCTTTCTGTTGTTTATTCCAGATTTACGGTCAGTATATTTGGTCTGAGAGTAGGACTGGATATTTTGAGTGGTTATAAATCAGGTGAATGATATTAGATGGCTGTTCCAACTTTTTTCATAAAGTAGGAGAGCGTTTCAAAAACATTTGATGGTCCCATCAGTTCTAGAACATGAGACGGGACAACATTCTCCCAGATCATTGCCCAATATCTCCGCTCCCCTAGGACCATTAAATGGTCCTTCTGATGTCCTCATCCTTTCTTATGTTGGCCAGATAGCCCATGGAGTTCCACTTTGGGGTTCTTTTGAGGTTAGGTTACTTACAGTACCTGTTTACAAACTAATATGTACTCAAAATCCCTGATTATGGACCATATGGTCTACTACGCTACGAAATCTAACGTCCTTAATTTGCAAATTGTACATAGTATCACAAAATGAACCGAGGTGCACGTATGTCATATATCGAGGGCTTTTTACTTTTGCAGTAACAGACAAGTCCACGAGGAGGAGCCAAAACTCCTTACAACGCAGTGAATACGGACACAATAAAAAAATAAAGATCAATCGAAATGCTTACTTGACTCCATCATGCCTGGGTCTAATGGTGACAGGCCTCTAGGCACATGATATTTTTTGTCTCCGTCACCCACTATACTAAGCCCTCCAACAATGAGGCATTAAAAGTCAGAAAGTTGAAAAGTGAACATACCCAGGGCAACCTTGCCGTCCTTTTGTAGCCAAACCATCTCATTTTGCTTAATTCTTATCCATAAATACTTGAAATGTGGATTTTCACAGCAGAATCTATGTTTTTCAGATTCCTACAGATTCCAAGTCCATTCTTATTTCTGTTTGTACTTGTGAAGGCAGCGTTAGGCCCCTACATCCACCAGCCGGCCCAACCATGTAAGTGACCAAGACGTTGGCCTTGGTGGGGATACCACTGGTTGGTTCTTCTCTAGGTCGCCTAAGGCATCAAGGGATTTGTACATGTTACCGTACAATGGATTTCTGATAGGAAGGGGAGACGGAACAACCCTAGAGTTATCCGACATTTCAAGATCTTAAGGAGAATGTCAACTATGGCGTGACTCCCCATGCTATTTTGGAAAGTTTTGGCAACTCGTACCATGTGTCATGATCTCAGAAACTAAAAGGCAGTTCCTGGGGTTATAAATAATGAGAACGACAGATCGGTGATGTTATTTGTAACCTGGAACGGCACTAATATAGTAGAAAAATGTGCGCTGCAATTGATACAAGGTTTCTCTTGACCTGCTGATCGTATTAAACGTTCATGCGCAATTTAGATTACATTAGTCTTTGGAGACGTTCTTGACCTTTATATGTCTAAATTAGGTTTGTATCTCCTGCTGAGCGAAGCACAATGCTTTCTGGATTGGAGACTGATTAAGGGACAAGGGAGGGGGGTAAATTGCATGTGATTTATTTTTCCTTATATACAGTTGTGTGTCTACAATGTAACTTTTGGTTTAACTAAAGAAGAAACACTTTGCCAGAAAAAGTGTAGTTGTAAATCACACCAGGAATTCTGAAAAATACATCATATCCTATGGATACCTGGAAACTCTCTGGGTTTACACCTTGAGTCTCAGGTGGTTTGCCCCAATCTAAGGGTTACAGGGTAAAGGGGCACATGGAACCTCTTATTCTACACTACTGTGGTCATATATAAGAATCCCAGTTGGGAATATGCATGTTATGGTTGAAATCCCTCCTTGATTGCAGGTGGGTCAATCTTTCCATGAGGACTGGTATTGGAGCCATTTGGTCAATCACTACACATAATCTTTACAGTGGGGTATTAAAGGGTTAACATTCAAACAATCTCAGGGTCAGTTCATTTAGAAAGGTCCGAAGTATGATACTATTGAAGGGGAAACCCTTTCAGTGCCATGTTGGTTGCCGAGATGCTAATCCTGGGTACCATATCCCCAACAACGCATAATTTCTCACTTATTTGACACCCTGTGGGTTAAATCCAAGAGACGAAGTTCTTTCATAAATCATCTTGTATAAAGGGTAACAGACAGGTACTTGATGCTTCCTGTTTCCTGCCAGGATAAAAGTTTGCGGTATCGAGCTTCCTGCTGAGTGAAGGCCTCGGTGAGTTTACAGGCCCTCCATTGAGCTGCTGTACGTTGCTGAATAAATAAGCGCGTTTTAATATGTAGTTTCAGAGCCGGATAGTTTGAGGAGGTGTACTAGAGCTATTAAAGTGTCTCCACGATCTAAACTGAGTTCTAAAAGGCCAGCGTGAGGCTCCTTGGAAGATACTTCCCCACTTTGGGACCTTAATCCCTCGGTTAGAATGTTTGCTGGGTATGAGAGTATTGCCGGGTTCTACAGCCCTAAAGACCTTCTTCTGGAAGCCTTACCCAATAACATAAATAGCTATCAACAATGTAAAAAGTCAAAGTTTAGGTCAACTATACCCTCCAACGTACCAGAGGTCCACCTTCGTTGGTGGTTCTGTACGTGGATGTGTGCCTAGGGGCCCCGGAAGGCTTCACATTCTATTAAAGAAAACGTTATAATGGTATGGGAGATTTTTAGAGACGTATTAGAACAGAACCTTCTAATTCCCGGTGTTGTTCTTTAGTAATCAGCGGCTTCGCTCATAAAAACAACAATCAATCAGCCAGGGTGACGACTACGAGTGATGGACATCCGCAGACAAAAAGACTCAGAGCTTTGCGTGCGGTACCCACCGCTAATTATTGACCGAGCTTGTAGTCTAAAGACGTAACGTATATTCCACAACGTGTCCTCCTATCTACTTCTTCCCCCCAAAGAGCTAACACCTGGTTTGTCGATTTAACCCCTTAAGGACAATGGGCGGTCCCTAAACCCGTTGAAAACAATGCATCTTGAGCCCGTACATGTACGGGCTTTGTCATTAAGGGGTTAAAACGCCGTAATGAGCTGGCAAGCAGGGTTTCGCTCGCTGGTACTAAACGGTACCTCTGCTTCCTTTCGCTGTCACCGGCGTGTTATTGGAAGAAAAATCACAGCTTGTCTGTTTAGACTTAGGGAATGACTGATGGAGCCATTTCAACCGAGCCAGAGGTGTTAAAAATACAGCGAAGCACGCCGAGGTTCCCTAATATCCCTACGGCTTGTCACGTTCCATGAAGTGCAATGCCTTTTCTTTTCTCTGCTCGGATTTGGGCTGACAATTCGCCCCCCCCACCACCATCTTTGCCATGTTGGGGAAGGACAGGGATCAGCCCAATCTGGATTTGCCTGACATATAGAAGGCATGCATGAAAAGCTGTGCTTCCGCCCCAAAATCTGCAACGAGGACTTCTACAAATGTCGCCATGAACTAAAGGGAATGAGGGTTTTATACTCTGCAAAACAGATTGAAATGTAACAATCGGATGATTCCTACAGAGAAATAGATGCCTAGCATAATTATATTTTTTATAATGTCTACTATTTTTCTATTTTTCAGATATATTTGGAACTATGCTATGTATGATATATATATATATATATATATATATATATATATATATATATGTGTGTGTGTGTATTATGTACATACAATATATATATAGATAGATATATAATTAATTACTAATACGTCAATAATTTGATGACCGTAGATATTTAATTTGTCTTTCCTAACAATTTCATAACAACCATCCTAACCACGCGTTTCCTTGGTGTCTTTCCCTTTAAATCGATTCTTCGATGGCTCTTTTGAAGTGAAACAGTAACTTGTAAATCAGCAACGCTGTAGCGATATGGATTTTAGGGGTAGGATCGAAGCCTGCCCCCGTTGGAGTATACTCCTGGGGGCCTCCCCGAACAGTCGCTACCGCAGATGGCTAATGAATCACTTAGCAGACTTGCCAAAGCTGTCTCCTTTATTTTTGTTTTATGTTGCAATATTTATTCTAGTCAATGCTGAGCTATAGGAATTGTATGGCTACTTGTATTTGTTATTCTTGCTTCAGGAGTGGCATATATAAATATATACAGGGCCTGACTGGCCCACCGGGATACCGGGGAATTTCCCGGTGGGCCGGCAGATTCGTAGGCCGGGCGGCTGGCCGAAATCTAATCTAAACGGCCGGCGCTACTTCAATTCTTTTTTTTATTAAAGTATTAAAGCAGCGCCGGCCGGCGGCATCAGCACTCAGCGGCCGTGTGCGATGGCCGCCTACTGATGGGAGCAGCGTGAGGGGTGAAAGCTCCGCCCCCTCGCAGGACCTTTCACCCCTCACGCTGCTCCCATCACTATGCGGCCATCAGATTAATGGAAATTTAATCGAAACGGCCGATGCGTGCTGACACCGCCGGCCGGAGCTACTTTAATACTTTTTTTTATTTTACTTTATATGGCAAGCCGATCCGGCATATTCAATTTAAAAAAGCACGCATCGGCCCTTTCGATTAAATTTCCATCAATCTGATGGCCGCATAGTGATGGGAGGAGCGTGAGGGGTGAAAGCTCCGCCCCCTCGCACTCAGACTGCTGGAGCACCGGATGTCCTGTCACTGACATCCTGTTTACATAGAAAACGGCGGCCTGCAGCTACCAGAGGACGGAGGCCAGGATGAAAAAGCCCCAAAGTGGAAGAAGTAGAAGGTCAGTAAACAAATGTATTTTTTTAACAAACTGTATAATATTTTTTTATATAAAAGCCTTATGCCCCCCCATATGCCACTCTGCCTCCCTGATATGCCTTATGCCCCTTTATATGCCACTCTCCTTCCAGAAATGCCTTATACCCCTATATGCCACTCTGTTCCATGATATGCCTTTTAACCCCCTAAATGCCAGAGTGGCATATACGGGCTACAAGGCATTTCTGGAGGCAAAGTGGCATATAGGAGGTTAAAATGCATATCATGGGGCAGAGTGGCATATAGGAGGGTATAAGGCATATCAGGGAGGTAGAGTGGCATATGGGGGGCATAAGGCTTTTCTGGAGTGCCCCATGGTATGCCTTTTAACCCCCTTTATGCCACTCTGTCTCCAGAAATGCCTTTTAACCCCCTATATGCCACTCTGCCTCTATAAATGCCTTTTAACCCCCTATATGCCACTCTGCCTCTATAAATGCCTTTTAACCCCCTATATGGCAGAGTGGCATATAGGGGTTATAAGGCATTTCTGGAGGCAGAGGGGCATATAGGGGGTTAAAAGTGGCAAGTCTGGGGCAGATGTGCATAACTGGGGGGGCAGGTTGGCAAATAAAAGGAAATATAAACAAAAGCAAAAAATGTCTCAATCTAAAAATGTTTGAAGTAGTAAATGTTTTGATCCCATTATGTGTAATATATTTCATTTATTAGGGCCTTTTAACAGTTTTGCTTTCTGGTATTTTAATACAAATAATATGATAAAAAGAATGTTTTATAGTTATTTGTATGGCAAATAGTGTGACTCGGGTGTGTATAAGGGGTGCGTGTGGGTATAAGAGCTCAATCGCGAGATAAACTATATGGGGCTGCTCTCCAAATGTTTCCAGGGCTGCTTTTCAGTCCCAGTCCGGCCCTGAATATATATATATATATATATATATATATATATATATATAGTATAATATGATTATATTATAATAAATATAATCATAGTTTTTATAAGGACCCCCCAAGATTCTTGTTATTCTTGCTTCAGGAGTGGCATATAAATAAATAAATATAAATATATATATATATATATATATATATATATATATATATATATATATATACACATTTATATACAAACTATAATATGATTATATTATAATAAATATAATCATAGTTTTTATAAGGACCCCCCAAGATCTTGAAAGCACGGTGTTCTGCAAGCGAGCCGTTAACTGCAACAAATATTTTGTTTTCAGAGTTAAAAATACATGATTTTTAAATTTGACAGCGCTAGTTGAAAAAAAAAACAAATGAAAAATACAAATTCCAGAACTCTTATGTCTTCTCATGACCTACATCACATCTGTTGTCAGAAGTATGTTTTCTGCTTGAGAAATCTTGAAAAATTTGACAAAATCTTACTTGTTAATTGAGGCAAGAAAAATACGCTCCAAAAATATGGCTTTTGCTACAGATGTCACTTCAGTTCAACTTCAATATTTTTATATTTATTCCTTAGTCGTCGTCGTTAAGGTTCTATAAAAGCTAAAGAGCTAGCAATCGGTTACGTCGAGTACAACACCTTGTTGCCGCATCAATCCGGTAATTACCCCAATGCCCCCCGTCTGCACTCGTTATTGGAAGACCCCATTTCTTCGAAAAGAAGAGCCTGTTTGCCTACTTAGCATTCGGCTATCTAGTTAGAACCTGTATTTGGCCATTAATTGCCAGAACTGTTAGCCCTGAGCATTAAGGTCATCAGAAAGTGTCATTCTAAAGGGCCAGAGGCTTAGATGAAAAGTAAAGAGCTTTTAGTTTAGTGACAGGGTAGTAGATGAGTGGAACAGCCTAACAGCTGGAGTTGTAGAGGATAATACAGTGAGTGATCTGCCGGCAGGTTCCGTGTTTTTTATGTTTGCTGTAAAGTAGGGTTTTTTAGTAAATGGTTGGACGGAGCAGGCAGAGAGTTCTGTGGGGTTGGTCCTGGTGATGGAAGGATCTGGTGAGAGTTTATTGTTGAGTTTCACAGATAATATAAGACAGAATCTTGTGTTTAATGCAACTTAACATTTTTATTTTTAACATACTAACCTATTCTAACCTATTCTAACTTATTCTAACGTATTCTAACTTATTCTAACTTTTTCTAACTTATTCTAACTTATTCTACAAGCAACAACAAATGCGATGACTTAATCATCCACACGCACGCCCTTCTTCATAATCCTCCTATTCCAGAATGACAGGAGTCTGCTCAGGAGGCCAGGTGTTTTTTGGCTTGATCTGATCTTGGGTCTCCATTTGCAGGGAAAGCACCCATGTTTGCCAGCCTCCTCTTCTTCCTCATCCTCCTTTTCCTCCTCCTCATCCTCCTCTTTCTCTTCCTCTTTCTCCTTATCCTCCCCATCTGCATCATCATCAGAAATAATGATATCATCATATTTTGGGTGAGGAGTAGGGAGGTTGTTGTTCTCCTCCGAGTCGTCCTCCTCCTTGTCCTTCTCCTCTGTTTCATCTGGCATTAAGATGAAAATGTCAAATGGGTAAGGAGTAGGGAGGTTATTGTCCTCCAACGACTCTTCCTCCTCCTCGTCATCCTCCTCTGTGTTATCTGGCATTAGGATGTAACAGTCCTCCTCCTCAAAGCCAAATGGGTTAGGAGTCGGGAGGTCATTGTACTCCACCAATTCTTCCTCCTCCCTGTCTTCCTCCTCGTCCTCTTCCTCATCCTCATCTGGCATTAGGATGTAATAGTCCTCCTCATTTAAGCCAAATCGGTTAGGAGTCGGGAGGTTATTGTCCTCCACCGACTCGTCCTCCTCCTCATCCTCCTCCTCTGTGTCATCTGGCATAAAGATGTAAAAGTCCTCCTCATTTAAGCCAAATGGGTTAGGAGTCGGGAGGTCATTGTACTCCACCAATTCTTCCTCCTCCCTGTCTTCCTCCTCGTCCTCTTCCTCATCCTCATCTGGCATTAGGATGTAACAGTCCTCCTCATTTAAGCCAAATCGGTTAGGAGTCGGGAGGTTATTGTCCTCCACCGACTCGTCCTCCTCCTCGTCCTCCTCCTCTGTGTCATCTGGCATAAAGATGTAACAGTCCTCCTCCTCCTCAAAGCCAAATGGGTTAGGAGTCGGGAGGTTATTGTCCTCCACCGACTCGTCCTCCTCCTCGTCCTCCTCCTCTGTGTCATCTGGCATAAAGATGTAACAGTCCTCCTCCTCCTCAAAGCCAAATGGGTTAGGAGTTGGGAGGTTATTGGCCTGCGAATAGAAATAAAGTAAATCATCTTTTTCTTAAAATTATCATGAATTCTAAATATTCAATTAAATTTATAAAATTAAATCATTATTACATTATTTAAGCAAAACCTAAGAACTGACCGTATGGGCCCAGGGAGTCTCTATTTCTTCCAAGGGAGGAGGCTCGGGGTAATATCCAGTATCATCCTCCTCCTCCTCCTCTTCCTCATCCTCATCTGGCATTAGGATGTAACAGTCCTCCTCCTCAAAGCCAAATGGGTTAGGAGTCGGGAGGTCATTGTCCTCCACCCATTCTTCCTCCTCCCTGTCTTCCTCCTCGTCTTCTTCCTCATCCTCATCTGGCATTATGATGTAACAGTCCTCCTCCTCAAAGCCAAATGGGTTAGGAGTCGGGAGTTTATTGGCCTGCGAATAGAAAGAAAGTAAATCATCTTTTTCTTAAAATTATCATGAATTCAAAATATTGAATTAAATTTATAAAATTAAATCATTAGTAAATTATTTAAACAGAACCTAAGAACTGACCGTATGGGCCCAGGGAGTCTCTATTTCTTCCAAGGGAGGAGGCTCGGGGTAATATCCAGTATCATCCTCCTCCTCCTCTTCATCACCGGCGATGGTAATGATGGAAATGGCATCTCTGGTAATGGTTGTGATGGAAATGCCGTAGACATTAACGGTAAGGATGAAAACACCGTAGTAGGAAATGTTCATGATGGAAAGGCCATCGTCCATATAGGTGGTGATGAAAATGCCACCTTCAGTGATGGTAAGGACAGAAAGGCCTTCCTCATTAACACCAAACTGTGGAGGTGTTGTGAAATAGTTTGCCTGCAAATAGAAAGAACATAAAGCATCTTTTTCTTCACATTTTGATATCGTCATAGAAATAATCTTTGTGTAGAAATGAAATCTGGCCCAAACTATTCATACCTCATCGTATCTCTCATCCATGGTTAATCTCCTGAAGAACTCGCTAAGAGCAATGGCACCAAAGCTGGATCTGTAGAACACTCCTGACCACCTGCTGCTCTACTGATGGAAAGCTTTGTCTGACTTGAGCTTACATGGGTATCAACAATGACATCACAAAGATTCTGTGACATAATAGTAGGAGCTTGGTGTTGTGAGCAGGGCTTAGTTACTAGATACCAGCAGGATATTTTCTGAATGTTTTAATAATAGAATCAGACTAATTAGACCCAGAAAAGCAAAATAATTTTTAGTTGTATATGAAATGGATAACTAATAAAAACTGTCATTTTTTAAAAGCTCAAAATTGTTTTGTTATGTGCTGCTTGTTTATCCATTGTACATCGCTGTGGAATATGATGCAATCAATCAATAAATAACAATAATTAATAATAATAATAATTACAAAGTAAAGATTTGCATTCATTGCCTGTATTCTTTGATAAGATAAACCATTTTACAAACATGAATGCGTTCATCTATTAGAATAAAAAAGTGCGGCTGATGTGAATCTCCCACCATGAATCATTGGAGCTTTAGAGATTTAGTTAATTTTATTCATATTTGGATATATTCTTTATTACAGTTGGATTGGCAAAAAAATAATAATTATTAGAATTATAATAAACAATTTATTTATTAATTTATTAATTACAATTAATTAAGTTCACTGCAGCAGCAGAGTAATTCCTCAACCTACCACCAGGGGCGCATCAGTGCAAAATATGCAAAGCCATCTTTTAACTCCCTTTAACTATCCTTTAACTGCCGCAGTAACCCTTTCACTGCTGCAGTGCATGACCACATAAAAACAGATCTGCCATGTCTCTCAAATATTACATTTTAGCATTATTTAAAAAAAAAAGTCTGAGAGAGATAACTCCAGGACAGGAAATTCATTGATATCCAGGTTTAGTTGCCGCAACTCTCATCTTTCTTTTGTTTTTAACCAAAATATCACCAAAACAATTACACCGATTGCACAGAAGAGCAAACATTTTTTTTGGTTGTATATGAAATAAATAACTAATAACAAAGTAACGATTTGCATTCATTGCCTGTATTAAACAGAACAATTTATAAAGATGTTTTATATAGGAGATAGGAAAAGTAATTGCTTTCTTTATTATATGCTTTGGCTGGTGTGGGTTGGAACATTTACCCCCCATATATATTTACAAACATTTGTGTATTTACCCATATGGTGAACCTATGGATGGTAGTAGATACATGGAACAGCCGAAGGGGTAGAGGCATGCCAGTGAAAAGGATTGGTTTGCCGCGAAGGTGAGATTCAAACCTTTAGCCATGGCTGGTAATCTGAGAGATCCGATAGATAAGTGGACACTCATTTTGTTACATCAGAGGGACCGGAATATATATATATACTGTATATGTATGTATATTTATGTTTTTTTCAGTGGTATGATTTAATAGTGGGAATTATTAATCCCCCCCTCAGTTTTGACTGTGGTATCTAATGTGCCCCCCTATATATTGTTCCTACAGTGCCCCCCAGCTATGGTTGTTTAGTGGAAATGGTTAATATGCAGCTGTCTGCGAACATTATATATAATGGGACAAAAACCACAACTGGGTAAAACATTGTTTTAATCTGATACCAGTCATAAATAATATATAATAATAATAATAATAATAATAATGTTAATAATAATAATAATAATAATAATAATAATAATTGAAAGCTCTGTTAGTGATGAAGATGGTTCATTGATTAGATGGTTGGGAATCTTAGAATATTCTTAGCTGAAGTCTTTTCCAAAAAACCATACAGAACATGGGAAATCCGGTGAATTAATATATGACAAAAGCAGCTCAATTGTTCTTTATCTTATTTATTTATATAAATATATACTTTGTAATAATTGATGAATAGCACACATCCTGGATAATTAAAAGACCCTTAAGATAAACCCCCAGCGCTGTATACAGTAATAACCCCCCAGTGCTGTATACAGTAATACCCCCCCAGTGCTGGATACAGTTATAACCCCTAGCGCTGTATACAGTAATAACCCCCCAGTGCTGTATACAGTAATAACCCCCCCAGTGCTGTAAACAGTAATACCCCCCCATGCTGCATACAGTAATAACCCCCCAGTGCTGTATACAGTAATAACCCCCCCAGTGCTGTATACAGTAATAACCCCCCCCCTGTGCTGTATACAACAGGGCTCCCTACTGCCATTCGGCTAATGATGAGACTTTTAAGGTTCTATAAAAGCTAAAGAGCTAGCAATCGGTTACGTCTGGAGTAGAACACCTTGTTGCTGCATCAATCCGGTAATTACCCCAATGCCCCCCGTCTGCACTCGTTATTGGAAGACCCCCTTTCTTCGAAAACAAGAGTCTGTTTGCCTACTAAGCATTCGGCTATCTAGTTAGAACCTGTATTTGGCCATTAATTGCCAGAACTGTTAGCCCTGAGTATTAAGGTCATCAGAAAATGTCATTCTAAAGGGCCAGAGGCTTAGATGTAAAGTAAAGAGATTGGTAAGAGGGTAGTATGTAAGTGGAACAGCCTCCCAGCAGAAGTTGTAGAGGATAATACAGTGAGTGATCTGCCGGCAGGTTCCATGTTTTTTACGTTTGCTGTAAAGTAGGGTTTTTTAGTAAATGGTTGGACGGAGCAGGCAGAGAGTTCTGTGGGGTTGGTCCTGGTGATGGAAGGATCTGGTGAGAGTTTATTGTTGAGTTTCACAGATAATATAAGACAGAATCCTGTGTTTAATGCAACTTAACATTTTTATTTTTAACATACTAACCTATTCTAACTTATTCTAACTTTTTCTAACTTATTCTAACTTATTCTACAAGCAACAACAAATGCGATGACTTAATCATCCACACGCACGCCCTTCTTCATAATCCTCCTATTCCAGAATGACAGGAGTCTGCTCAGGAGGCCAGGTGTTTTTTGGCTGGATCTGATCTTGCGTCTCCATTTGCAGGGAAAGCACCCATGTTTGCCAGCCTCCTCTTCTTCCTCATCCTCCTTTTCCTCCTCCTCATCCTCCTCTTTCTCTTCCTCTTTCTCCTTATCCTCCCCATCTGCATCATCATCAGAAATAATGATATCATCATATTTTGGGTGAGGAGTAAGGAGGTTGTTGTTCTCCTCCGAGTCGTCCTCCTCCTTGTCCTTCTCCTCTGTTTCATCTGGCATTAAGATGAAAATGTCAAATGGGTAAGGAGTAGGGAGGTTATTGTCCTCCAACGACTCTTCCTCCTCCTCGTCATCCTCCTCTGTGTTATCTGGCATTAGGATGTAACAGTCCTCCTCCTCAAAGCCAAATGGGTTAGGAGTCGGGAGGTCATTGTACTCCACCAATTCTTCCTCCTCCCTGTCTTCCTCCTCGTCCTCTTCCTCATCCTCATCTGGCATTAGGATGTAACAGTCCTCCTCATTTAAGCCAAATCGGTTAGGAGTCGGGAGGTTATTGTCCTCCACCGACTCGTCCTCCTCCTCATCCTCCTCCTCTGTGTCATCTGGCATAAAGATGTAACAGTCCTCCTCCTCCTCAAAGCCAAATGGGTTAGGAGTCGGGAGGTCATTGTACTCCACCAATTCTTCCTCCTCCCTGTCTTCCTCCTCGTCCTCTTCCTCATCCTCATCTGGCATTAGGATGTAATAGTCCTCCTCATATAAGCCAAATGGGTTAGGAGTCGGGAGGTTATTGTCCTCCACCGACTCGTCCTCCTCCTCGTCCTCCTCCTCTGTGTCATCTGGCATAAAGATGTAACAGTCCTCCTCCTCCTCAAAGCCAAATGGGTTAGGAGTCGGGAGGTCATTGTACTCCACCAATTCTTCCTCCTCCCTGTCTTCCTCCTCGTCCTCTTCCTCATCCTCATCTGGCATTAGGATGTAATAGTCCTCCTCATTTAAGCCAAATCGGTTAGGAGTCGGGAGGTTATTGTCCTTCACCGACTCGTCCTCCTCCTCATCCTCCTCCTCTGTGTCATCTGGCATAAAGATGTAAAAGTCCTCCTCATTTAAGCCAAATGGGTTAGGAGTCGGGAGGTCATTGTACTCCACCAATTCTTCCTCCTCCCTGTCTTCCTCCTCGTCCTCTTCCTCATCCTCATCTGGCATTAGGATGTAACAGTCCTCCTCATTTAAGCCAAATCGGTTAGGAGTCGGGAGGTTATTGTCCTCCACCGACTCGTCCTCCTCCTCGTCCTCCTCCTCTGTGTCATCTGGCATAAAGATGTAACAGTCCTCCTCCTCCTCAAAGCCAAATGGGTTAGGAGTCGGGAGGTTATTGTCCTCCACCGACTCGTCCTCCTCCTCGTCCTCCTCCTCTGTGTCATCTGGCATAAAGATGTAACAGTCCTCCTCCTCCTCAAAGCCAAATGGGTTAGGAGTTGGGAGGTTATTGGCCTGCGAATAGAAATAAAGTAAATCATCTTTTTCTTAAAATTATCATGAATTCTAAATATTCAATTAAATTTATAAAATTAAATCATTAGTAAATTATTTAAACAGAACCTAAGAACTGACCGTATGGGCCCAGGGAGTCTCTATTTCTTCCAAGGGAGGAGGCTCGGGGTAATATCCAGTATCATCCTCCTCCTCCTCCTCTTCCTCATCCTCATCTGGCATTAGGATGTAACAGTCCTCCTCCTCAAAGCCAAATGGGTTAGGAGTCGGGAGGTCATTGTCCTCCACCCATTCTTCCTCCTCCCTGTCTTCCTCCTCGTCTTCTTCCTCATCCTCATCTGGCATTATGATGTAACAGTCCTCCTCCTCAAAGCCAAATGGGTTAGGAGTTGGGAGGTTATTGGCCTGCGAATAGAAAGAAAGTAAATCATCTTTTTCTTAAAATTATCATGAATTCAAAATATTGAATTAAATCTATAAAATTAAATCATTAGTAAATTATTTAAACAGAACCTAAGAACTGACCGTATGGGCCCAGGGAGTCTCTATTTCTTCCAAGGGAGGAGGCTCGGGGTAATATCCGGTATCCTCCTCCTCTTCATCACCGGCGATGGTAATGATGGAAATGGCATCTCTGGTAATGGTCGTGATGGAAATGCCGTAGACATTAACGGTAAGGATGAAAACACCGTAGTAGGAAATGTTCATGATGGAAAGGCCATCGTCCATATAGGTGGTGATGAAAATGCCACCTTCAGTGATGGTAAGGACAGAAAGGCCTTCCTCATTAACACCAAACTGTGGAGGTGTTGTGAAATAGTTTGCCTGCAAATAGAAAGAACATAAAGCATCTTTTCCTTCACATTTTGATATCGTCATAGAAATAATCTTTGTGTAGAAATGAAATCTGGCCCAAACTATTCATACCTCATCGTATCTCTCATCCATGGTTAATCTCCAGAAGAACTCGCTAAGAGCAATGGTACCAAAGCTGGATCTGTAGAACACTCCTGACCACCTGCTGCTCTACTGATGGAAAGCTTTGTCTGACTTGAGCTTACATGGGTATCAACAATGACATCACAAAGATTCTATGACATAATAGTAGGAGCTTGGTGTTGTGAGCAGGGCTTAGTTACTAGATACCAGCAGGATATTTTCTGAATGTTTTAATAATAGAATCAGACTAATTAGACCCAGAAAAGCAAAATAATTTTTAGTTGTATATGAAATGGATAACTAATAAAAACTGTCATTTTTTAAAAGCTCAAAATTGTTTTGTTATGTGCTGCTTGTTTATCCATTGTACATCGCTGTGGAATATGATGCAATCAATCAATAAATAACAATAATTAATAATAATAATAATTACAAAGTAAAGATTTGCATTCCTTGCCTGTATTCTTTGATAAGATAAACCATTTTACAAACATGAATGCGTTCATCTATTAGAATAAAAAAGTGCGGCTGATGTGAATCTCCCACCATGAATCATTGGAGCTTTAGAGATTTTGGTGATTTTATTCATATTTGGATATATTCTTTATTACAGTTGGATTGGCAAAAAAATAATAATTATTAGAATTATAATAAACAATTTATTTATTAATTTATTAATTACAATTAATTAAGTTCACTGCAGAACCTCAACCTACCACCAGGGGCGCATCAGTGCAAAATATGCAAAGCCATCTTTTAACGCCCTTTAACTATCCTTTAACTGCCGCAGTAACCCTTTCACTGCCGCAGTGCATGACCACATAAAAACAGATCTGCCATGTCTCTCAAATATTACATTTTAGCATTATTTAAAAAAAAAAAAAGTCTGAGAGAGATAACTCCAGGACAGGAAATTCATTGATATCCAGGTTTAGTTGCCGCAACTCTCATCTTTCTTTTGTTTTTAACCAAAATATCACCAAAACAATTACACCGATTGCACCGAAGAGCAAACATTTTTTTGGTTATATATGAAATAAATAACTAATAACAAAGTAACGATTTGCATTCATTGCCTGTATTAAACAGAACAATTTATAAAGATGTTTTATATAGGAGATAGGAAAAGTAATTGCTTTCTTTATTATATGCTTTGGCTGGTGTGGGTTGGAACATTTACCCCCCAT
Source organism: Spea bombifrons (assembly GCF_027358695.1). Taxonomy (NCBI): domain Eukaryota; kingdom Metazoa; phylum Chordata; class Amphibia; order Anura; family Pelobatidae; genus Spea; species Spea bombifrons. Next base: position 27,977,853 of record NC_071098.1, read on the forward strand.
ATGTATTTACAAACATTTGTGTATTTACCCATACGGTGAACCTATGGATGGTAGTAGATACATGGAACAGCCGAAGGGGTAGAGGCATGCCAGTGACAAGGATTGGTTTGCCGCGAAGGTGAGATTCAAACCTTTAGCCATGGCTGGTAATCTGAGAGATCCGATAGATAAGTGGACACTCATTTTGTTACATCAGAGGGACCGGAATATATATATATACTGTATATGTATGTATATTTATGGTTTTTTCAGTGGTATGATTTAATAGCGGGAATTATTAATCCCCCCCCAGTTTTGACTGTGGTATCTAATGTGCCCCCCTATATATTGTTCCTACAGTGCCCCCCAGCTACGGTTGTTTAGTGGAAATGGGTAATATGCAGCTGTCTGCGAACATTATATATAATGGGACGAAAACCACAACTGGGTAAAACATTGTTTTAATCTGATACCAGTCATAAATAATATATAATAATAATAATAATAATAATAATAATAATAATAATAATAATGTTGTTAATAAAAATAATAATAATGTTGTTAATAATAATAATAATAATTAGAATAACAATAATAATAATAATAATAATAATAATGTTGTTAATAATAATAATAATAATAATAATAATAATTGAAAGCTCTGTTAGTGATGAAGATGGTTCATTGATTAGATGGTTGGGAATCTTAGGATATTCTTAGCTGAAGTCTTTTCCAAAAAACCATACAGAACATGGGAAATCCGGTGAATTAATATATGACAAAAGCAGCTCAATTGTTCTTTATCTTATTTATTTATATATATATATACTTTGTAATAATTGATGAATAGCACACATCCTGGATAATTAAAAGACCCTTAAGATAAACCCCCAGCGCTGTATACAGTAATAACCCCCCAGTGCTGTATACAGTAATACCCCCCCAGTGCTGGATACAGTAATAACCCCCCCAGTGCTGTAAACGGTAATAACCCCGCCAGTGCTGTATACAGTAATAACCCCTAGCGCTGTATACAGTAATAACCCCTCCAGTGCTGTATACAGTAATAACCCCCAGCGCTGTATACAGTAATATAACCCCCAGTGCTGTATACAGTAATAACCCCCCCAGTGCTGGATACAGTTATAACCCCTAGCGCTGTATACAGTAATAACCCCCCCAGTGCTGTATACAGTAATAACCCCCAGCGCTGTATACAGTAATAACCCCCAGCGCTGTATACAGTAATAACCCCCAGTGCTGTATACAGTAATAACCTCTAGCGCTGTATACAGTAATAACCCCCCCCCCAGTGCTGTATACAGTAATAACCCCCCCCCCTGTGCTGTATACAACAGGGCTCCCTACTGCCTTTCATTCGGCTAATGATGAGACTTTTAAGGTTCTATAAAAGCTAAAGAGCTAGCAATCGGTTACGTCTGGAGTAGAACACCTTGTTGCTGCATCAATCCGGTAATTACCCCAATGCCCCCTGTCTGCACTCGTTATTGGAAGACCCCCTTTCTTCGAAAACAAGAGTCTTTTTGCCTACTAAGCATTCGGCTATCTAGTTAGAACCTGTATTTGGCCATTAATTGCCAGAACTGTTAGCCCTGAGCATTAAGGTCATTAGAAAATGTCATTCTAAAGGGCCAGAGGCTTAGATGAAAAGTAAAGAGATTTTAGTTTATTGACAGGGTAGTAGATGAGTGGAACAGCCTAACAGCGGACATTGTAGAGGATAATACAGTGAGTGATCTGCCGGCAGGTTCCGTGTTTTTTATGTTTGCTGTAAAGTAGGGTTTTTTAGTAAATGGTTGGACGGAGCAGGCAGAGAGTTCTGTAGGGTTGGTCCTGGTGATGGAAGGATCTGGTGAGAGTTTATTGTTGAGTTTCACAGATAATATAAGACATAATCCTGTGTTTAATGCAACTTAACATTTTTATTTTTAACATACTAACCTATTCTAACGTATTCTAACTTATTCTAACTTATTCTACAAGCAACAACAAATGTGATGACTTAATCATCCACACACACGCCCTTCTTCATAATCCTCCTATTCCAGAATGACAGGAGTCTGCTCAGGAGGCCAGGTGTTTTTTGGCTTGATCTGATCTTGGGTCTCCATTTGCAGGGAAAGCACCCATGTTTGCCAGCCTCCTCTTCTTCCTCATCCTCATTCTCCTCCTCATTCTCCTTCTTCTCCTTTTTCTCCTCCTCTTCCTCCCTCTCCTTCTCCGCCTCCTCCTCTCCCTCTTTCTTGTCCTTCTCCAACTCTTCCTCCTCCTTTTTCTCATCATCCTCCTCCTCTGCATCATCATCAGAAATAATGCTTATATTATATAACCCATATTCTGGGTGAGGAGTAGGGAGGTTGTTGTCCTCCTCCGGCTCTTCCTCCTCCTCCTTTTTGTCATCTGGCATTAAGATGAAAACGTCCTCATTTAAGCCAAATGGGTGAGGAGTAGGGAGGTTATTGTCCTCCTCAGACTCTTCCTCCTCCTCGTCGTCCTCCTCCTTGGTGTCATCTGCCATTAGGATGTAAGAGTCCTCCTCATTAAAGCCAAATGTGCTAGGAGTCGGGAGGTTATTGTCCTCCACCGACTCGTCCTCCTCCTCGTCCTCCTCCTCTGTATCACGTGGCATTAGGATGTAACAGTCCTCCTCATTAAAGCCAAATGGGTTAGGAGTCAGGAGGTTATTGTCCTCCACCGACTCCTCCTCCTCCTTGTCGTCCTCCTCCTTGTCCTCCTCCTCTGTGTCATCTGGCATTAGGATGTAACAGTCCTCCTCCTCAAAGCCAAATGGGTTAGGAGTCGGGAGGTTATTGTTCTCCACCGATTCTACCTCCTCATCCTCGTCCTCCTCCTCCTCGTCTTCCTCCTCTGGCATTAGAATGTAACAGTCCTCCTCATTAAAGCCAAATAGCTGAGGATTAGGGAGATTAATGTCCTCCTCAGACTCTTCCTCCTCCTGGTCGTCCTCCTCCTCGGTGTCATCTGGCATAAAGATGTAACAGTCCTCCTCCTCAAAGCCAAATGGGTTAGGAGTCGGGAGGTTATTGTCCTCCACCGACTCTTCCTCCTCCTCGTCCTCCTCCTCTGTGTCGTCTGGCATTATGATGTAACAGTCCTCCTCATTTAAGCCAAATGGGTTAGGAGTTGGGAGGTTATTGGCCTGCGAATAGAAAGAAAGTAAATCATATTTTTCTTAAAATTATCATGAATTCTAAATATGAAATTAAATTTATAAAATTAAATCATTATTAAATTATTTAAAAAGAACCTAAGAACTGACCGTATGGGCCCAGGGAGTCTCTATTTCTTCCAAGGGAGGAGGCTCGGGGTAATATCCAGTATCCTCCTCCTCCTCTTCATCACCGGCGATGGTAATGATGGAAATGGCATCTCTGGTAATGGTCGTGATGGAAATGCCATAGACATTAACGGTAAGGATGAAAACACCGTAGTATGAAATGTTCATGATGGAAAGGCCATCGTACATATAGGTGGTGATGAAAATGCCACCTTCAGTGATGGTAAGGCACCAAAGCTGGATCTGTAGAACACTCCTGACCACCTGCTGCTCTACTGATGGAAAGCTTTGTCTGACTTGAGCTTACATGGGTATCAACAATGACATCACAAAGATTCTGTGACATAATAGTAGGAGCTTGGTGTTGTGAGCAGGGCTTGGTTACTAGATACCAGCAGGATATTTTCTGAATGTTTTAATAATAGAATCAGACTAATTAGACCCAGAAAAGCAAAATAATTTTTTGTTGTATATGAAATGGATAACTAATAAAAACTGTCATTTTTTAACCCCTTAACGTCCATTGCCGGGTCAGGAACGTCATGCAAAACGGTCACTTAACGACCTATGACGTACCTGACACGTCATCAGACTTAAACAAGCTTAGAAAGTGATCAACGATCACTTTCTAAGCTTAAACGGTGTTGCTGTAATGCCTCGATGTCGAGGCATTCAGCAACACCGAGATCGGCATGATGGGCCATGTCTGGCCCCTCCCCGGGACGTCAACAGCCGCCATACATTGTATGGCGGCGGACGCCCGTTTTAAAAGCGTTTAGGAGGCGATCAACGATCACCTCCTAAACTTCAATGGTGTCGCTGGAATGCCTCGATCAGGAGGCATCCAGCGACACCAAACACTTACCTCTTGATGGACTGTGACCGCTCCGGAGAGCGGTCACAGCCGCAGCTGCACGCAGTCTTCACCATCCGTAAGATGGCGGCGGCCCGGGAAAAAAAATAATAAAGGTTTAAAAGTTGGCTAGACGGTCTCCAGACCCTCTAGAGAACTCTGGCTCCACTTGCAGGTTGAATACAGGTACTGCATTCAACCATACAAGTCAATGGAGCCCAGCTTTCTAATCACTATGTGATTAGTAAAATATTAAAAAAATAAATAAAAAAATTTAAAAAAAAAAGGAAAAAAAGAAAAAGCTTAAAAAAAACATGGTAACATTTAAAAATTATTATGCTTTAGAGGAACTATCCAGTTCCAGCAAAATGTAAAAAAAAAGTCCAAAAAGAGTAAAATAAATAAAATAAAAAAATAAAGTTTATTATTATGAGCAAGTGCTAAAATTAGCGCTGTATCTTCCCAAAAATCCTGACGTGGAAAAATTTAAATAAAAAGCATTTCAAATACCCAAGGGGTGTCTACTTTAAAAAAATGAATGGTTTGATGGGGTAAATTGGAGTGGCCGGGCTCAAAGATAGGGCATAGGCACAGACTGACCGAAATGGGGGGAAAAAAAAGCGCACTTCCAAAATGTGGCATTTTAACCTCAAACACCAGACAAACCCATACATGTGGGGTATGACTGAACTCGGGAGATGTTCCTGAACACATATTAGGGTGTTGTTTGATAGTGACGTATACCTGGAGCTATAAATGTATACCCAAAGTACAATTTGTGTGAAAAAAATACAAAAAAAATACTACCACAAAGTGTGGCAAAGGCTGGTGGTAGAATCTGATGCATGGAAAGGGTTAAATACTACCATTTTAAGTACCTTGGGGTGTCTAGTTTTTAAAAATATATGGTTTTATGAGGTAAATTGTAGTGGCCAGGCTCAAAGATAGGGCATAGGCACAGACTGACCAAAATAGGGGGAAAAAAGCGCACTTCCCAAATGTGGCCTTTTATCCCCAAACAGCAGTCAAACCCATGCATGGGTGGTATCACTGTACTCGAGAGATGTTATTGAACACATATTAGGGTGTTGTTTGATAGTGACGTACACCTGGAGCTATAAATGTATACCCAAAGTACAATTTGTGTAAAAAAAAATACCAAAAAAATACTAACACAAAGTGTGGCAAAGACTGGTGGTAGAATCTCATGCATGGAAAGGGTTAAAATACTAGCATTTGAAATACCTTGGGGTGTCTAGTTTTCAAAGATATATGATTTGATGGGGTAAATTTCATTGGCCGGCTTCAAAGATACCCGAAATGGCACATGGGGGGAGGAATTACCAGATTTGGAAAAAATGGTTTTGAAATAGCAAAACGCTACCTGTACTTAATGCTCCATAACGTGCAGAAAAAAGCAAAAAAACATAAAAACATTGGGTATTTCTAAACTCAGGACAAATAGTAGAATCTATTTAGTAGTTTTTTTCATTAGCTTTTTTGGATGAGTAAAAGATTTTTGGGGTAAAAGTCAGAAAATGTTTTTTTTTTACATTTTTCATCATATTTTATTATTTTTTTTATGGGAAATTAGATAATATGATTAAAACAATGGTATCTGAAGAAAGCCCTCCTTGTCCTGAAAAAAACAACATATAATTTGTGTGGGTTCACTAAATGAGTGAAGAGAAAATGACATCTAAACACGAACACCGCAAAAGTGTTAAAACAGCCTCGGTCCCAATGGTACAAAAGGTAAAACACAGCCTGGTCCTTAAGGGGTTAAAAGCTCAAAATTGTTTTGTTATGTGCTGCTTGTTTATCCATTGTACATCGCTGTGGAATATGATGCAATCAATCAATAAATAACAATAATTAATAATAATAATAATTACAAAGTAAAGATTTGCATTCATTGCCTGTATTCTTTGATAAGAAAAACCATTTTACAAACATGAATGCGTTCAGCTATTAGAATAAAAAAGTGCGGCTGATGTGAATCTCCCACCATGAATCATTGGAGCTTTAGAGATTTTGGTAATTTTATTCATATTTGGATATATTCTTTATTACAGTTGGATTGGCAAAAAAATAATAATTATTAGAATAAACAATTTATTTATTAATTTATTAATTACAATTAATTAAGTTCACTGCAGCAGCAGAGTAATTCCTCAACCTACCACCAGGGGCGCATCAGTGCAAAATATGCAAAGCTATCTTTTAACTCCCTTTAACTATCCTTTAACTGCCGCAGTAACCCTTTCACTGCCGCAGTGCATGACCACATAAAAACAGATCTGCCATGTCTCTCAAATATTACATTTTAGCATTATTTAAAAAAAAAGTCTGAGAGAGATAACTCCAGGACAGGAAATTCATTGATATCCAGGTTTAGTTGCCGCAACTCTCATCTTTCTTTTGTTTTTAACCAAAATATCACCAAAACAATTACACCGATTGCACCGAAGAGCAAACATTTTTTTGGTTGTATATGAAATAAATAACTAATAACAAAGTAACGATTTGCATTCATTGCCTGTATTAAACAGAACAATTTATAAAGATGTTTTATATAGGAGATAGGAAAAGTAATTGCTTTCTTTATTATATGCTTTGGCTGGTGTGGGTTGGAACATTTACCCCCCATATATATTTACAAACATTTGTGTATTTACCCATACGGTGAACCTATGGATGGTAGTAGATACATGGAACAGCCGAAGGGGTAGAGGCATGCCAGTGACAAGGATTGGTTTGCCGCGAAGGTGAGATTCAAACCTTTAGCCATGGCTGGTAATCTGAGTGATCCGATAGATAAGTGGACACTCATTTTGTTACATCAGAGGGACCGGAATATATATATATACTGTATATGTATGTATATTTACGGTTTTTTCAATGCTATGATTTAATAGTGGGAATTATTAATCCCCCCCTCAGTTTTGACTGTGGTATCTAATGTGCCCCCTATATATTGTTCCTACAGTGCCCCCCAGCTACGGTTGTTTAGTGGAAATGGTTAATATGCAGCTGTCTGCGAACATTATATATAATGGGGCGAAAACCACAACTGGGTAAAACATTGTTTTAATCTGATACCAGTCACAAATAATATATAATAATAATAATAATAATAATAATAATAATAATAATGTTGTTAATAATAATAATAATAATAATAATAATAATAATAATAATTGAAAGCTCTGTTAGTGATGAAGATGGTTCATTGATTAGATGGTTGGGAATCTTAGGATATTCTTAGCTGAAGTCTTTTCCAAAAAACCATACAGAACATGGGAAATCCGGTGAATTAATATCTGACAAAAGCAGCTCAATTGTTCTTTATCTCATTTATTTATATATATATATACTTTGTAATAATTGATGAATAGCACACATCCTGGATAATTAAAAGACCCTTAAGATAAACCCCCAGCGCTGTATACAGTAATAACCCCCCAGTGCTGTATACAGTAATACCCCCCCAGTGCTGGATACAGTTATAACCCCTAGCGCTGTATACAGTAATAACCCCCCAGTGCTGTATACAGTAATAACCCCCCCAGTGCTGTATACAGTAATAACCCCCCCCCCCGTGCTGTATACAACAGGGCTCCCTACTGCCATTCGGCTAATGATGAGACTTTTAAGGTTCTATAAAAGCTAAAGAGCTAGCAATCGGTTACGTCTGGAGTAGAACACCTTGTTGCTGCATCAATCCGGTAATTACCCCAATGCCCCCCGTCTGCAATCGTTATTGGAAGACCCCCTTTCTTCGAAAACAAGAGTCTGTTTGCCTACTAAGCATTCGGCTATCTAGTTAGAACCTGTATTTGGCCATTAATTGCCAGAACTGTTAGCCCTGAGTATTAAGGTCATCAGAAAATGTCATTCTAAAGGGCCAGAGGCTTAGATGTAAAGTAAAGAGATTTGTAAGAGGGTAGTATGTAAGTGGAACAGCCTCCCAGCAGAAGTTGTAGAGGATAATACAGTGAGTGATCTGCCGGCAGGTTCCGTGTTTTTTATGTTTGCTGTAAAGTAGGGTTTTTTAGTAAATGGTTGGACGGAGCAGGCAGAGAGTTCTGTGGGGTTGGTCCTGGTGATGGAAGGATCTGGTGAGAGTTTATTGTTGAGTTTCACAGATAATATAAGACATAATCCTGTGTTTAATGCAACTTAACATTTTTATTTTTAACATACTAACCTATTCTAACGTATTCTAACCTATTCTAACTTATTCTAACTTATTCTACAAGCAACAACAAATGCGATGACTTAATCATCCACACGCACGCCCTTCTTCATAATCCTCCTATTCCAGAATGACAGGAGTCTGCTCAGGAGGCCAGGTGTTTTTTGGCTGGATCTGATCTTGCGTCTCCATTTGCAGGGAAAGCACCCATGTTTGCCAGCCTCCTCTTCTTCCTCATCCTCCTTTTCCTCCTCCTCATCCTCCTCTTTCTCTTCCTCTTTCTCCTTATCCTCCCCATCTGCATCATCATCAGAAATAATGATATCATCATATTTTGGGTGAGGAGTAGGGAGGTTGTTGTTCTCCTCCGAGTCGTCCTCCTCCTTGTCCTTCTCCTCTGTTTCATCTGGCATTAAGATGAAAATGTCAAATGGGTAAGGAGTAGGGAGGTTATTGTCCTCCAACGACTCTTCCTCCTCCTCGTCATCCTCCTCTGTGTTATCTGGCATTAGGATGTAACAGTCCTCCTCCTCAAAGCCAAATGGGTTAGGAGTCGGGAGGTCATTGTCCTCCACCAATTCTTCCTCCTCCCTGTCTTCCTCCTCGTCCTCTTCCTCATCCTCATCTGGCATTAGGATGTAACAGTCCTCCTCATTTAAGCCAAATCGGTTAGGAGTCGGGAGGTTATTGTCCTCCACCGACTCGTCCTCCTCCTCATCCTCCTCCTCCTCTGTGTCATCTGGCATAAAGATGTAAAAGTCCTCCTCATTTAAGCCAAATGGGTTAGGAGTCGGGAGGTCATTGTACTCCACCAATTCTTCCTCCTCCCTGTCTTCCTCCTCGTCCTCTTCCTCATCCTCATCTGGCATTAGGATGTAACAGTCCTCCTCATTTAAGCCAAATCGGTTAGGAGTCGGGAGGTTATTGTCCTCCACCGACTCGTCCTCCTCCTCCTCCTCGTCCTCCTCCTCTGTGTCATCTGGCATAAAGATGTAACAGTCCTCCTCCTCCTCAAAGCCAAATGGGTTAGGAGTCGGGAGGTTATTGTCCTCCACCGACTCGTCCTCCTCCTCGTCCTCCTCCTCTGTGTCATCTGGCATAAAGATGTAACAGTCCTCCTCCTCCTCAAAGCCAAATGGGTTAGGTGTTGGGAGGTTATTGGCCTGCGAATAGAAATAAAGTAAATCATCTTTTTCTTAAAATTATCATGAATTCTAAATATTCAATTAAATTTATAAAATTAAATCATTATTTGATTATTTAAGCAAAACCTAAGAACTGACCGTATGGGCCCAGGGAGTCTCTATTTCTTCCAAGGGAGGAGGCTCGGGGTAATATCCAGTATCATCCTCCTCCTCCTCCTCTTCCTCATCCTCATCTGGCATTAGGATGTAACAGTCCTCCTCCTCAAAGCCAAATGGGTTAGGAGTCGGGAGGTCATTGTCCTCCACCCATTCTTCCTCCTCCCTGTCTTCCTCCTCGTCTTCTTCCTCATCCTCATCTGGCATTATGATGTAACAGTCCTCCTCCTCAAAGCCAAATGGGTTAGGAGTTGGGAGGTTATTGGCCTGCGAATAGAAAGAAAGTAAATCATCTTTTTCTTAAAATTATCATGAATTCAAAATATTGAATTAAATTTATAAAATTAAATCATTAGTAAATTATTTAAACAGAACCTAAGAACTGACCGTATGGGCCCAGGGAGTCTCTATTTCTTCCAAGGGAGGAGGCTCGGGGTAATATCCAGTATCCTCCTCCTCCTCCTCTTCATCACCGGCGATGGTAATGATGGAAATGGCATCTCTGGTAATGGTCGTGATGGAAATGCCGTAGACATTAACGGTAAGGATGAAAACACCGTAGTAGGAAATGTTCATGATGGAAAGGCCATCGTCCATATAGGTGGTGATGAAAATGCCACCTTCAGTGATGGTAAGGACAGAAAGGCCTTCCTCATTAACACCAAACTGTGGAGGTGTTGTGAAATAGTTTGCCTGCAAATAGAAAGAACATAAAGCATCTTTTTCTTCACATTTTGATATCTTCATAGAAATAATCTTTGTGTAGAAATGAAATCTGGCCCAAACTATTCATACCTCATCGTATCTCTCATCCATGGTTAATCTCCTGAAGAACTCGCTAAGAGCAATGGCACCAAAGCTGGATCTGTAGAACACTCCTGACCACCTGCTGCTCTACTGATGGAAAGCTTTGTCTGACTTGAGTTTACATGGGTATCAACAATGACATCACAAAGATTCTGTGACATAATAGTAGGAGCTTGGTGTTGTGAGCAGGGCTTAGTTACTAGATACCAGCAGGATATTTTCTGAATGTTTTAATAATAGAATCAGACTAATTAGACCCAGAAAAGCAAAATAATTTTTAGTTGTATATGAAATGGATAACTAATAAAAACTGTCATTTTTTAAAAGCTCAAAATTGTTTTGTTATGTGCTGCTTGTTTATCCATTGTACATCGCTGTGGAATATGATGCAATCAATCAATAAATAACAATAATTAATAATAATAATAATTACAAAGTAAAGATTTGCATTCCTTGCCTGTATTCTTTGATAAGATAAACCATTTTACAAACATGAATGCGTTCATCTATTAGAATAAAAAAGTGCGGCTGATGTGAATCTCCCACCATGAATCATTGGAGCTTTAGAGATTTTGGTGATTTTATTCATATTTGGATATATTCTTTATTACAGTTGGATTGGCAAAAAAATAATAATTATTAGAATTATAATAAGCAATTTATTTATTAATTTATTAATTACAATTAATTAAGTTCACTGCAGAACCTCAACCTACCACCAGGGGCGCATCAGTGCAAAATATGCAAAGCTATCTTTTAACTCCCTTTAACTATACTTCAACTGCCGCAGTCACCCTTTCACTGCCGCAGTGCATGACCACATAAAAACAGATCTGCCATGTCTCTCAAATATTACATTTTAGCATTATTTAAAAAAAAAAGTCTGAGAGAGATAACTCCAGGACAGGAAATTCATTGATATCCAGGTTTAGTTGCCGCAACTCTCATCTTTCTTTTGTTTTTAACCAAAATATCACCAAAACAATTACACCGGTTGCACCGAAGAGCAAACATTTTTTTTGGTTGTATATGAAATAAATAACTAATAACAAAGTAACGATTTGCATTCATTGCCTGTATTAAACAGAACAATTTATAAAGATGTTTTATATAGGAGATAGGAAAAGTAATTGCTTTCTTTATTATATGCTTTGGCTGGTGTGGGTTGGAACATTTACCCCCCATATATATTTACAAACATTTGTGTATTTACCCATACGGTGAACCTATGAATGGTAGTAGATACATGGAACAGCCGAAGGGGTAGAGGCATGCCAGTGACAAGGATTGGTTTGCCGCGAAGGTGAGATTCAAACCTTTAGCCATGGCTGGTAATCTGAGTGATCCGATAGATAAGTGGACACTCATTTTGTTACATCAGAGGGACCGGAATATATATATATACTGTATATGTATGTATATTTACGGTTTTTTCAATGCTATGATTTAATAGTGGGAATTATTAATCCCCCCCTCAGTTTTGACTGTGGTATCTAATGTGCCCCCCTATATATTGTTCCTACAGTGCCCCCCAGCTATGGTTGTTTAGTGGAAATGGTTAATATGCAGCTGTCTGCGAACATTATATATAATGGGACGAAAACCACAACTGGGTAAAACATTGTTTTAATCTGATACCAGTCATAAATAATATATAATAATAATAATAATAATAATAATAATGTTGTTAATAATAATAATAATGTTGTTAATAATAATAATAATAATAATAATAATAATAATAATAATTGAAAGCTCTGTTAGTGATGAAGATGGTTCATTGATTAGATGGTTGGGAATCTTAGGATATTCTTAGCTGAAGTCTTTTCCAAAAAACCATACAGAACATGGGAAATCCGGTGAATTAATATATGACAAAAGCCGGTCAATTGTTCTTTATCTTATTTATTTATATATATATATACTTTGTAATAATTGATGAATAGCACACATCCTGGATAATTAAAAGACCCTTAAGATAAACCCCCAGCGCTGTATACAGTAATAACCCCCCAGTGCTGTATACAGTAATACCCCCCAGTGCTGGATACAGTTATAACCCCTAGCGCTGTATACAGTAATAACCCCCCAGTGCTGTATACAGTAATAACCCCCCCAGTGCTGTAAACAGTAATACCCCCCCATGCTGCATACAGTAATAACCCCCCCAGTGCTGTATACAGTAATAACCCCCCCAGTGCTGTATACAGTAATAACCCCCCCCTGTGCTGTATACAACAGGGCTCCCTACTGCCATTCGGCTAATGATGAGACTTTTAAGGTTCCATAAAAGCTAAATAGCTAGCAATCGGTTACGTCTGGAGTAGAACACCTTGTTGCTGCATCAATCCGGTAATTACCCCAATGCCCCCCGTCTGCAATCGTTATTGGAAGACCCCCTTTCTTCGAAAACAAGAGTCTGTTTGCCTACTAAGCATTCGGCTATCTAGTTAGAACCTGTATTTGGCCATTAATTGCCAGATGTGTTAGCCCTGAGTATTAAGGTCATCAGAAAATGTCATTCTAAAGGGCCAGAGGCTTAGATGTAAAGTAAAGAGATTTGTAAGAGGGTAGTATGTAAGTGGAACAGCCTCCCAGCAGAAGTTGTAGAGGATAATACAGTGAGTGATCTGCCGGCAGGTTCCGTGTTTTTTATGTTTGCTGTAAAGTAGGGTTTTTTAGTAAATGGTTGGACGGAGCAGGCAGAGAGTTCTGTGGGGTTGGTCCTGGTGATGGAAGGATCTGGAGAGAGTTTATTGTTGAGTTTCACAGATAATATAAGACAGAATCTTGTGTTTAATGCAACTTAACATTTTTATTTTTAACATACTAACCTATTCTAACCTATTCTAACTTATTCTAACCTATTCTAACGTATTCTAACTTATTCTAACTTTTTCTAACTTATTCTAACTTATTCTACAAGCAACAACAAATGTGATGACTTAATCATCCACACGCACGCCCTTCTTCATAATCCTCCTATTCCAGAATGACAGGAGTCTGCTCAGGAGGCCAGGTGTTTTTTGGCTGGATCTGATCTTGCGTCTCCATTTGCAGGGAAAGCACCCATGTTTGCCAGCCTCCTCTTCTTCCTCATCCTCCTTTTCCTCCTCCTCATCCTCCTCTTTCTCTTCCTCTTTCTCCTTATCCTCCCCATCTGCATCATCATCAGAAATAATGATATCATCATATTTTGGGTGAGGAGTAGGGAGGTTGCTGTTCTCCTCCGAGTCGTCCTCCTCCTTGTCCTTCTCCTCTGTTTCATCTGGCATTAAGATGAAAATGTCAAATGGGTTAGGAGTCGGGAGGTCATTGTCCTCCACCAATTCTTCCTCCTCCCTGTCTTCCTCCTCGTCCTCTTCCTCATCCTCATCTGGCATTAGGATGTAATAGTCCTCCTCATATAAGCCAAATCGGTTAGGAGTCGGGAGGTTATTGTCCTCCACCGACTCGTCCTCCTCCTCGTCCTCCTCCTCTGTGTCATCTGGCATAAAGATGTAACAGTCCTCCTCCTCAAAGCCAAATGGGTTAGGAGTCGGGAGGTCATTGTACTCCACCAATTCTTCCTCCTCCCTGTCTTCCTCCTCGTCCTCTTCCTCATCCTCATCTGGCATTAGGATGTAACAGTCCTCCTCATTTAAGCCAAATCGGTTAGGAGTCGGGAGGTTATTGTCCTCCACCGACTCGTCCTCCTCCTCGTCCTCCTCCTCTGTGTCATCTGGCATAAAGATGTAAAAGTCCTCCTCATTTAAGCCAAATGGGTTAGGAGTCGGGAGGTCATTGTACTCCACCAATTCTTCCTCCTCCCTGTCTTCCTCCTCGTCCTCTTCCTCATCCTCATCTGGCATTAGGATGTAATAGTCCTCCTCATTTAAGCCAAATGGGTTAGGAGTCGGGAGGTTATTGTCCTCCACCGACTCGTCCTCCTCCTCGTCCTCCTCCTCTGTGTCATCTGGCATAAAGATGTAAAAGTCCTCCTCATTTAAGCCAAATGGGTTAGGAGTCGGGAGGTCATTGTACTCCACCAATTCTTCCTCCTCCCTGTCTTCCTCCTCGTCCTCTTCCTCATCCTCATCTGGCATTAGGATGTAATAGTCCTCCTCATTTAAGCCAAATGGGTTAGGAGTCGGGAGGTTATTGTCCTCCACCGACTCGTCCTCCTCCTCGTCCTCCTCCTCTGTGTCATCTGGCATAAAGATGTAACAGTCCTCCTCCTCCTCAAAGCCAAATGGATTAGGAGTTGGGAGGTTATTGGCCTGCGAATAGAAATAAAGTAAATCATCTTTTTCTTAAAATTATCATGAATTCAAAATATTCAATTAAATTTATAAAATTAAATCATTATTACATTATTTAAGCAAAACCTAAGAACTGACCGTATGGGCCCAGGGAGTCTCTATTTCTTCCAAGGGAGGAGGCTCGGGGTAATATCCAGTATCATCCTCCTCCTCCTCCTCTTCCTCATCCTCATCTGGCATTAGGATGTAACAGTCCTCCTCCTCAAAGCCAAATGGGTTAGGAGTGGGGAGGTCATTGTCCTCCACCCATTCTTCCTCCTCCCTGTCTTCCTCCTCGTCTTCTTCCTCATCCTCATCTGGCATTATGATGTAACAGTCCTCCTCCTCAAAG
This sequence comes from Spea bombifrons, assembly GCF_027358695.1. Lineage (NCBI taxonomy): Eukaryota > Metazoa > Chordata > Amphibia > Anura > Pelobatidae > Spea > Spea bombifrons. The sequence continues at coordinate 27,992,942 of NC_071098.1, forward strand.
CCAAATGGATTAGGAGTTGGGAGGTTATTGGCCTGCGAATAGAAAGAAAGTAAATCATCTTTTTCTTAAAATTATCATGAATTCAAAATATTGAATTAAATTTATAAAATTAAATCATTAGTAAATTATTTAAACAGAACCTAAGAACTGACCGTATGGGCCCAGGGAGTCTCTATTTCTTCCAAGGGAGGAGGCTCGGGGTAATATCCAGTATCCTCCTCCTCTTCATCACCGGCGATGGTAATGATGGAAATGGCATCTCTGGTAATGGTCGTGATGGAAATGCCGTAGACATTAACGGTAAGGATGAAAACACCGTAGTAGGAAATGTTCATGATGGAAAGGCCATCGTCCATATAGGTGGTGATGAAAATGCCACCTTCAGTGATGGTAAGGACAGAAAGGCCTTCCTCATTAACACCAAACTGTGGAGGTGTTGTGAAATAGTTTTCCTGCAAATAGAAAGAACATAAAACATCTCTTTCTTCACATTTTGATATCGTCATAGAAATAAGCTTTGTGTAGAAATGAAATCTGGCCCAAACTATTCATACCTCATCGTATCTCTCATCCATGGTTAATCTCCTGAAGAACTCGCTAAGAGCAATGGTACCAAAGCTGGATCTGTAGAACACTCCTGACCACCTGCTGCTCTACTGATGGAAAGCTTTGTCTGACTTGAGCTTACATGGGTATCAACAATGACATCACAAAGATTCTATGACATAATAGTAGGAGCTTGGTGTTGTGAGCAGGGCTTAGTTACTAGATACCAGCAGGATATTTTCTGAATGTTTTAATAATAGAATCAGACTAATTAGACCCAGAAAAGCAAAATAATTTTTAGTTGTATATGAAATGGATAACTAATAAAAACTGTCATTTTTTAAAAGCTCAAAATTGTTTTGTTATGTGCTGCTTGTTTATCCATTGTACATCGCTGTGGAATATGATGCAATCAATCAATAAATAACAATAATTAATAATAATAATAATTACAAAGTAAAGATTTGCATTCATTGCCTGTATTCTTTGATAAGATAAACCATTTTACAAACATGAATGCGTTCATCTATTAGAATAAAAAAGTGCGGCTGATGTGAATCTCCCACCATGAATCATTGGAGCTTTAGAGATTTTGGTGATTTTATTCATATTTGGATATATTCTTTATTACAGTTGGATTGGCAAAAAAATAATAATTATTAGAATTATAATAAACAATTTATTTATTAATTTATTAATTACAATTAATTAAGTTCACTGCAGCAGCAGAGTAATTCCTCAACCTACCACCAGGGGCGCATCAGTGCAAAATATGCAAAGCTATCTTTTAACTCCCTTTAACTATCCTTTAACTGCCACAGTAACCCTTTCACTGCTGCAGTGCATGACCACATAAAAACAGATCTGCCATGTCTCTCAAATATTACATTTTAGCATTATTTAAAAAAAAAAAAAGTCTGAGAGAGATAACTCCAGGACAGGAAATTCATTGATATCCAGGTTTAGTTGCCGCAACTCTCATCTTTCTTTTGTTTTTAACCAAAATATCACCAAAACAATTACACCGATTGCACCGAAGAGCAAACATTTTTTTGGTTGTATATGAAATAAATAACTAATAACAAAGTAACGATTTGCATTCATTGCCTGTATTAAACAGAACAATTTATAAAGATGTTTTATATAGGAGATAGGAAAAGTAATTGCTTTCTTTATTATATGCTTTGGCTGGTGTGGGTTGGAACATTTACCCCCCATATGTATTTACAAACATTTGTGTATTTACCCATACGGTGAACCTATGGATGGTAGTAGATACATGGAACAGCCGAAGGGGTAGAGGTATGCCAGTGAAAAGGATTGGTTTGCCGCGAAGGTGAGATTCAAACCTTTAGCCATGGCTGGTAATCTGAGTGATCCGATAGATAAGTGGACACTCATTTTGTTACATCAGAGGGACCGGAATATATATATATATACTGTATATGTATGTATATTTATATGTTTTTCAGTGGTATGATTTAATAGTGGGAATTATTAATCCCCCCCCCAGTTTTGACTGTGGTATCTAATGTGCCCCCCTATATATTGTTCCTACAGTGCCCCCCAGCTATGGTTGTTTAGTGGAAATGGGTAATATGCAGCTGTCTGCGAACATTATATATAATGGGGCGAAAACCACAACTGGGTAAAACATTGTTTTAATCTGATACCAGTCATAAATAATATATAATAATAATAATAATAATAATAATAATAATAATGTTGTTAATAATAATATATAATAATAATAATAATAACAATAATAATAATAATAATAATAATAATAATAATAATAATTGAAAGCTCTGTTAGTGATGAAGATGGTTCATTGATTAGATGGTTGGGAATCTTAGGATATTCTTAGCTGAAGTCTTTTCCAAAAAACCATACAGAACATGGGAAATCCGGTGAATTAATATCTGACAAAAGCAGCTCAATTGTTCTTTATCTCATTTATTTATATATATATATACTTTGTAATAATTGATGAATAGCACACATCCTGGATAATTAAAAGACCCTTAAGATAAACCCCCAGCGCTGTATACAGTAATAACCCCCCAGTGCTGTATACAGTAATAACCCCCCATTGCTGTATACAATAATACCCCCCCAGTGCTGGATACAGTTATAACCCCTAGCGCTGTATACAGTAATAACCCCCCAGTGCTGTATACAGTAATAACCCCCCCAGTGCTGTAAACAGTAATACCCCCCCATGCTGCATACAGTAATAACCCCCCAGTGCTGTATACAGTAATAACCCCCCCAGTGCTGTATACAGTAATAACCCCCCCCCCCCTGTGCTGTATACAACAGGGCTCCCTACTGCCATTCGGCTAATGATGAGACTTTTAAGGTTCCATAAAAGCTAAATAGCTAGCAATCGGTTACGTCTGGAGTAGAACACCTTGTTGCTGCATCAATCCGGTAATTACCCCAATGCCCCCCGTCTGCAATCGTTATTGGAAGACCCCCTTTCTTCGAAAACAAGAGTCTGTTTGCCTACTAAGCATTCGGCTATCTAGTTAGAACCTGTATTTGGCCATTAATTGCCAGATGTGTTAGCCCTGAGTATTAAGGTCATCAGAAAATGTCATTCTAAAGGGCCAGAGGCTTAGATGTAAAGTAAAGAGATTTGTAAGAGGGTAGTATGTAAGTGGAACAGCCTCCCAGCAGAAGTTGTAGAGGATAATACAGTGAGTGATCTGCCGGCAGGTTCCGTGTTTTTTATGTTTGCAGTAAAGTAGGGTTTTTTAGTAAATGGTTGGACGGAGCAGGCAGAGAGTTCTGTGGGGTTGGTCCTGGTGATGGAAGGATCTGGTGAGAGTTTATTGTTGAGTTTCACAGATAATATAAGACATAATCCTGTGTTTAATGCAACTTAACATTTTTATTTTTAACATACTAACCTATTCTAACCTATTCTAACTTATTCTAACTTATTCTAACTTTTTCTAACTTATTCTAACTTATTCTACAAGCAACAACAAATGCGATGACTTAATCATCCACACGCACGCCCTTCTTCATAATCCTCCTATTCCAGAATGACAGGAGTCTGCTCAGGAGGCCAGGTGTTTTTTGGCTGGATCTGATCTTGCGTCTCCATTTGCAGGGAAAGCACCCATGTTTGCCAGCCTCCTCTTCTTCCTCATCCTCCTTTTCCTCCTCCTCATCCTCCTCTTTCTCTTCCTCTTTCTCCTTATCCTCCCCATCTGCATCATCATCAGAAATAATGATATCATCATATTTTGGGTGAGGAGTAGGGAGGTTGTTGTTCTCCTCCGAGTCGTCCTCCTCCTTGTCCTTCTCCTCTGTTTCATCTGGCATTAAGATGAAAATGTCAAATGGGTAAGGAGTAGGGAGGTTATTGTCCTCCAACGACTCTTCCTCCTCCTCGTCATCCTCCTCTGTGTTATCTGGCATTAGGATGTAACAGTCCTCCTCCTCAAAGCCAAATGGGTTAGGAGTCGGGAGGTCATTGTACTCCACCAATTCTTCCTCCTCCCTGTCTTCCTCCTCGTCCTCTTCCTCATCCTCATCTGGCATTAGGATGTAATAGTCCTCCTCATATAAGCCAAATGGGTTAGGAGTCGGGAGGTTATTGTCTTCCACCGACTCGTCCTCCTCCTCGTCCTCCTCCTCTGTGTCATCTGGCATTAGGATGTAATAGTCCTCCTCCTCAAAGCCAAATGGGTTAGGAGTCGGGAGGTTATTGTCTTCCACCGACTCGTCCTCCTCCTCGTCCTCCTCCTCTGTGTCATCTGGCATAAAGATGTAAAAGTCCTCCTCATTTAAGCCAAATGGGTTAGGAGTCGGGAGGTCATTGTACTCCACCAATTCTTCCTCCTCCCTGTCTTCCTCCTCGTCCTCTTCCTCATCCTCATCTGGCATTAGGATGTAACAGTCCTCCTCATTTAAGCCAAATCGGTTAGGAGTCGGGAGGTTATTGTCCTCCACCGACTCGTCCTCCTCCTCGTCCTCCTCCTCTGTGTCATCTGGCATAAAGATGTAAAAGTCCTCCTCATTTAAGCCAAATGGGTTAGGAGTCGGGAGGTCATTGTACTCCACCAATTCTTCCTCCTCCCTGTCTTCCTCCTCGTCCTCTTCCTCATCCTCATCTGGCATTAGGATGTAACAGTCCTCCTCATTTAAGCCAAATGGGTTAGGAGTCGGGAGGTTATTGTCCTCCACCGACTCGTCCTCCTCCTCGTCCTCCTCCTCTGTGTCATCTGGCATAAAGATGTAACAGTCCTCCTCCTCCTCAAAGCCAAATGGGTTAGGAGTCGGGAGGTTATTGTCCTCCACCGACTCGTCCTCCTCCTCGTCCTCCTCCTCTGTGTCATCTGGCATAAAGATGTAACAGTCCTCCTCCTCCTCAAAGCCAAATGGGTTAGGAGTTGGGAGGTTATTGGCCTGCGAATAGAAATAAAGTAAATCATCTTTTTCTTAAAATTATCATGAATTCTAAATATTCAATTAAATTTATAAAATTAAATCATTATTACATTATTTAAGCAAAACCTAAGAACTGACCGTATGGGCCCAGGGAGTCTCTATTTCTTCCAAGGGAGGAGGCTCGGGGTAATATCCAGTATCATCCTCCTCCTCCTCCTCTTCCTCATCCTCATCTGGCATTAGGATGTAACAGTCCTCCTCCTCAAAGCCAAATGGGTTAGGAGTCGGGAGGTTATTGTCTTCCTCCTCCCTGTCTTCCTCCTCGTCTTCTTCCTCATCCTCATCTGGCATTATGATGTAACAGTCCTCCTCCTCAAAGCCAAATGGATTAGGAGTTGGGAGGTTATTGGCCTGCGAATAGAAAGAAAGTAAATCATCTTTTTCTTAAAATTATCATGAATTCAAAATATTGAATTAAATTTATAAAATTAAATCATTAGTAAATTATTTAAACAGAACCTAAGAACTGACCGTATGGGCCCAGGGAGTCTCTATTTCTTCCAAGGGAGGAGGCTCGGGGTAATATCCAGTATCATCCTCCTCCTCCTCTTCATCACCGGCGATGGTAATGATGGAAATGGCATCTCTGGTAATGGTCGTGATGGAAATGCCGTAGACATTAACGGTAAGGATGAAAACACCGTAGTAGGAAATGTTCATGATGGAAAGGCCATCGTCCATATAGGTGGTGATGAAAATGCCACCTTCAGTGATGGTAAGGACAGAAAGGCCTTCCTCATTAACACCAAACTGTGGAGGTGTTGTGAAATAGTTTTCCTGCAAATAGAAAGAACATAAAACATCTTTTTCTTCGCATTTTGATATCGTCATAGAAATAAGCTTTGTGTAGAAATGAAATCTGGCCCAAACTATTCATACCTCATCGTATCTCTCATCCATGGTTAATCTCCTGAAGAACTCGCTAAGAGCAATGGTACCAAAGCTGGATCTGTAGAACACTCCTGACCACCTGCTGCTCTACTGATGGAAAGCTTTGTCTGACTTGAGCTTACATGGGTATCAACAATGACATCACAAACATTCTATGACATAATAGTAGGAGCTTGGTGTTGTGAGCAGGGCTTAGTTACTAGATACCAGCAGGATATTTTCTGAATGTTTTAATAATAGAATCAGACTAATTAGACCCAGAAAAGCAAAATAATTTTTAGTTGTATATGAAATGGATAACTAATAAAAACTGTCATTTTTTAAAAGCTCAAAATTGTTTTGTTATGTGCTGCTTGTTTATCCATTGTACATCGCTGTGGAATATGATGCAATCAATCAATAAATAACAATAATTAATAATAATAATAATTACAAAGTAAAGATTTGCATTCCTTGCCTGTATTCTTTGATAAGATAAACCATTTTACAAACATGAATGCGTTCATCTATTAGAATAAAAAAGTGCGGCTGATGTGAATCTCCCACCATGAATCATTGGAGCTTTAGAGATTTTGGTGATTTTATTCATATTTGGATATATTCTTTATTACAGTTGGATTGGCAAAAAAATAATAATTATTAGAATTATAATAAACAATTTATTTATTAATTTATTAATTACAATTAATTAAGTTCACTGCAGCAGCAGAGTAATACCTCAACCTACCACCAGGGGCGCATCAGTGCAAAATATGCAAAGCCATCTTTTAACGCCCTTTAACTATCCTTTAACTGCCGCAGTAACCCTTTCACTGCCGCAGTGCATGACCACATAAAAACAGATCTGCCATGTCTCTCAAATATTACATTTTAGCATTATTTAAAAAAAAAAGTCTGAGAGAGATAACTCCAGGACAGGAAATTCATTGATATCCAGGTTTAGTTGCCGCAACTCTCATCTTTCTTTTGTTTTTAACCAAAATATCACCAAAACAATTACACCGATTGCACCGAAGAGCAAACATTTTTTTGGTTGTATATGAAATAAATAACTAATAACAAAGTAACGATTTGCATTCATTGCCTGTATTAAACAGAACAATTTATAAAGATGTTTTATATAGGAGATAGGAAAAGTAATTGCTTTCTTTATTATATGCTTTGGCTGGTGTGGGTTGGAACATTTACCCCCATATGTATTTACAAACATTTGTGTATTTACCCATACAGTGAACCTATGGATGGTAGTAGATACATGGAACAGCCGAAGGGGTAGAGGTATGCCAGTGAAAAGGATTGGTTTGCCGCGAAGGTGAGATTCAAACCTTTAGCCATGGCTGGTAATCTGAGTGATCCGATAGATAAGTGGACACTCATTTTGTTACATCAGAGGGACCGGAATATATATATATATACTGTATATGTATGTATATTTATGGTTTTTTCAGTGGTATGATTTATTAGTGGGAATTATTAATCCCCCCCCAGTTTTGACTGTGGTATCTAATGTGCCCCCCCCTATATATTGTTCCTACAGTGCCCCCCAGCTATGGTTGTTTAGTGGAAATGGTTAATATGCAGCTGTCTGCGAACATTATATATAATGGGGCGAAAACCACAACTGGGTAAAACATTGTTTTAATCTGATACCAGTCATAAATAATATATAATAATAATAATAATAATAATAATAATAATAATAATGTTGTTAATAATAATATATAATAATAATAATAATAATAATAATAATAATAATAATAATAATAATAATAATTGAAAGCTCTGTTAGTGATGAAGATGGTTCATTGATTAGTTGGTTGAGAATCTTAGGATATTCTTAGCTGAAGTCTTTTCCAAAAAACCATACAGAACATGGGAAATCCGGTGAATTAATATATGACAAAAGCAGCTCAATTGTTCTTTATCTCATTTATTTATATATATATATACTTTGTAATAATTGATGAATAGCACACATCCTGGATAATTAAAAGACCCTTAAGATAAACCCCCAGCGCTGTATACAGTAATAACCCCCCAGTGCTGTATACAGTAATAACCCCCCAGTGCTGTATACAGTAATAACCCCCCCAGTGCTGGATACAGTTATAACCCCTAGCGCTGTATACAGTAATAACCCCCCAGTGCTGTATACAGTAATAACCCCCCCAGTGCTGTATACAGTAATAACCCCCCTGTGCTGTATATAGTAATAACCCCCCCAGTGCTGTATACAGTAATAACCCCCCCCCTGTGCTGTATACAACAGGGCTCCCTACTGCCATTCGGCTAATGATGAGACTTTTAAGGTTCCATAAAAGCTAAATAGCTAGCAATCGGTTACGTCTGGAGTAGAACACCTTGTTGCTGCATCAATCCGGTAATTACCCCAATGCCCCCCGTCTGCAATCGTTATTGGAAGACCCCCTTTCTTCGAAAACAAGAGTCTGTTTGCCTACTAAGCATTCGGCTATCTAGTTAGAACCTGTATTTGGCCATTAATTGCCAGAACTGTTAGCCCTGAGTATTAAGGTCATCAGAAAATGTCATTCTAAAGGGCCAGAGGCTTAGATGTAAAGTAAAGAGATTTGTAAGAGGGTAGTATGTAAGTGGAACAGCCTCCCAGCAGAAGTTGTAGAGGATAATACAGTGAGTGATCTGCCGGCAGGTTCCGTGTTTTTTATGTTTGCTGTAAAGTAGGGTTTTTTAGTAAATGGTTGGACGGAGCAGGCAGAGAGTTCTGTGGGGTTGGTCCTGGTGATGGAAGGATCTGGTGAGAGTTTATTGTTGAGTTTCACAGATAATATAAGACAGAATCTTGTGTTTAATGCAACTTAACATTTTTATTTTTAACATACTAACCTATTCTAACGTATTCTAACTTATTCTAACGTATTCTAACTTATTCTAACTTTTTCTAACTTATTCTAACTTATTCTACAAGCAACAACAAATGCGATGACTTAATCATCCACACGCACGCCCTTCTTCATAATCCTCCTATTCCAGAATGACAGGAGTCTGCTCAGGAGGCCAGGTGTTTTTTGGCTGGATCTGATCTTGCGTCTCCATTTGCAGGGAAAGCACCCATGTTTGCCAGCCTCCTCTTCTTCCTCATCCTCCTTTTCCTCCTCCTCATCCTCCTCTTTCTCTTCCTCTTTCTCCTTATCCTCCCCATCTGCATCATCATCAGAAATAATGATATCATATTTTGGGTGAGGAGTAGGGGGGTTGCTGTTCTCCTCCGAGTCGTCCTCCTCCTTGTCCTTCTCCTCTGTGTCATTTGGCATTAAGATGAAAATGTCAAATGGGTAAGGAGTAGGGAGGTTATTGTCCTCCAACGACTCTTCCTCCTCCTCGTCCTCCTCCTCTGTGTTATCTGGCATTAGGATGTAACAGTCCTCCTCATATAAGCCAAATGGGTTAGGAGTCGGGAGGTTATTGTCTTCCACCGACTCGTCCTCCTCCTCGTCCTCCTCCTCTGTGTCATCTGGCATAAAGATGTAACAGTCCTCCTCCTCCTCAAAGCCAAATGGGTTAGGAGTCGGGAGGTCATTGTACTCCACCAATTCTTCCTCCTCCCTGTCTTCCTCCTCGTCCTCTTCCTCATCCTCATCTGGCATTAGGATGTAATAGTCCTCCTCATTTAAGCCAAATCGGTTAGGAGTCGGGAGGTTATTGTCCTCCACCGACTCGTCCTCCTCCTCGTCCTCCTCCTCTGTGTCATCTGGCATAAAGATGTAAAAGTCCTCCTCATTTAAGCCAAATGGGTTAGGAGTCGGGAGGTCATTGTACTCCACCAATTCTTCCTCCTCCCTGTCTTCCTCCTCGTCCTCTTCCTCATCCTCATCTGGCATTAGGATGTAACAGTCCTCCTCATTTAAGCCAAATCGGTTAGGAGTCGGGAGGTTATTGTCCTCCACCGACTCGTCCTCCTCCTCGTCCTCCTCCTCTGTGTCATCTGGCATAAAGATGTAACAGTCCTCCTCCTCCTCAAAGCCAAATGGGTTAGGAGTTGGGAGGTTATTGGCCTGCGAATAGAAATAAAGTAAATCATCTTTTTCTTAAAATTATCATGAATTCTAAATATTCAATTAAATTTATAAAATTAAATCATTATTACATTATTTAAGCAAAACCTAAGAACTGACCGTATGGGCCCAGGGAGTCTCTATTTCTTCCAAGGGAGGAGGCTCGGGGTAATATCCAGTATCATCCTCCTCCTCCTCCTCTTCCTCATCCTCATCTGGCATTAGGATGTAATAGTCCTCCTCCTCAAAGCCAAATGGGTCAGGAGTCGGGAGGTCATTGTCCTCCACCCATTCTTCCTCCTCCCTGTCTTCCTCCTCGTCTTCTTCCTCATCCTCATCTGGCATTATGATGTAACAGTCCTCCTCCTCCTCAAAGCCAAATGGGTTAGGAGTTGGGAGGTTATTGGCCTGCGAATAGAAAGAAAGTAAATCATCTTTTTCTTAAAATTATCATGAATTCAAAATATTGAATTAAATTTATAAAATTAAATCATTAGTAAATTATTTAAACAGAACCTAAGAACTGACCGTATGGGCCCAGGGAGTCTCTATTTCTTCCAAGGGAGGAGGCTCGGGGTAATATCCAGTATCCTCCTCCTCCTCCTCTTCATCACCGGCGATGGTAATGATGGAAATGGCATCTCTGGTAATGGTCGTGATTGAAATGCCGTAGACATTAACGGTAAGGATGAAAACACCGTAGTAGGAAATGTTCATGATGGAAAGGCCATCGTCCATATAGGTGGTGATGAAAATGCCACCTTCAGTGATGGTAAGGACAGAAAGGCCTTCCTCATTAACACCAAACTGTGGAGGTGTTGTGAAATAGTTTTCCTGCAAATAGAAAGAACATAAAACATCTTTTCCTTCACATTTTGATATCTTCATAGAAATAATCTTTGTGTAGAAATGAAATCTGGCCCAAACTATTCATACCTCATCGTATCTCTCATCCATGGTTAATCTCCTGAAGAACTCGCTAAGAGCAATGGTACCAAAGCTAGAATTGTAGAACACTCCTGACCACCTGCTGCTCTACTGATGGAAAGCTTTGTCTGACTTGAGCTTACATGGGTATCAACAATGACATCACAAAGATTCTGTGACATAATAGTAGGAGCTTGGTGTTGTGAGCAGGGCTTGGTTACTAGATACCAGCAGGATATTTTCTGAATGTTTTAATAATAGAATCAGACTAATTGGACTTGGAAGAGCAAACATTTTTTTGGTTGTATATGAAATAAATAACTAATAACAAAGTAACGATTTGCATTCATTGCCTGTATTAAACAGAACAATTTATAAAGATGTTTTATATAGGAGATAGGAAAAGTAATTGCTTTCTTTATTATATGCTTTGGCTGGTGTGGGTTGGAACATTTACCCCCCATATATATTTACAATCATTTGTATATTTACCCATACGGTGAATCTATGGATGGTAGTAGATACATGGAACAGCCGAAGGGGTAGAGAGGTATGCCAGTGAAAAGGATTGGTTTGCCGCGAAGGTGAGATTCAAACCTTTAGCCATGGCTGGTAATCTGAGTGATCCGATAGATAAGTGGACACTCATTTTGTTACATCAGAGGGACCGGAATATATATATATACTGTATATGTATGTATATTTACGGTTTTTTCAATGCTATGATTTAATAGTGGGAATTATTAATCCCCCCCTCAGTTTTGACTGTGGTATCTAATGTGCCCCCCTATATATTGTTCCTACAGTGCCCCCCAGCTATGGTTGTTTAGTGGAAATGGTTAATATGCAGCTGTCTGCGAACATTATATATAATGGGGCGAAAACCACAACTGGGTAAAACATTGTTTTAATCTGATACCAGTCATAAATAATATATAATAATAATAATAATAATAATAATAATGTTGTTAATAATAATAATGATAATAATAATAATAATAATTGAAAGCTCTGTTAGTGATGAAGATGGTTCATTGATTAGATGGTTGGGAATCTTAGGATATTCTTAGCTGAAGTCTTTTCCAAAAAACCATACAGAACATGGGAAATCCGGTGAATTAATATCTGACAAAAGCAGCTCAATTGTTCTTTATCTTATTTATTTATATATATATATACTTTGTAATAATTGATGAATAGCACACATCCTGGATAATTAAAAGACCCTTAAGATAAACCCCCAGCGCTGTATACAGTAATAACCCCCCAGTGCTGTATACAGTAATACCCCCCCAGTGCTGGATACAGTTATAACCCCTAGCGCTGTATACAGTAATAACCCCCCCAGTGCTGTAAACAGTAATAACCCCCCAGTGCTGTATACAGTAATAACCCCCCCAGTGCTGTATACAGTAATAACCCCCCCCCCCCTGTGCTGTATACAACAGGGCTCCCTACTGCCATTCGGCTAATGATGAGACTTTTAAGGTTCCATAAAAGCTAAATAGCTAGCAATCGGTTACGTCTGGAGTAGAACACCTTGTTGCTGCATCAATCCGGTAATTACCCCAATGCCCCCCGTCTGCAATCGTTATTGGAAGACCCCCTGTCTTCGAAAACAAGAGTCTGTTTACCTACTAAGCATTCGGCTATCTAGTTAGAACCTGTATTTGGCCATTAATTGCCAGATGTGTTAGCCCTGAGTATTAAGGTCATCAGAAAATGTCATTCTAAAGGGCCAGAGGCTTAGATGTAAAGTAAAGAGATTTGTAAGAGGGTAGTATGTAAGTGGAACAGCCTCCCAGCAGAAGTTGTAGAGGATAATACAGTGAGTGATCTGCCGGCAGGTTCCGTGTTTTTTATGTTTGCTGTAAAGTAGGGTTTTTTAGTAAATGGTTGGACGGAGCAGGCAGAGAGTTCTGTGGGGTTGGTCCTGGTGATGGAAGGATCTGGTGAGAGTTTATTGTTGAGTTTCACAGATAATATAAGACAGAATCTTGTGTTTAATGCAACTTAACATTTTTATTTTTAACATACTAACCTATTCTAACCTATTCTAACTTATTCTAACTTATTCTAACTTATTCTAACTTTTTCTAACTTATTCTAACTTATTCTACAAGCAACAACAAATGCGATGACTTAATCATCCACACGCACGCCCTTCTTCATAATCCTCCTATTCCAGAATGACAGGAGTCTGCTCAGGAGGCCAGGTGTTTTTTGGCTGGATCTGATCTTGCGTCTCCATTTGCAGGGAAAGCACCCATGTTTGCCAGCCTCCTCTTCCTCATCCTCCTTTTCCTCCTCCTCATCCTCCTCTTTCTCCTTATCCTCCCCATCTGCATCATCATCAGAAATAATGATATCATCATATTTTGGGTGAGGAGTAGGGAGGTTGTTGTTCTCCTCCGAGTCGTCCTCCTCCTTGTCCTTCTCCTCTGTTTCATCTGGCATTAAGATGAAAATGTCAAATGGGTAAGGAGTAGGGAGGTTATTGTCCTCCAACGACTCTTCCTCCTCCTCGTCATCCTCCTCTGTGTTATCTGGCATTAGGATGTAACAGTCCTCCTCCTCAAAGCCAAATGGGTTAGGAGTCGGGAGGTCATTGTACTCCACCAATTCTTCCTCCTCCCTGTCTTCCTCCTCGTCCTCTTCCTCATCCTCATCTGGCATTAGGATGTAATAGTCCTCCTCATTTAAGCCAAATCGGTTAGGAGTCGGGAGGTTATTGTCCTCCACCGACTCGTCCTCCTCCTCGTCCTCCTCCTCTGTGTCATCTGGCATAAAGATGTAAAAGTCCTCCTCATTTAAGCCAAATGGGTTAGGAGTCGGGAGGTCATTGTACTCCACCAATTCTTCCTCCTCCCTGTCTTCCTCCTCGTCCTCATCCTCATCTGGCATTAGGATGTAATAGTCCTCCTCATTTAAGCCAAATCGGTTAGGAGTCGGGAGGTTATTGTCCTCCACCGACTCGTCCTCCTCCTCATCCTCCTCCTCTGTGTCATCTGGCATTAGGATGTAACAGTCCTCCTCATTTAAGCCAAATGGGTTAGGAGTCGGGAGGTCATTGTACTCCACCAATTCTTCCTCCTCCCTGTCTTCCCCCTCGTCCTCTTCCTCATCCTCATCTGGCATTAGGATGTAACAGTCCTCCTCATTTAAGCCAAATCGGTTAGGAGTCGGGAGGTTATTGTCCTCCACCGACTCGTCCTCCTCCTCGTCCTCCTCCTCTGTGTCATCTGGCATAAAGATGTAATAGTCCTCCTCCTCCTCAAAGCCAAATGGGTTAGGAGTCGGGAGGTTATTGTCCTCCACCGACTCGTCCTCCTCCTCGTCCTCCTCCTCTGTGTCATCTGGCATAAAGATGTAACAGTCCTCCTCCTCCTCAAAGCCAAATGGGTTAGGAGTTGGGAGGTTATTGGCCTGCGAATAGAAATAAAGTAAATCATCTTTTTCTTAAAATTATCATGAATTCTAAATATTCAATTAAATTTATAAAATTAAATCATTATTACATTATTTAAGCAAAACCTAAGAACTGACCGTATGGGCCCAGGGAGTCTCTATTTCTTCCAAGGGAGGAGGCTCGGGGTAATATCCAGTATCATCCTCCTCCTCCTCCTCTTCCTCATCCTCATCTGGCATTAGGATGTAATAGTCCTCCTCCTCAAAGCCAAATGGGTTAGGAGTCGGGAGGTCATTGTCCTCCACCCATTCTTCCTCCTCCCTGTCTTCCTCCTCGTCTTCTTCCTCATCCTCATCTGGCATTATGATGTAACAGTCCTCCTCCTCAAAGCCAAATGGGTTAGGAGTTGGGAGGTTATTGGCCTGCGAATAGAAAGAAAGTAAATCATCTTTTTCTTAAAATTATCATGAATTCAAAATATTGAATTAAATTTATAAAATTAAATCATTAGTAAATTATTTAAACAGAACCTAAGAACTGACCGTATGGGCCCAGGGAGTCTCTATTTCTTCCAAGGGAGGAGGCTCGGGGTAATATCCAGTATCCTCCTCCTCCTCCTCTTCATCACCGGCGATGGTAATGATGGAAATGGCATCTCTGGTAATGGTCGTGATGGAAATGCCAAAGACATTAACGGTAAGGATGAAAACACCGTAGTATGAAATGTTCATGATGGAAAGGCCATCGTCCATATAGGTGGTGATGAAAATGCCACCTTCAGTGATGGTAAGGACAGAAAGGCCTTCCTCATTAACACCAAACTGTGGAGGTGTTGTGAAATAATTTTCCTGCAAATAGAAAGAACATAAAACAACTTTTTCTTCACATTTTGATATCGTCATAGAAATAATCTTTGTGTAGAAATGAAATCTGGCCCAAACCATTCATACCTCATCGTATCTCTCATCCATGGTTAATCTTCTGAAGAACTCGCTAAGAGCAATGGCACCAAAGCTAGATCTGTAGAACACTCCTGACCACCTGCTGCTCTACTGATGGAAAGCTTTGTCTGACTTGAGCTTACATGGGTATCAACAATGACATCACAAAGATTCTGTGACATAATAGTAGGAGCTTGGTGTTGTGAGCAGGGCTTAGTTACTAGATACCAGCAGGATATTTTCTGAATGTTTTAATAATAGAATCAGACTAATTGGACTTGGAAGAGCAAACATTTTTTTTGGTTGTATATGAAATAAATAACTAATAACAAAGTAACGATTTGCATTCATTGCCTGTATTAAACAGAACAATTTATAAAGATGTTTTATATAGGAGATAGGAAAAGTAATTGCTTTCTTTATTATATGCTTTGGCTGGTGTGGGTTGGAACATTTACCCCCCATATGTATTTACAAACATTTGTGTATTTACCCATACGGTGAACCTATGGATGGTAGTAGATACATGGAACAGCCGAAGGGGTAGAGGTGTGCCAGTGAAAAGGATTGGTTTGCCACGAAGGTGAGATTCAAACCTTTAGCCATGGCTGGTAATCTGAGTGATCCGATAGATAAGTGGACACTCATTTTGTTACATCAGAGGGACCGGAATATATATATATATATACTGTATATGTATGTATATTTATGTTTTTTTCAGTGGTATGATTTAATAGTGGGAATTATTAATCCCCCCCTCAGTTTTGACTGTGGTATCTAATGTGCCCCCCCCAAATATTGTTCCTACAGTGCCCCCCAGCTATGGTTGTTTAGTGGAAATGGTTAATACGCAGCTGTCTGCGAACATTATTGACAGATGTAGCTTCGACTCACGGGCCAGGCTTGGCTCATTTGCTCAATTAAATAAAACACCAACACACAAGATGGGTTTGAAAAGGCCACAGCCGTTTTATTTAACATTGTCATTGTCCTGTAAAACCTGAAATAATAAACATAGATGCGTTACCAGACAATGACGTAACCAAAACCAACCTAGCTTGCCAAGTTATCCAGGTACCATACCACACACCAATTTTGGGAGGGGACATACCAGGATGCCCCAACCCGGACCTGAGGTTCCGAGCACCACTCCTTGCAAGGAACCTCCCACCGGTTATGACCACCAATGATCATACCACCACATTAACCCCTTGGATACCTGGCAAGCTACCGCCCACGACTGTGACTAATGCAGCAACACCATACCAGACACCAATTTGGGAGGGGACATACCAGGATGCCCCAACCCGGCCCCGAGGTTCCGAGCACCACTCCTTGCAAGGAACCTCCCACCGGTTATGACCACCAAGGATCATACCACCACATTAACCCCTTGGATACCTGGCAAGCTACCGCCCACAACTGTGACTAATGCAGCAACACCATACCACACACCAATTTGGGAGAGGACATACCAGGATGCCCCAACCAGGACCCGAGGTTCCGAGCACCACTCCTTGCAAGGAACCTCCCACCGGTTATGACCACCAAGGATCATACCACCACATTAACCCCTTGGATACCTGGCAAGCTACCGCCCACAACTGTGACTAATGCAGCAACACCATACCACACACCAATTTGGGAGAGGACATACCAGGATGCCCCAACCAGGACCCGAGGTTCCGAGCACCACTCCTTGCAAGGAACCTCCCACCGGTTATGACCACCAAGGATCATACCACCACATTAACCCCTTAGATACCTGGCAAGCTACCACCCACAACTGTGACTAATGCAGCAACACTACTCCACAAACTCAACCACATAAGGGGAGGGAGGGTGGGACAAACACTACCAGGTAAGGTTAAACAAAATGGATCCTTACCCCTGTGATCACCAAACTTAAATATCCTCCTACCAAAACTCCTCCCCTAAAATCCACAATTCCTGCCTTAGCCTAGCCCTGCTCAGCACTCTGTCAGGGCCCACTCTAGTCCATTCTGGCCCCCGTGGGCTTCAATATAATGGGGCAAAAACCACAACTGGGTAAAACATTGTTTTAATCTGATACCAGTCATAAATAATATATAATAATAATAATAATAATAATAATAATAATAATAATGTTGTTAATAATAATATATAATAATAATAATAATAATAATAATAATAATGTTGTTAATAATAATAATAATAATAATAATAATAATAATAATAATAATAATAATTGAAAGCTCTGTTAGTGATGAAGATGGTTCATTGATTAGATGGTTGGGAATCTTAGGATATTCTTAGCTGAAGTCTTTTCCAAAAAACCATACAGAACATGGGAAATCCGGTGAATTAATATCTGACAAAAGCAGCTCAATTGTTCTTTATCTCATTTATTTATATATATATATATACTGTGTAATAATTGATGAATAGCACACATCCTGGATAATTAAAAGACCCTTAAGATAAACCCCCAGCGCTGTATACAGTAATAACCCCCCAGTGCTGTATACAGTAATACCCCCCCAGTGCTGGATACAGTTATAACCCCTAGCGCTGTATACAGTAATAACCCCCCAGTGCTGTATACAGTAATAACCCCCCCAGTGCTGTAAACAGTAATACCCCCCCATGCTGCATACAGTAATAACCCCCCAGTGCTGTATACAGTAATAACCCCCCCAGTGCTGTATACAGTAATAACCCCCCCCTGTGCTGTATACAACAGGGCTCCCTACTGCCATTCGGCTAATGATGAGACTTTTAAGGTTCCATAAAAGCTAAATAGCTAGCAATCGGTTACGTCTGGAGTAGAACACCTTGTTGCTGCATCAATCCGGTAATTACCCCAATGCCCCCCGTCTGCAATCGTTATTGGAAGACCCCCTTTCTTCGAAAACAAGAGTCTGTTTGCCTACTAAGCATTCGGCTATCTAGTTAGAACCTGTATTTGGCCATTAATTGCCAGATGTGTTAGCCCTGAGTATTAAGGTCATCAGAAAATGTCATTCTAAAGGGCCAGAGGCTTAGATGTAAAGTAAAGAGATTTGTAAGAGGGTAGTATGTAAGTGGAACAGCCTCCCAGCAGAAGTTGTAGAGGATAATACAGTGAGTGATCTGCCGGCAGGTTCCGTGTTTTTTATGTTTGCAGTAAAGTAGGTTTTTTTAGTAAATGGTTGGACGGAGCAGGCAGAGAGTTCTGTGGGGTTGGTCCTGGTGATGGAAGGATCTGGTGAGAGTTTATTGTTGAGTTTCACAGATAATATAAGACAGAATCCTGTGTTTAATGCAACTTAACATTTTTATTTTTAACATACTAACCTATTCTAACATATTCTAACTTATTCTAACGTATTCTAACTTATTCTAACTTTTTCTTACTTATTCTAACTTATTCTACAAGCAACAACAAATGCGATGACTTAATCATCCACACGCACGCCCTTCTTCATAATCCTCCTATTCCAGAATGACAGGAGTCTGCTCAGGAGGCCAGGTGTTTTTTGGCTGGATCTGATCTTGCGTCTCCATTTGCAGGGAAAGCACCCATGTTTGCCAGCCTCCTCTTCTTCCTCATCCTCCTTTTTCTCCTCCTCCTCCTCCTCTTTCTCTTCCTCTTTCTCCTTATCCTCCCCATCTGCATCATCATCAGAAATAATGATATCATATTTTGGGTGAGGAGTAGGGAGGTTGTTGTTCTCCTCCGAGTCGTCCTCCTCCTTGTCCTTCTCCTCTGTTTCATCTGGCATTAAGATGAAAATGTCAAATGGGTAAGGAGTAGGGAGGTTATTGTCCTCCAACGACTCTTCCTCCTCCTCGTCATCCTCCTCTGTGTTATCTGGCATTAGGATGTAACAGTCCTCCTCCTCAAAGCCAAATGGGTTAGGAGTCGGGAGGTCATTGTACTCCACCAATTCTTCCTCCTCCCTGTCTTCCTCCTCGTCCTCTTCCTCATCCTCATCTGGCATTAGGATGTAACAGTCCT
Source organism: Spea bombifrons (assembly GCF_027358695.1). Classification (NCBI taxonomy): domain Eukaryota; kingdom Metazoa; phylum Chordata; class Amphibia; order Anura; family Pelobatidae; genus Spea; species Spea bombifrons. The sequence goes on from NC_071098.1 coordinate 28,012,133, forward strand.
CCTCATTTAAGCCAAATCGGTTAGGAGTCGGGAGGTTATTGTCCTCCACCGACTCGTCCTCCTCCTCGTCCTCCTCCTCTGTGTCATCTGGCATAAAGATGTAAAAGTCCTCCTCATTTAAGCCAAATGGGTTAGGAGTCGGGAGGTCATTGTACTCCACCAATTCTTCCTCCTCCCTGTCTTCCTCCTCGTCCTCTTCCTCATCCTCATCTGGCATTAGGATGTAACAGTCCTCCTCATTTAAGCCAAATCGGTTAGGAGTCGGGAGGTTATTGTCCTCCACCGACTCGTCCTCCTCCTCGTCCTCCTCCTCTGTGTCATCTGGCATAAAGATGTAACAGTCCTCCTCCTCCTCAAAGCCAAATGGGTTAGGAGTCGGGAGGTTATTGTCCTCCACCGACTCGTCCTCCTCCTCGTCCTCCTCCTCTGTGTCATCTGGCATAAAGATGTAACAGTCCTCCTCCTCCTCAAAGCCAAATGGGTTAGGAGTTGGGAGGTTATTGGCCTGCGAATAGAAATAAAGTAAATCATCTTTTTCTTAAAATTATCATGAATTCTAAATATTCAATTAAATGTATAAAATTAAATCATTATTACATTATTTAAGCAAAACCTAAGAACTGACCGTATGGGCCCAGGGAGTCTCTATTTCTTCCAAGGGAGGAGGCTCGGGGTAATATCCAGTATCATCCTCCTCCTCCTCCTCTTCCTCATCCTCATCTGGCATTAGGATGTAACAGTCCTCCTCCTCAAAGCCAAATGGGTTAGGAGTCGGGAGGTCATTGTCCTCCACCCATTCTTCCTCCTCCCTGTCTTCCTCCTCGTCTTCTTCCTCATCCTCATCTGGCATTAGGATGTAATATTCCTCCTCATATAAGCCAAATGGGTTAGGAGTCGGGAGGTTATTGTCTTCCACCGACTCGTCCTCCTCCTCGTCCTCCTCCTCTGTGTCATCTGGCATAAAGATGTAACAGTCCTCCTCATTTAAGCCAAATGGGTTAGGAGTTGGGAGGTTATTGGCCTGCGAATAGAAAGAAAGTAAATCATCTTTTTCTTAAAATTATCATGAATTCAAAATATTGAATTAAATTTATAAAATTAAATCATTAGTAAATTATTTAAACAGAACCTAAGAACTGACCGTATGGGCCCAGGGAGTCTCTATTTCTTCCAAGGGAGGAGGCTCGGGGTAATATCCAGTATCCTCCTCCTCCTCCTCTTCATCACCGGCGATGGTAATGATGGAAATGGCATCTCTGGTAATGGTCGTGATGGAAATGCCGTAGACATTAACGGTAAGGATGAAAACACCGTAGTATGAAATGTTCATGATGGAAAGGCCATCGTCCATATAGGTGGTGATGAAAATGCCACCTTCAGTGATGGTAAGGACAGAAAGGCCTTCCTCATTAACACCAAACTGTGGAGGTGTTGTGAAATAGTTTTCCTGCAAATAGAAAGAACATAAAACATATTTTTCTTCACATTTTGATATCGTCATAGAAATAAGCTTTGTGTAGAAATGAAATCTGGCCCAAACTATTCATACCTCATCGTATCTCTCATCCATGGTTAATCTCCTGAAGAACTCGCTAAGAGCAATGGTACCAAAGCTGGATCTGTAGAACACTCCTGACCACCTGCTGCTCTACTGATGGAAAGCTTTGTCTGACTTGAGCTTACATGGGTATCAACAATGACATCACAAAGATTCTATGACATAATAGTAGGAGCTTGGTGTTGTGAGCAGGGCTTAGTTACTAGATACCAGCAGGATATTTTCTGAATGTTTTAATAATAGAATCAGACTAATTAGACCCAGAAAAGCAAAATAATTTTTAGTTGTATATGAAATGGATAACTAATAAAAACTGTCATTTTTTAAAAGCTCAAAATTGTTTTGTTATGTGCTGCTTGTTTATCCATTGTACATCGCTGTGGAATATGATGCAATCAATCAATAAATAACAATAATTAATAATAATAATAATTACAAAGTAAAGATTTGCATTCCTTGCCTGTATTCTTTGATAAGATAAACCATTTTACAAACATGAATGCGTTCATCTATTAGAATAAAAAAGTGCGGCTGATGTGAATCTCCGACCATGAATCATTGGAGCTTTAGAGATTTTGGTGATTTTATTCATATTTGGATATATTCTTTATTACAGTTGGATTGGCAAAAAAATAATAATTATTAGAATTATAATAAACAATTTATTTATTAATTTATTAATTACAATTAATTAAGTTCACTGCAGAACCTCAACCTACCACCAGGGGCGCATCAGTGCAAAATATGCAAAGCTATCTTTTAACTCCCTTTAACTATCCTTTAACTGCCGCAGTAACCCTTTCACTGCCGCAGTGCATGACCACATAAAAACAGATCTGCCATGTCTCTCAAATATTACATTTTAGCATTATTTTAAAAAAAAAGTCTGAGAGAGATAACTCCAGGACAGGAAATTCATTGATATCCAGGTTTAGTTGCCGCAACTCTCATCTTTCTTTTGTTTTTAACCAAAATATCACCAAAACAATTACACCGATTGCACCGAAGAGCAAACATTTTTTTTGGTTGTATATGAAATAAATAACTAATAACAAAGTAACGATTTGCATTCATTGCCTGTATTAAACAGAACAATTTATAAAGATGTTTTATATAGGAGATAGGAAAAGTAATTGCTTTCTTTATTATATGCTTTGGCTGGTGTGGGTTGGAACATTTACCCCCCATATATATTTACAAACATTTGTGTATTTACCCATACGGTGAACCTATGGATGGTAGTAGATACATGGAACAGCCGAAGGGGTAGAGGTGTGCCAGTGACAAGGATTGGTTTGCCGCGAAGGTGAGATTCAAACCTTTAGCCATGGCTGGTAATCTGAGTGATCCGATAGATAAGTGGACACTCATTTTGTTACATCAGAGGGACCGGAATATATATATATACTGTATATGTATGTATATTTACGGTTTTTTCAATGCTATGATTTAATAGTGGGAATTATTAATCCCCCCCTCAGTTTTGACTGTGGTATCTAATGTGCCCCCCCCTATATATTGTTCCTACAGTGCCCCCCAGCTATGGTTGTTTAGTGGAAATGGTTAATATGCAGCTGTCTGCGAACATTATATATAATGGGGCGAAAACCACAACTGGGTAAAACATTGTTTTAATCTGATACCAGTCATAAATAATATATAATAATAATAATAATAATAATAATAATAATAATAATAATAATGTTGTTAATAATAATAATAATAATGTTGTTAATAATAATAATAATAATAATAATTGAAAGCTCTGTTAGTGATGAAGATGGTTCATTGATTAGATGGTTGGGAATCTTAGGATATTCTTAGCTGAAGTCTTTTCCAAAAAACCATACAGAACATGGGAAATCCGGTGAATTAATATATGACAAAAGCAGCTCAATTGTTCTTTATCTTATTTATTTATATATATATATACTTTGTAATAATTGATGAATAGCACACATCCTGGATAATTAAAAGACCCTTAAGATAATCCCCCAGCGCTGTATACAGTAATAACCCCCCCAGTGCTGTAAACGGTAATGACCCCGCCAGTGCTGTATACAGTAATAACCCCTAGCGCTGTATACAGTAATAACCCCGCCAGTGCTGTATACAGTAATAACCCCCAGCGCTGTATACAGTAATATAACCCCCAGTGCTGTATACAGTAATAACCCCCCCAGTGCTGTAAACAGTAATACCCCCCATGCTGCATACAGTAATAACCCCCCAGTGCTGTATACAGTAATAACCCCCCCAGTGCTGTATACAGTAATAACCCCCCCCCCCTGTGCTGTATACAACAGGGCTCCCTACTGCCATTCGGCTAATGATGAGACTTTTAAGGTTCCATAAAAGCTAAATAGCTAGCAATCGGTTACGTCTGGAGTAGAACACCTTGTTGCTGCATCAATCCGGTAATTACCCCAATGCCCCCCGTCTGCAATCGTTATTGGAAGACCCCCTTTCTTCGAAAACAAGAGTCTGTTTGCCTACTAAGCATTCGGCTATCTAGTTAGAACCTGTATTTGGCCATTAATTGCCAGAACTGTTAGCCCTGAGTATTAAGGTCATCAGAAAATGTCATTCTAAAGGGCCAGAGGCTTAGATGTAAAGTAAAGAGATTTGTAAGAGGGTAGTATGTAAGTGGAACAGCCTCCCAGCAGAAGTTGTAGAGGATAATACAGTGAGTGATCTGCCGGCAGGTTCCGTGTTTTTTATGTTTGCTGTAAAGTAGGGTTTTTTAGTAAATGGTTGGACGGAGCAGGCAGAGAGTTCTGTGGGGTTGGTCCTGGTGATGGAAGGATCTGGTGAGAGTTTATTGTTGAGTTTCACAGATAATATAAGACAGAATCTTGTGTTTAATGCAACTTAACATTTTTATTTTTAACATACTAACCTATTCTAACCTATTCTAACTTATTCTAACTTATTCTAACTTTTTCTAATTTATTCTAACTTATTCTACAAGCAACAACAAATGTGATGACTTAATCATCCACACGCACGCCCTTCTTCATAATCCTCCTATTCCAGAATGACAGGAGTCTGCTCAGGAGGCCAGGTGTTTTTTGGCTGGATCTGATCTTGCGTCTCCATTTGCAGGGAAAGCACCCATGTTTGCCAGCCTCCTCTTCTTCCTCATCCTCCTTTTCCTCCTCCTCATCCTCCTCTTTCTCTTCCTCTTTCTCCTTATCCTCCCCATCTGCATCATCATCAGAAATAATGATATCATATTTTGGGTGAGGAGTAGGGAGGTTGTTGTTCTCCTCCGAGTCGTCCTCCTCCTTGTCCTTCTCCTCTGTTTCATCTGGCATTAAGATGAAAATGTCAAATGGGTTAGGAGTAGGGAGGTTATTGTCCTCCAACGACTCTTCCTCCTCCTCGTCATCCTCCTCTGTGTTATCTGGCATTAGGATGTAACAGTCCTCCTCCTCAAAGCCAAATGGGTTAGGAGTCGGGAGGTCATTGTACTCCACCAATTCTTCCTCCTCCCTGTCTTCCTCCTCGTCCTCTTCCTCATCCTCATCTGGCATTAGGATGTAACAGTCCTCCTCATTTAAGCCAAATCGGTTAGGAGTCGGGAGGTTATTGTCCTCCACCGACTCGTCCTCCTCCTCGTCCTCCTCCTCTGTGTCATCTGGCATAAAGATGTAAAAGTCCTCCTCCTCAAAGCCAAATGGGTTAGGAGTCGGGAGGTCATTGTACTCCACCAATTCTTCCTCCTCCCTGTCTTCCTCCTCGTCCTCTTCCTCATCCTCATCTGGCATTAGGATGTAACAGTCCTCCTCATTTAAGCCAAATCGGTTAGGAGTCGGGAGGTTATTGTCCTCCACCGACTTGTCCTCCTCCTCGTCCTCCTCCTCTGTGTCATCTGGCATAAAGATGTAAAAGTCCTCCTCATTTAAGCCAAATGGGTTAGGAGTCGGGAGGTCATTGTACTCCACCAATTCTTCCTCCTCCCTGTCTTCCTCCTCGTCCTCTTCCTCATCCTCATCTGGCATTAGGATGTAACAGTCCTCCTCATTTAAGCCAAATCGGTTAGGAGTCGGGAGGTTATTGTCCTCCACCGACTCGTCCTCCTCCTCGTCCTCCTCCTCTGTGTCATCTGGCATAAAGATGTAAAAGTCCTCCTCATTTAAGCCAAATGGGTTAGGAGTCGGGAGGTCATTGTACTCCACCAATTCTTCCTCCTCCCTGTCTTCCTCCTCGTCCTCTTCCTCATCCTCATCTGGCATTAGGATGTAATAGTCCTCCTCATTTAAGCCAAATCGGTTAGGAGTCGGGAGGTTATTGTCCTCCACCGACTCGTCCTCCTCCTCGTCCTCCTCCTCTGTGTCATCTGGCATAAAGATGTAACAGTCCTCCTCCTCCTCAAAGCCAAATGGGTTAGGAGTTGGGAGGTTATTGGCCTGCGAATAGAAATAAAGTAAATCATCTTTTTCTTAAAATTATCATGAATTCTAAATATTCAATTAAATTTATAAAATTAAATCATTATTACATTATTTAAGCAAAACCTAAGAACTGACCGTATGGGCCCAGGGAGTCTCTATTTCTTCCAAGGGAGGAGGCTCGGGGTAATATCCAGTATCATCCTCCTCCTCCTCCTCTTCCTCATCCTCATCTGGCATTAGGATGTAACAGTCCTCCTCCTCAAAGCCAAATGGGTTAGGAGTCGGGAGGTCATTGTCCTCCACCCATTCTTCCTCCTCCCTGTCTTCCTCCTCGTCTTCTTCCTCATCCTCATCTGGCATTATGATGTAACAGTCCTCCTCCTCAAAGCCAAATGGATTAGGAGTTGGGAGGTTATTGGCCTGCGAATAGAAAGAAAGTAAATCATCTTTTTCTTAAAATGATCATGAATTCAAAATATTGAATTAAATTTATAAAATTAAATCATTAGTAAATTATTTAAACAGAACCTAAGAACTGACCGTATGGGCCCAGGGAGTCTCTATTTCTTCCAAGGGAGGAGGCTCGGGGTAATATCCGTTATCCTCCTCCTCCTCCTCTTCATCACCGGCGATGGTAATGATGGAAATGGCATCTCTGGTAATGGTCGTGATGGAAATGCCGTAGACATTAACGGTAAGGATGAAAACACCGTAGTAGGAAATGTTCATGATGGAAAGGCCATCGTCCATATAGGTGGTGATGAAAATGCCACCTTCAGTGATGGTAAGGACAGAAAGGCCTTCCTCATTAACACCAAACTGTGGAGGTGTTGTGAAATAGTTTGCCTGCAAATAGAAAGAACATAAAACATCTTTTTCTTCACATTTTGATATCGTCATAGAAATAATCTTTGTGTAGAAATGAAATCTGGCCCAAACCATTCATACCTCATCATATCTCTCATCCATGGTTAATCTCCTGAAGAACTCGCTAAGAGCAATGGTACCAAAGCTGGATCTGTAGAACACTCCTGACCACCTGCTGCTCTACTGATGGAAAGCTTTGTCTGACTTGAGCTTACATGGGTATCAACAATGACATCACAAAGATTCTGTGACATAATAGTAGGAGCTTGGTGTTGTGAGCAGGGCTTGGTTACTAGATACCAGCAGGATATTTTCTGAATGTTTTAATAATAGAATCAGACTAATGAGACCCAGAAAAGCAAAATAATTTTTAGTTGTATATGAAATGGATAACTAATAAAAACTGTCATTTTTTAAAAGCTCAAAATTGTTTTGTTATGTGCTGCTTGTTTATCCATTGTACATCGCTGTGGAATATGATGCAATCAATCAATAAATAACAATAATTAATAATAATAATAATTACAAAGTAAAGATTTGCATTCATTGCCTGTATTCTTTGATAAGATAAACCATTTTACAAACATGAATGCGTTCATCTATTAGAATAAAAAAGTGCGGCTGATGTGAATCTCCCACCATGAATCATTGGAGCTTTAGAGATTTTGGTGATTTTATTCATATTTGGATATATTCTTTATTACAGTTGGATTGGCAAAAAAATAATAATTATTAGAATTATAATAAACAATTTATTTATTAATTTATTAATTACAATTAATTAAGTTCACTGCAGAACCTCAACCTACCACCAGGGGCGCATCAGTGCAAAATATGCAAAGCCATCTTTTAACGCCCTTTAACTATCCTTTATCTGCCGCAGTAACCCTTTCGCTGCCGCAGTGCATGACCACATAAAAACAGATCTGCCATGTCTCTCAAATATTACATTTTAGCATTATTTAAAAAAAAAAGTCTGAGAGAGATAACTCCAGGACAGGAAATTCATTGATATCCAGGTTTAGTTGCCGCAACTCTCATCTTTCTTTTGTTTTTAACCAAAATATCACCAAAACAATTACACCGGTTGCACCGAAGAGCAAACATTTTTTTGGTTGTATATGAAATAAATAACTAATAACAAAGTAACGATTTGCATTCATTGCCTGTATTAAACAGAACAATTTATAAAGATGTTTTATATAGGAGATAGGAAAAGTAATTGCTTTCTTTATTATATGCTTTGGCTGGTGTGGGTTGGAACATTTACCCCCCATATGTATTTACAAACATTTGTGTATTTACCCATACGGTGAACCTATGGATGGTAGTAGATACATGGAACAGCCGAAGGGGTAGAGGTATGCCAGTGAAAAGGATTGGTTTGCCGCGAAGGTGAGATTCAAACCTTTAGCCATGGCTGGTAATCTGAGTGATCCGATAGATAAGTGGACACTCATTTTGTTACATCAGAGGGACCGGAATATATATATATATATACTGTATATGTATGTATATTTACGGTTTTTTCAATGCTATGATTTAATAGTGGGAATTATTAATCCCCCCCTCAGTTTTGACTGTGGTATCTAATGTGCCCCCCTATATATTGTTCCTACAGTGCCCCCCCCCAGCTATGGTTGTTTAGTGGAAATGGTTAATATGCAGCTGTCTGCGAACATTATATATAATGGGGCGAAAACCACAACTGGGTAAAACATTGTTATAATCTGATACCAGTCATAAATAATATATAATAATAATAATAATAATAATAATAATAATAATAATAATAATAATAATAATAATAATGTTGTTAATAATAATATATAATAATAATAACAATAATAATAATAATAATAATAATAATAATAATTGAAAGCTCTGTTAGTGATGAAGATGGTTCATTGATTAGATGGTTGGGAATCTTAGGATATTCTTAGCTGAAGTCTTTTCCAAAAAACCATACAGAACATGGGAAATCCGGTGAATTAATATCTGACAAAAGCAGGTCAATTGTTCTTTATCTTATTTATTTATATATATATATACTTTGTAATAATTGATGAATAGCACACATCCTGGATAATTAAAAGACCCTTAAGATAAACCCCCAGCGCTGTATACAGTAATAACCCCCCAGTGCTGTATACAGTAATACCCCCCCAGTGCTGGATACAGTTATAACCCCTAGCGCTGTATACAGTAATAACCCCCCAGTGCTGTATACAGTAATAACCCCCCCAGTGCTGTAAACAGTAATACCCCCCATGCTGCATATAGTAATAACCCCCCAGTGCTGTATACAGTAATAACCCCCCCAGTGCTGTATACAGTAATAACCCCCCCCCCCCTGTGCTGTATACAACAGGGCTCCCTACTGCCATTCGGCTAATGATGAGACTTTTAAGGTTCCATAAAAGCTAAAGAGCTAGCAATCGGTTACGTCTGGAGTAGAACACCTTGTTGCTGCATCAATCCGGTAATTACCCCAATGCCCCCCGTCTGCAATCGTTATTGGAAGACCCCCTTTCTTCGAAAACAAGAGTCTGTTTGCCTACTAAGCATTCGGCTATCTAGTTAGAACCTGTATTTGGCCATTAATTGCCAGATGTGTTAGCCCTGAGTATTAAGGTCATCAGAAAATGTCATTCTAAAGGGCCAGAGGCTTAGATGTAAAGTAAAGAGATTTGTAAGAGGGTAGTATGTAAGTGGAACAGCCTCCCAGCAGAAGTTGTAGAGGATAATACAGTGAGTGATCTGCCGGCAGGTTCCGTGTTTTTTATGTTTGCTGTAAAGTAGGGTTTTTTAGTAAATGGTTGGACGGAGCAGGCAGAGAGTTCTGTGGGGTTGGTCCTGGTGATGGAAGGATCTGGTGAGAGTTTATTGTTGAGTTTCACAGATAATATAAGACAGAATCTTGTGTTTAATGCAACTTAACATTTTTATTTTTAACATACTAACTTATTCTAACATATTCTAACTTATTCTAACTTATTCTAACTTTTTCTAACTTATTCTAACTTATTCTACAAGCAACAACAAATGCGATGACTTAATCATCCACACGCACGCCCTTCTTCATAATCCTCCTATTCCAGAATGACAGGAGTCTGCTCAGGAGGCCAGGTGTTTTTTGGCTGGATCTGATCTTGCGTCTCCATTTGCAGGGAAAGCACCCATGTTTGCCAGCCTCCTCTTCTTCCTCATCCTCCTTTTCCTCCTCCTCATCCTCCTCTTTCTCTTCCTCTTTCTCCTTATCCTCCCCATCTGCATCATCATCAGAAATAATGATATCATCATATTTTGGGTGAGGAGTAAGGAGGTTGTTGTTCTCCTCCGAGTCGTCCTCCTCCTTGTCCTTCTCCTCTGTTTCATCTGGCATTAAGATGAAAATGTCAAATGGGTAAGGAGTAGGGAGGTTATTGTCCTCCAACGACTCTTCCTCCTCCTCGTCATCCTCCTCTGTGTTATCTGGCATTAGGATGTAACAGTCCTCCTCCTCAAAGCCAAATGGGTTAGGAGTCGGGAGGTCATTGTACTCCACCAATTCTTCCTCCTCCCTGTCTTCCTCCTCGTCCTCTTCCTCATCCTCATCTGGCATTAGGATGTAACAGTCCTCCTCATTTAAGCCAAATCGGTTAGGAGTCGGGAGGTTATTGTCCTCCACCGACTCGTCCTCCTCCTCGTCCTCCTCCTCTGTGTCATCTGGCATAAAGATGTAAAAGTCCTCCTCATTTAAGCCAAATGGGTTAGGAGTCGGGAGGTCATTGTACTCCACCAATTCTTCCTCCTCCCTGTCTTCCTCCTCGTCCTCTTCCTCATCCTCATCTGGCATTAGGATGTAACAGTCCTCCTCATTTAAGCCAAATCGGTTAGGAGTCGGGAGGTTATTGTCCTCCACCGACTCGTCCTCCTCCTCGTCCTCCTCCTCTGTGTCATCTGGCATAAAGATGTAACAGTCCTCCTCCTCCTCAAAGCCAAATGGGTTAGGAGTCGGGAGGTTATTGTCCTCCACCGACTCGTCCTCCTCCTCGTCCTCCTCCTCTGTGTCATCTGGCATAAAGATGTAACAGTCCTCCTCCTCCTCAAAGCCAAATGGGTTAGGAGTTGGGAGGTTATTGGCCTGCGAATAGAAATAAAGTAAATCATCTTTTTCTTAAAATTATCATGAATTCAAAATATTCAATTAAATTTATAAAATTAAATCATTATTACATTATTTAAGCAAAACCTAAGAACTGACCGTATGGGCCCAGGGAGTCTCTATTTCTTCCAAGGGAGGAGGCTCGGGGTAATATCCAGTATCATCCTCCTCCTCCTCCTCCTCTTCCTCATCCTCATCTGGCATTAGGATGTAACAGTCCTCCTCCTCAAAGCCAAATGGGTTAGGAGTCGGGAGGTCATTGTCCTCCACCCATTCTTCCTCCTCCCTGTCTTCCTCCTCGTCTTCTTCCTCATCCTCATCTGGCATTATGATGTAACAGTCCTCCTCCTCAAAGCCAAATGGGTTAGGAGTTGGGAGGTTATTGGCCTGCGAATAGAAAGAAAGTAAATCATCTTTTTCTTAAAATTATCATGAATTCAAAATATTGAATTAAATTTATAAAATTAAATCATTAGTAAATTATTTAAACAGAACCTAAGAACTGACCGTATGGGCCCAGGGAGTCTCTATTTCTTCCAAGGGAGGAGGCTCGGGGTAATATCCAGTATCATCCTCCTCCTCCTCTTCATCACCGGCGATGGTAATGATGGAAATGGCATCTCTGGTAATGGTCGTGATGGAAATGCCGTAGACATTAACGGTAAGGATGAAAACACCGTAGTAGGAAATGTTCATGATGGAAAGGCCATCGTCCATATAGGTGGTGATGAAAATGCCACCTTCAGTGATGGTAAGGACAGAAAGGCCTTCCTCATTAACACCAAACTGTGGAGGTGTTGTGAAATAGTTTGCCTGCAAATAGAAAGAACATAAAACATCTTTTCCTTCACATTTTGATATCGTCATAGAAATAAGCTTTATGTAGAAATGAAATCTGGCCCAAACCATTCATACCTCATCGTATCTCTCATCCATGGTTAATCTCCAGAAGAACTCGCTAAGAGCAATGGTACCAAAGCTGGATCTGTAGAACACTCCTGACCACCTGCTGCTCTACTGATGGAAAGCTTTGTCTGACTTGAGCTTACATGGGTATCAACAATGACATCACAAAGATTCTATGACATAATAGTAGGAGCTTGGTGTTGTGAGCAGGGCTTAGTTACTAGATACCTGCAGGATATTTTCTGAATGTTTTAATAATAGAATCAGACTAATTAGACCCAGAAAAGCAAAATAATTTTTAGTTGTATATGAAATGGATAACTAATAAAAACTGTCATTTTTTAAAAGCTCAAAATTGTTTTGTTATGTGCTGCTTGTTTATCCATTGTACATCGCTGTGGAATATGATGCAATCAATCAATAAATAACAATAATTAATAATAATAATAATTACAAAGTAAAGATTTGCATTCCTTGCCTGTATTCTTTGATAAGATAAACCATTTTACAAACATGAATGCGTTCAGCTATTAGAATAAAAAAGTGCGGCTGATGTGAATCTCCCACCATGAATCATTGGAGCTTTAGAGATTTTGGTAATTTTATTCATATTTGGATATATTCTTTATTACAGTTGGATTGGCAAAAAAATAATAATTATTAGAATTATAATAAACAATTTATTTATTAATTTATTAATTACAATTAATTAAGTTCACTGCAGCAGCAGAGTAATTCCTCAACCTACCACCAGGGGCGCATCAGTGCAAAATATGCAAAGCTATCTTTTAACTCCCTTTAACTATCCTTTAACTGCCGCAGTAACCCTTTCACTGCTGCAGTGCATGACCACATAAAAACAGATCTGCCATGTCTCTCAAATATTACATTTTAGCATTATTTAAAAAAAAAAGTCTGAGAGAGATAACTCCAGGACAGGAAATTCATTGATATCCAGGTTTAGTTGCCGCAACTCTCATCTTTCTTTTGTTTTTAACCAAAATATCACCAAAACAATTACACCGGTTGCACCGAAGAGCAAACATTTTTTTGGTTGTATATGAAATAAATAACTAATAACAAAGTAACGATTTGCATTCATTGCCTGTATTAAACAGAACAATTTATAAAGATGTTTTATATAGGAGATAGGAAAAGTAATTGCTTTCTTTATTATATGCTTTGGCTGGTGTGGGTTGGAACATTTACCCCCCATATATATTTACAAACATTTGTGTATTTACCCATACGGTGAACCTATGGATGGTAGTAGATACATGGAACAGCCGAAGGGGTAGAGGTATGCCAGTGACAAGGATTGGTTTGCCGCGAAGGTGAGATTCAAACCTTTAGCCATGGCTGGTAATCTGAGTGATCCGATAGATAAGTGGACACTCATTTTGTTACATCAGAGGGACCGGAATATATATATATACTGTATATGTATGTATATTTACGGTTTTTTCAATGGTATGATTTAATAGCGGGAATTATTAATCCCCCCCTCAGTTTTGACTGTGGTATCTAATGTGCCCCCCTATATATTGTTCCTACAGTGCCCCCCAGCTACGGTTGTTTAGTGGAAATGGGTAATATGCAGCTGTCTGCGAACATTATATATAATGGGGCGAAAACCACAACTGGGTAAAACATTGTTTTAATCTGATACCAGTCATAAATAATATATAATAATAATAATAATAATAATAATAATAATAATAATAATAATAATGTTGTTAATAATAATAATAATGTTGTTAATAATATTATTATTATTATTATTATTATTATTATTAACAACATTATTATTATTATTATTATTATTATTATTAATAATTGAAAGCTCTGCTAGTGATGAAGATGGTTCATTGATTAGATGGTTGGGAATCTTAGGATATTCTTAGCTGAAGTCTTTTCCAAAAAACCATACAGAACATGGGAAATCCGGTGAATTAATATATGACAAAAGCAGCTCAATTGTTCTTTATCTCATTTATTTATATATATATATACTTTGTAATAATTGATGAATAGCACACATCCTGGATAATTAAAAGACCCTTAAGATAATCCCCCAGCGCTGTATACAGTAATAACCCCCCAGTGCTGTAAACGGTAATAACCCCTAGCGCTGTATACAGTAATAACCCCTCCAGTGCTGTAAACGGTAATAACCCCGCCAGTGCTGTATACAGTAATAACCCCTAGCGCTGTATACAGTAATAACCCCTCCAGTGCTGTATACAGTAATAACCCCCAGCGCTGTATACAGTAATATAACCCCCAGTGCTGTATACAGTAATAACCCCCCCAGTGCTGGATACAGTTATAACCCCTAGCGCTGTATACAGTAATAACCCCCCCAGTGCTGTATACAGTAATAACCCCCAGCGCTGTATACAGTAATAACCCCCAGCGCTGTATACAGTAATAACCCCCAGTGCTGTATACAGTAATATCCTCTAGCGCTGTATACAGTAATAACCCCCCCCAGTGCTGTATACAGTAATATAACCCCCAGCGCTGTATACAGTAATAACCCCCCCCCTGTGCTGTATACAACAGGGCTCCCTACTGCCTTTCATTCGGCTAATGATGAGACTTTTAAGGTTCTATAAAAGCTAAAGAGCTAGCAATCGGTTACGTCTGGAGTAGAACACCTTGTTGCTGCATCAATCCGGTAATTACCCCAATGCCCCCCGTCTGCACTCGTTATTGGAAGACCCCCTTTCTTCGAAAACAAGAGTCTGTTTGCCTACTAAGCATTCGGCTATCTAGTTAGAACCTGTATTTGGCCATTAATTGCCAGAACTGTTAGCCCTGAGTATTAAGGTCATCAGAAAATGTCATTCTAAAGGGCCAGAGGCTTAGATGTAAAGTAAAGAGATTTTAGTTTATTGACAGGGTAGTAGATGAGTGGAACAGCCTCCCAGCTGAAGTTGTAGAGGATAATACAGTGAGTGATCTGCCGGCAGGTTCCGTGTTTTTTATGTTTGCTGTAAAGTAGGGTTTTTTAGTAAATGGTTGGACGGAGCAGGCAGAGAGTTCTGTGGGGTTGGTCCTGGTGATGGAAGGATCTGGTGAGAGTTTATTGTTGAGTTTCACAGATAATATAAGACAGAATCCTGTGTTTAATGCAACTTAACATTTTTATTTTTAACATACTAACCTATTCTAACGTATTCTAACTTATTCTAACGTATTCTAACTTATTCTAACTTTTTCTAACTTATTCTACAAGCAACAACAAATGCGATGACTTAATCATCCACACGCACGCCCTTCTTCATAATCCTCCTATTCCAGAATGACAGGAGTCTGCTCAGGAGGCCAGGTGTTTTTTGGCTGGATCTGATCTTGGGTCTCCATTTGCAGGGAAAGCACCCATGTTTGCCAGCCTCCTCTTCTTCCTCATCCTCCTTTTCCTCCTCCTCATCCTCCTCTTTCTCTTCCTCTTTCTCCTTATCCTCCCCATCTGCATCATCATCAGAAATAATGATATCATCATATTTTGGGTGAGGAGTAGGGAGGTTGTTGTTCTCCTCCGAGTCGTCGTCCTCCTCTGAGTCGTCGTCCTCCTCTTTGTCCTTCTCCTCTGTGTCATCTGGCATTAAGATGAAAATGTCAAATGGGTAAGGAGTAGGGAGGTTATTGTCCTCCAACGACTCTTCCTCCTCATCTGTGTCATCTGTCATTAGGATATAACAGTCCTCCTCCTCAAAGCCATATGGGTTAGGAGTCGGGAGGTCATTGTCCTCCACCAATTCTTCCTCCTCCCTGTCTTCCTCCTCGTCCTCTTCCTCATCCTCATCTGGCATTAGGATGTAATAGTCCTCCTCATATAAGCCAAATCGGTTAGGAGTCGGGAGGTTATTGTCCTCCACCGACTCGTCCTCCTCCTCGTCCTCCTCCTCTGTGTCATCTGGCATAAAGATGTAAAAGTCCTCCTCCTCAAAGCCAAATGGGTTAGGAGTCGGGAGGTCATTGTACTCCACCAATTCTTCCTCCTCCCTGTCTTCCTCCTCTTCCTCATCCTCATCTGACATTAGGATGTAATAGTCCTCCTCATTTAAGCCAAATCGGTTAGGAGTCGGGAGGTTATTGTCCTCCACCGACTCGTCCTCCTCCTCGCCCTCCTCCTCTGTGTCATCTGGCATAAAGATGTAACAGTCCTCCTCCTCCTCAAAGCCAAATGGGTTAGGAGTCGGGAGGTTATTGTCCTCCACCGACTCGTCCTCCTCCTCGTCCTCCTCCTCTGTGTCATCTGGCATAAAGATGTAACAGTCCTCCTCCTCAAAGCCAAATGGGTTAGGAGTCGGGAGGTCATTGTACTCCACCAATTCTTCCTCCTCCCTGTCTTCCTCCTCATCCTCATCTGACATTAGGATGTAATAGTCCTCCTCATTTAAGCCAAATCGGTTAGGAGTCGGGAGGTTATTGTCCTCCACCGACTCGTCCTCCTCCTCGTCCTCCTCCTCTGTGTCATCTGGCATAAAGATGTAACAGTCCTCCTCCTCCTCAAAGCCAAATGGGTTAGGAGTCGGGAGGTTATTGTCCTCCACCGACTCGTCCTCCTCCTCGTCCTCCTCCTCTGTGTCATCTGGCATAAAGATGTAACAGTCCTCCTCCTCCTCAAAGCCAAATGGGTTAGGAGTTGGGAGGTTATTGGCCTGCGAATAGAAATAAAGTAAATCATCTTTTTCTTAAAATTATCATGAATTCTAAATATTCAATTAAATTTATAAAATTAAATCATTATTACATTATTTAAGCAAAACCTAAGAACTGACCGTATGGGCCCAGGGAGTCTCTATTTCTTCCAAGGGAGGAGGCTCGGGGTAATATCCAGTATCATCCTCCTCCTCCTCCTCTTCCTCATCCTCATCTGGCATTAGGATGTAATAGTCCTCCTCCTCAAAGCCAAATGGGTTAGGAGTCGGGAGGTCATTGTCCTCCACCAATTCTTCCTCCTCCCTGTCTTCCTCCTCGTCCTCTTCCTCATCCTCATCTGGCATAAAGATGTAAAAGTCCTCCTCATTTAAGCCAAATGGGTTAGGAGTTGGGAGGTTATTGGCCTGCGAATAGAAAGAAAGTAAATCATCTTTTTCTTAAAATGATCATGAATTCCAAATATTGAATTAAATTTATAAAATTAAATCATTAGTAAATTATTTAAACAGAACCTAAGAACTGACCGTATGGGCCCAGGGAGTCTCTATTTCTTCCAAGGGAGGAGGCTCGGGGTAATATCCGGTATCCTCCTCCTCTTCATCACCGGCGATGGTAATGATGGAAATGGCATCTCTGGTAATGGTCGTGATGGAAATGCCGTAGACATTAACGGTAAGGATGAAAACACCGTAGTACGAAATGTTCATGATGGAAAGGCCATCGTCCATATAGGTGGTGATGAAAATGCCACCTTCAGTGATGGTAAGGACAGAAAGGCCTTCCTCATTAACACCAAACTGTGGAGGTGTTGTGAAATAGTTTGCCTGCAAATAGAAAGAACATAAAACATCTTTTCCTTCACATTTTGATATCGTCATGGAAATAATCTTTGTGTAGAAATGAAATCTGGCCCAAACTATTCATACCTCATCGTATCTCTCATCCATGGTTAATCTCCTGAAGAACTCGCTAAGAGCAATGGTACCAAAGCTGGATCTGTAGAACACTCCTGACCACCTGCTGCTCTACTGATGGAAAGCTTTGTCTGACTTGAGCTTACATGGGTATCAACAATGACATCACAAAGATTCTATGACATAATAGTAGGAGCTTGGTGTTGTGAGCAGGGCTTGGTTACTAGATACCAGCAGGATATTTTCTGAATGTTTTAATAATAGAATCAGACTAATTGGACTTGGAAGAGCAAACATTTTTTTGGTTGTATATGAAATAAATAACTAATAACAA
This sequence comes from Spea bombifrons, assembly GCF_027358695.1. NCBI lineage: Eukaryota > Metazoa > Chordata > Amphibia > Anura > Pelobatidae > Spea > Spea bombifrons. The sequence goes on from NC_071098.1 coordinate 28,029,927, forward strand.
AGTAACGATTTGCATTCATTGCCTGTATTAAACAGAACAATTTATAAAGATGTTTTATATAGGAGATAGGAAAAGTAATTGCTTTCTTTATTATATGCTTTGGCTGGTGTGGGTTGGAACATTTACCCCCCATATATATTTACAAACATTTGTGTATTTACCCATACGGTGAACCTATGGATGGTAGTAGATACATGGAACAGCCGAAGGGGTAGAGGTATGCCAGTGAAAAGGATTGGTTTGCCGCAAAGGTGAGATTCAAACCTTTAGCCATGGCTGGTAATCTGAGTGATCCGATAGATAAGTGGACACTCATTTTGTTACATCAGAGAGACCGGAATATATATATATACTGTATATGTATGTATATTTATGTTTTTTTCAGTGGTATGATTTAATAGTGGGAATTATTAATCCCCCCTCAGTTTTGACTGTGGTATCTAATGTGCCCCCCCCATATATTGTTCCTACAGTGCCCCCCAGCTACGGTTGTTTAGTGGAAATGGGTAATATGCAGCTGTCTGCGAACATTATATATAATGGGGCGAAAACCACAACTGGGTAAAACATTGTTTTAATCTGATACCAGTCATAAATGATATTATATAATAATATTAATAATAATAATAATAATAATAATAATTGAAAGCTCTGTTAGTGATGAAGATGGTTCATTGATTAGATGGTTGGGAATCTTAGGATATTCTTAGCTGAAGTCTTTTCCAAAAAACCATACAGAACATGGGAAATCCGGTGAATTAATATCTGACAAAAGCAGCTCAATTGTTCTTTATCTTATTTATTTATATATATATATACTGTGTAATAATTGATGAATAGCACACATCCTGGATAATTAAAAGACCCTTAAGATAATCCCCCAGCGCTGTATACAGTAATAACCCCCCAGTGCTGTATACAGTAATACCCCCCCAGTGCTGGATACAGTTATAACCCCTAGCGCTGTATACAGTAATAACCCCCCAGTGCTGTATACAGTAATAACCCCCCCAGTGCTGTAAACAGTAATACCCCCCCATGCTGCATACAGTAATATCCCCCCAGTGCTGTATATAGTAATAACCCCCCCAGTGCTGTATACAGTAATAACCCCCCCCCCCTGTGCTGTATACAACAGGGCTCCCTACTGCCATTCGGCTAATGATGAGACTTTTAAGGTTCCATAAAAGCTAAATAGCTAGCAATCGGTTACGTCTGGAGTAGAACACCTTGTTGCTGCATCAATCTGGTAATTACCCCAATGCCCCCCGTCTGCACTCGTTATTGGAAGACCCCCTTTCTTCGAAAACAAGAGTCTGTTTGCCTACTAAGCATTCGGCTATCTAGTTAGAACCTGTATTTGGCCATTAATTGCCAGATGTGTTAGCCCTGAGTATTAAGGTCATCAGAAAATGTCATTCTAAAGGGCCAGAGGCTTAGATGTAAAGTAAAGAGATTTGTAAGAGGGTAGTATGTAAGTGGAACAGCCTCCCAGCAGAAGTTGTAGAGGATAATACAGTGAGTGATCTGCCGGCAGGTTCCGTGTTTTTTATGTTTGCTGTAAAGTAGGGTTTTTTAGTAAATGGTTGGACGGAGCAGGCAGAGAGTTCTGTGGGGTTGGTCCTGGTGATGGAAGGATCTGGTGAGAGTTTATTGTTGAGTTTCACAGATAATATAAGACAGAATCCTGTGTTTAATGCAACTTAACATTTTTATTTTTAACATACTAACCTATTCTAACCTATTCTAACTTATTCTAACTTTTTCTAACTTATTCTAACTTATTCTACAAGCAACAACAAATGCGATGACTTAATCATCCACACGCACGCCCTTCTTCATAATCCTCCTATTCCAGAATGACAGGAGTCTGCTCAGGAGGCCAGGTGTTTTTTGGCTGGATCTGATCTTGCGTCTCCATTTGCAGGGAAAGCACCCATGTTTGCCAGCCTCCTCTTCCTCATCCTCCTTTTCCTCCTCCTCATCCTCCTCTTTCTCTTCCTCTTTCTCCTTATCCTCCCCATCTGCATCATCATCAGAAATAATGATATCATCATATTTTGGGTGAGGAGTAGGGAGGTTGTTGTTCTCCTCCGAGTCGTCCTCCTCCTTGTCCTTCTCCTCTGTTTCATCTGGCATTAAGATGAAAATGTCAAATGGGTAAGGAGTAGGGAGGTTATTGTCCTCCAACGACTCTTCCTCCTCCTCGTCATCCTCCTCTGTGTTATCTGGCATTAGGATGTAACAGTCCTCCTCCTCAAAGCCAAATGGGTTAGGAGTCGGGAGGTCATTGTACTCCACCAATTCTTCCTCCTCCCTGTCTTCCTCCTCGTCCTCTTCCTCATCCTCATCTGGCATTAGGATGTAATAGTCCTCCTCATATAAGCCAAATGGGTTAGGAGTCGGGAGGTTATTGTCCTCCACCGACTCGTCCTCCTCCTCGTCCTCCTCCTCTGTGTCATCTGGCATAAAGATGTAACAGTCCTCCTCCTCCTCAAAGCCAAATGGGTTAGGAGTTGGGAGGTTATTGGCCTGCGAATAGAAATAAAGTAAATCATCTTTTTCTTAAAATTATCATGAATTCTAAATATTCAATTAAATTTATAAAATTAAATCATTATTACATTATTTAAGCAAAACCTAAGAACTGACCGTATGGGCCCAGGGAGTCTCTATTTCTTCCAAGGGAGGAGGCTCGGGGTAATATCCAGTATCATCCTCCTCCTCCTCCTCTTCCTCATCCTCATCTGGCATTAGGATGTAACAGTCCTCCTCCTCAAAGCCAAATGGGTTAGGAGTCGGGAGGTCATTGTCCTCCACCCATTCTTCCTCCTCCCTGTCTTCCTCCTCGTCTTCTTCCTCATCCTCATCTGGCATTATGATGTAACAGTCCTCCTCCTCAAAGCCAAATGGGTTAGGTGTTGGGAGGTTATTGGCCTGCGAATAGAAAGAAAGTAAATCATCTTTTTCTTAAAATTATCATGAATTCAAAATATTGAATTAAATTTATAAAATTAAATCATTAGTAAATTATTTAAACAGAACCTAAGAACTGACCTTATGGGCCCAGGGAGTCTCTATTTCTTCCAAGGGAGGAGGCTCGGGGTAATATCCGGTATCCTCCTCCTCCTCCTCTTCATCACCGGCGATGGTAATGATGGAAATGGCATCTCTGGTAATGGTCGTGATGGAAATGCCATAGACATTAACGGTAAGGATGAAAACACCGTAGTAGGAAATGTTCATGATGGAAAGGCCATCGTCCATATAGGTGGTGATGAAAATGCCACCTTCAGTGATGGTAAGGACAGAAAGGCCTTCCTCATTAACACCAAACTGTGGAGGTGTTGTGAAATAGTTTGCCTGCAAATAGAAAGAACATAAAGCATCTTTTCCTTCACATTTTGATATCTTCATAGAAATAAGCTTTGTGTAGAAATGAAATCTGGCCCAAACTATTCATACCTCATCGTATCTCTCATCCATGGTTAATCTCCTGAAGAACTCGCTAAGAGCAATGGTACCAAAGCTGGATCTGTAGAACACTCCTGACCACCTGCTGCTCTACTGATGGAAAGCTTTGTCTGACTTGAGCTTACATGGGTATCAACAATGACATCACAAAGATTCTATGACATAATAGTAGGAGCTTGGTGTTGTGAGCAGGGCTTAGTTACTAGATACCAGCAGGATATTTTCTGAATGTTTTAATAATAGAATCAGACTAATTAGACCCAGAAAAGCAAAATAATTTTTAGTTGTATATGAAATGGATAACTAATAAAAACTGTCATTTTTTAAAAGCTCAAAATTGTTTTGTTATGTGCTGCTTGTTTATCCATTGTACATCGCTGTGGAATATGATGCAATCAATCAATAAATAACAATAATTAATAATAATAATAATTACAAAGTAAAGATTTGCATTCCTTGCCTGTATTCTTTGATAAGATAAACCATTTTACAAACATGAATGCGTTCATCTATTAGAATAAAAAAGTGCGGCTGATGTGAATCTCCCACCATGAATCATTGGAGCTTTAGAGATTTTGGTGATTTTATTCATATTTGGATATATTCTTTATTACAGTTGGATTGGCAAAAAAATAATAATTATTAGAATTATAATAAACAATTTATTTATTAATTTATTAATTACAATTAATTAAGTTCACTGCAGCAGCAGAGTAATACCTCAACCTACCACCAGGGGCGCATCAGTGCAAAATATGCAAAGCCATCTTTTAACGCCCTTTAACTATCCTTTAACTGCCGCAGTAACCCTTTCACTGCCGCAGTGCATGACCACATAAAAACAGATCTGCCATGTCTCTCAAATATTACATTTTAGCATTATTTAAAAAAAAAAGTCTGAGAGAGATAACTCCAGGACAGGAAATTCATTGATATCCAGGTTTAGTTGCCGCAACTCTCATCTTTCTTTTGTTTTTAACCAAAATATTACCAAAATAATTACACCGATTGCACCGAAGAGCAAACATTTTTTTGGTTGTATATGAAATAAATAACTAATAACAAAGTAACGATTTGCATTCATTGCCTGTATTAAACAGAACAATTTATAAAGATGTTTTATATAGGAGATAGGAAAAGTAATTGCTTTCTTTATTATATGCTTTGGCTGGTGTGGGTTGGAACATTTACCCCCCATATGTATTTACAAACATTTGTGTATTTACCCATACGGTGAACCTATGGATGGTAGTAGATACATGGAACAGCCGAAGGGGTAGAGGCATGCCAGTGACAAGGATTGGTTTGCCGCGAAGGTGAGATTCAAACCTTTAGCCATGGCTGGTAATCTGAGTGATCCGATAGATAAGTGGACACTCATTTTGTTACATCAGAGGGACCGGAATATATATATATATACTCAGGGGCGGGCTGGGCCGGGGGGCAGGGGGGCAATTGCCCCCCAGGCCGCCCTAAATCCGGGCCGGTGGGCCGGACGGACGACCGGCAGACAGACATTCAATGCGGCTGCGGCCGCAAAGTTAAAAACTAAGCGGCCGCGAGCAGGATTGAATGCGGCCGTCATGCGTACCTGGCGGGGGAGGGAGGGGGCGGTCCGCCCCGGCTGCCGCTCATCTGAGGGGTGCCACCATGCCGGCACGCCTCCAGTTTCTGGAGGCGTGCCGGCATGGTGGCACCCCTCAGATGAGCGGCAGCCGGGGCGGACCGCCCCCTCCCGTTTCGGTGCGCGCGGCAACAACACTGAAGCCACGCCCAACATTTTCCGCGCTCAGTGCACCGGAAGGACAGGAAGAAGAAGAAGTAGAAGAAGAAGAAGAGGAGGAAGAGGAAACGTGAGAGTGAAAGAAGAAAAGGTAGGAGAGAGTGGATTAGTAAGTATGTGAGAGTGATGGGTGTTATGCTGAATGTAAGTGTGTGAGAGTGATGGGTGTTATGCTGAATGTAAGTGTGTGAGAGTGATGGGTGTTATGCTGAATGTAAGTGTGTGAGAGTGATGGGTGTTATGCTAAATGTAAGTGTGTGAGAGTGATGGGTGTTATGCTGAATGTAAGTGTGAGAGTGATGGGTGTTATGCTGAATGTAAGTGTGTGAGAGTGATGGGTGTTATGCTGAATGTAAGAGGTGTGAGAGTGATGGGTGTTATGCTGAATGTAAGTGTGTGAGAGTGATGGGTGTTATGCTGAATGTAAGTGTGTGAGAGTGATGGGTGTTATGCTAAATGTAAGTGTGTGAGAGTGATGGGTGTTATGCTGAATGTAAGTGTAAGAGTGATGGGTGTTATGCTGAATGTAAGTGTGTGAGAGTGATGGGTGTTATGCTGAATGTAAGTGTGTGAGAGTGATGGGTGTTATACTGAATGTAAGTGTGTGAGAGTGATGGGTGTTATGCTGAATGTAAGTGTGTGAGAGTGATGGGTGTTATGCTGAATGTAAGTGTGTGAGAGTGATGGGTGTTATGCTGAATGTAAGTGTGTGAGAGAGATGGGTGTTATGCTGAATGTTTGTGAATGAGGGTTTCAGATAGCATGGATGTGTAAGTGTTGGGGGATAGCTTGGCATAGGGAGTCCGTAATCACATTCCTTTCATGCCCAGATTCCAGCATGTAGTGGCTGCCTAGGCATGATAGGAGTGTGATTGCTGTTATAAATTATTTTTTGGTCCAACTTCGGTGTGTTAACACTTTTATTGGACATAATAATTCAATGACAGTATTAATATATATATATATATTGATATATATAATTGCAAACAGCAATCACACTCCTATCATGCTAAGTCAGCCAGCACATGCTAGAACCTGGGCATGATAGGATTGTGATTGTTGTTATAAATATGTGTATATATATATATATATATATATGTATATATATATATATATGTATATGTGTTAATATTATTGTTGATTTTTTTGTCTAATTTTGGTGTTACTTTTAATAAAGTATTTTAAAGTTTTTTTTTTTTTCTGTTTTGGCCAAGTGAATGCTGAATTTTTAGTTTCAGTCCAGAATTTTCATTTCGGTGCATCCCTACTATATACTATGCCAGTCACTAAAGTGGTAAGCCTACACCACATCAATGTTTGGCTTAGTATATAGTGATAGGGGTTGTCAGTGTCTGGCTTAATGTATAGGCACACATTGACGGTGGTGCTGCGTAATCCCTAAGCATATAATGATAACAAATATGCTGTACCCCTGTCAATGTTTGCCTAACCATAGAAACTATGCAGTTTTAAAGTGTGTGTGTGTGTGGGGGTGCCACATACAGGGTCTGCCACAGGTGCCAAATACTCTAGGTACGCCCCTGCATCATGCGGCTGTCAGACCCAATGGGCATTCCTCAGCTCCTCTTCCCACGTCTTAAAAGGGGTGTGATGAAGAGCTGAGGCATGCGGTGTTTGCACGCCGGCCACTTTAATTTCATTAGGCACTGGTGGAGTGACTGCCGCACGACGGCCGCTTTCAATGTCGCTCGCAGCCGCTTTGATGGTGCAATGGGCCAGTTGACTAGACTTGCCCCCCAGGCCTTAGGCTGCCAGCCCTCCCCTGTATATACTGTATATGTATGTATATTTACGGTTTTTTCAATGCTATGATTTAATAGTGGGAATTATTAATCCCCCCCTCAGTTTTGACTGTGGTATCTAATGTGCCCCCCTATATATTGATCCTACAGTGCCCCCCCCAGCTATGGTTGTTTAGTGGAAATGGTTAATATGCAGCTGTCTGCGAACATTATATATAATGGGGCGAAAACCACAACTGGGTAAAACATTGTTTTAATCTGATACCAGTCATAAATAATATATAATAATAATAATAATAATAATAATAATAATAATAATAATAAAAATAATAATGTTGTTAATAATAATAATAATAATGTTGTTAATAATAATAATAATAATAATAATAATAATTGAAAGCTCTGTTAGTGATGAAGATGGTTCATTGATTAGATGGTTGGGAATCTTAGGATATTCTTAGCTGAAGTCTTTTCCAAAAAACCATACAGAACATGGGAAATCCGGTGAATTAATATATGACAAAAGCAGCTCAATTGTTCTTTATCTTATTTATTTATATATATATATACTTTGTAATAATTGATGAATAGCACACATCCTGGATAATTAAAAGACCCTTAAGATAAACCCCCAGCGCTGTATACAGTAATAACCCCCCAGTGCTGTATACAGTAATACCCCCCCAGTGCTGGATACAGTTATAACCCCTAGCGCTGTATACAGTAATAACCCCCCAGTGCTGTATACAGTAATAACCCCCCCAGTGCTGTAAACAGTAATACCCCCCCATGCTGCATACAGTAATAACCCCCCAGTGCTGTATACAGTAATAACCCCCCCAGTGCTGTATACAGTAATAACCCCCCCCCCTGTGCTGTATACAACAGGGCTCCCTACTGCCATTCGGCTAATGATGAGACTTTTAAGGTTCCATAAAAGCTAAATAGCTAGCAATCGGTTACGTCTGGAGTAGAACACCTTGTTGCTGCATCAATCCGGTAATTACCCCAATGCCCCCCGTCTGCAATCGTTATTGGAAGACCCCCTTTCTTCGAAAACAAGAGTCTGTTTGCCTACTAAGCATTCGGCTATCTAGTTAGAACCTGTATTTGGCCATTAATTGCCAGAACTGTTAGCCCTGAGCATTAAGGTCATCAGAAAATGTCATTCTAAAGGGCCAGAGGCTTAGATGTAAAGTAAAGAGATTTGTAAGAGGGTAGTATGTAAGTGGAACAGCCTCCCAGCAGAAGTTGTAGAGGTAATACAGTGAGTGATCTGCCGGCAGGTTCCGTGTGTTTTATGTTTGCAGTAAAGTAGGGTTTTTTAGTAAATGGTTGGACGGAGCAGGCAGAGAGTTCTGTGGGGTTGGTCCTGGTGATGGAAGGATCTGGTGAGAGTTTATTGTTGAATTTCACAGATAATATAAGACAGAATCCTGTGTTTAATGCAACTTAACATTTTTATTTTTAACATACTAACTTATTCTAACCTATTCTAACTTATTCTAACGTATTCTAACTTATTCTAACGTATTCTAACTTATTCTAACTTTTTCTAACTTATTCTAACTTATTCTACAAGCAACAACAAATGCGATGACTTAATCATCCACACGCACGCCCTTCTTCATAATCCTCCTATTCCAGAATGACAGGAGTCTGCTCAGGAGGCCAGGTGTTTTTTGGCTGGATCTGATCTTGCGTCTCCATTTGCAGGGAAAGCACCCATGTTTGCCAGCCTCCTCTTCTTCCTCATCCTCCTTTTCCTCCTCCTCATCCTCCTCTTTCTCTTCCTCTTTCTCCTTATCCTCCCCATCTGCATCATCATCAGAAATAATGATATCATATTTTGGGTGAGGAGTAGGGAGGTTGTTGTTCTCCTCCGAGTCGTCCTCCTCCTTGTCCTTCTCCTCTGTTTCATCTGGCATTAAGATGAAAATGTCAAATGGGTAAGGAGTAGGGAGGTTATTGTCCTCCAACGACTCTTCCTCCTCCTCGTCCTCCTCCTTGTCCTTCTCCTCTGTGTTATCTGGCATTAGGATGTAACAGTCCTCCTCCTCAAAGCCAAATGGGTTAGGAGTCGGGAGGTCATTGTACTCCACCAATTCTTCCTCCTCCCTGTCTTCCTCCTCGTCCTCTTCCTCATCCTCATCTGGCATTAGTATGTAATAGTCCTCCTCATATAAGCCAAATGGGTTAGGAGTCGGGAGGTTATTGTCTTCCACCGACTCGTCCTCCTCCTCGTCCTCCTCCTCTGTGTCATCTGGCATAAAGATGTAACAGTCCTCCTCCTCCTCAAAGCCAAATGGGTTAGGAGTCGGGAGGTCATTGTACTCCACCAATTCTTCCTCCTCCCTGTCTTCCTCCTCGTCCTCTTCCTCATCCTCATCTGGCATTAGGATGTAATAGTCCTCCTCATTTAAGCCAAATCGGTTAGGAGTCGGGAGGTTATTGTCCTCCACCGACTCGTCCTCCTCCTCGTCCTCCTCCTCTGTGTCATCTGGCATAAAGATGTAAAAGTCCTCCTCATTTAAGCCAAATGGGTTAGGAGTGGGGAGGTCATTGTACTCCACCAATTCTTCCTCCTCCTTGTCTTCCTCCTCGTCCTCTTCCTTATCCTCATCTGGCATTAGGATGTAACAGTCCTCCTCATTTAAGCCAAATCGGTTAGGAGTCGGGAGGTTATTGTCTTCCACCAACTCGTCCTCCTCCTCGTCCTCCTCCTCTGTGTCATCTGGCATAAAGATGTAACAGTCCTCCTCCTCAAAGCCAAATGGGTTAGGAGTTGGGAGGTTATTGGCCTGCGAATAGAAATAAAGTAAATCATCTTTTTCTTAAAATTATCATGAATTCAAAATATTCAATTAAATTTATAAAATTAAATCATTATTACATTATTTAAGCAAAACCTAAGAACTGACCGTATGGGCCCAGGGAGTCTCTATTTCTTCCAAGGGAGGAGGCTCGGGGTAATATCCAGTATCCTCCTCCTCCTCCTCTTCATCACCGGCGATGGTAATGATGGAAATGGCATCTCTGGTAATGGTTGTGATGGAAATGCCGTAGACATTAACGGTAAGGATGAAAACACCGTAGTAGGAAATGTTCATGATGGAAAGGCCATCGTCCATATAGGTGGTGATGAAAATGCCACCTTCAGTGATGGTAAGGACAGAAAGGCCTTCCTCATTAACACCAAACTGTGGAGGTGTTGTGAAATAGTTTTCCTGCAAATAGAAAGAACATAAAACATATTTTCCTTCACATTTTGATATCGTCATAGAAATAATCTTTGTGTAGAAATGAAATCTGGCCCAAACTATTCATACCTCATCGTATCCGTCATCCATGGTTAATCTCCTGAAGAACTCGCTAAGAGCAATGGTACCAAAGCTGGATCTGTAGAACACTCCTGACCACCTGCTGCTCTACTGATGGAAAGCTTTGTCTGACTTGAGCTTACATGGGTATCAACAATGACATCACAAAGATTCTGTGACATAATAGTAGGAGCTTGGTGTTGTGAGCAGGGCTTGGTTACTAGATACCAGCAGGATATTTTCTGAATGTTTTAATAATAGAATCAGACTAATTGGACTTGGAAGAGCAAACATTTTTTTGGTTGTATATGAAATAAATAACTAATAACAAAGTAACGATTTGCATTCATTGCCTGTATTAAACAGAACAATTTATAAAGATGTTTTATATAGGAGATAGGAAAAGTAATTGCTTTCTTTATTATATGCTTTGGCTGGTGTGGGTTGGAACATTTACCCCCCATATATATTTACAATCATTTGTATATTTACCCATACGGTGAATCTATGGATGGTAGTAGATACATGGAACAGCCGAAGGGGTAGAGGTATGCCAGTGACAAGGATTGGTTTGCCGCGAAGGTGAGATTCAAACCTTTAGCCATGGCTGCTAATCTGAGTGATCCGATAGATAAGTGGACACTCATTTTGTTACATCAGAGGGACCGGTATATATATATATACTGTATATGTATGTATATTTACGGTTTTTTCAATGCTATGATTTAATAGTGGGAATTATTAATCCCCCCCTCAGTTTTGACTGTGGTATCTAATGTGCCCCCCTATATATTGTTCCTACAGTGCCCCCCCCAGCTATGGTTGTTTAGTGGAAATGGTTAATATGCAGCTGTCTGCGAACATTATATATAATGGGGCGAAAACCACAACTGGGTAAAACATTGTTTTAATCTGATACCAGTCATAAATGATATTATATAATAATATATAATAATAATAATAATAATAATAATAATAATAATAATAATAATGTTGTTAATAATAATAATAATAATAATAATAATAATAATAATAATAATTGAAAGCTCTGTTAGTGATGAAGATGGTTCATTGATTAGATGGTTGGGAATCTTAGGATATTCTTAGCTGAAGTCTTTTCCAAAAAACCATACAGAACATGGGAAATCCGGTGAATTAATATATGACAAAAGCAGCTCAATTGTTCTTTATCTCATTTATTTATATATATATATACTTTGTAATAATTGATGAATAGCACACATCCTGGATAATTAAAAGACCCTTAAGATAAACCCCCAGCGCTGTATACAGTAATAACCCCCCAGTGCTGTATACAGTAATAACCCCCCAGTGCTGTATACAGTAATAACCCCCCAGTGCTGTATACAGTAATACCCCCCCAGTGCTGGATACAGTTATAACCCCTAGCGCTGTATACAGTAATAACCCCCCAGTGCTGTATACAGTAATAACCCCCCCAGTGCTGTAAACAGTAATAACCCCCCAGTGCTGTATACAGTAATAACCCCCCCAGTGCTGTATACAGTAATAACCCCCCCAGTGCTGTATACAGTAATAACCCCCCCCCTGTGCTGTATACAGTAATAACCCCCCCAGTGCTGTAAACAGTAATAACCCCCCCAGTGCTGTATACAGTAATAACCCCCCCCCCTGTGCTGTATACAACAGGGCTCCCTACTGCCATTCGGCTAATGATGAGACTTTTAAGGTTCTATAAAAGCTAAATAGCTAGCAATCGGTTACGTCTGGAGTAGAACACCTTGTTGCTGCATCAATCCGGTAATTACCCCAATGCCCCCCGTCTGCAATCGTTATTGGAAGACCCCCTTTCTTCGAAAACAAGAGTCTGTTTGCCTACTAAGCATTCGGCTATCTAGTTAGAACCTGTATTTGGCCATTAATTGCCAGAACTGTTAGCCCTGAGTATTAAGGTCATCAGAAAATGTCATTCTAAAGGGCCAGAGGCTTAGATGTAAAGTAAAGAGATTTGTAAGAGGGTAGTATGTAAGTGGAACAGCCTCCCAGCAGAAGTTGTAGAGGATAATACAGTGAGTGATCTGCCGGCAGGTTCCGTGTTTTTTATGTTTGCTGTAAAGTAGGGTTTTTTAGTAAATGGTTGGACGGAGCAGGCAGAGAGTTCTGTGGGGTTGGTCCTGGTGATGGAAGGATCTGGTGAGAGTTTATTGTTGAGTTTCACAGATAATATAAGACATAATCCTGTGTTTAATGCAACTTAACATTTTTATTTTTAACATACTAACCTATTCTAACCTATTCTAACTTATTCTAACGTATTCTAACTTATTCTAACTTATTCTAACTTATTCTAACTTATTCTACAAGCAACAACAAATGCGATGACTTAATCATCCACACGCACGCCCTTCTTCATAATCCTCCTATTCCAGAATGACAGGAGTCTGCTCAGGAGGCCAGGTGTTTTTTGGCTGGATCTGATCTTGGGTCTCCATTTGCAGGGAAAGCACCCATGTTTGCCAGCCTCCTCTTCTTCCTCATCCTCCTTTTCCTCCTCCTCATCCTCCTCTTCCTCTTTCTCATCATCCTCCCCATCTGCATCATCATCAGAAATAATGATATCATCATATTTTGGGTGAGGAGTAGGGAGGTTGTTGTTCTCCTCCGAGTCGTCCTCCTCCTTGTCCTTCTCCTCTGTTTCATCTGGCATTAAGATGAAAATGTCAAATGGGTAAGGAGTAGGGAGGTTATTGTCCTCCAACGACTCTTCCTCCTCCTCGTCATCCTCCTCTGTGTTATCTGGCATTAGGATGTAACAGTCCTCCTCCTCAAAGCCAAATGGGTTAGGAGTCGGGAGGTTATTGTCCTCCACCGACTCGTCCTCCTCCTCGTCCTCCTCCTCTGTGTCATCTGGCATAAAGATGTAAAAGTCCTCCTCATTTAAGCCAAATGGGTTAGGAGTCGGGAGGTCATTGTACTCCACCAATTCTTCCTCCTCCCTGTCTTCCTCCTCGTCCTCTTCCTCATCCTCATCTGGCATTAGGATGTAACAGTCCTCCTCATTTAAGCCAAATGGGTTAGGAGTCGGGAGGTTATTGTCCTCCACCGACTCGTCCTCCTCCTCGTCCTCCTCCTCTGTGTCATCTGGCATAAAGATGTAACAGTCCTCCTCCTCCTCAAAGCCAAATGGGTTAGGAGTTGGGAGGTTATTGGCCTGCGAATAGAAATAAAGTAAATCATCTTTTTCTTAAAATTATCATGAATTCTAAATATTCAATTAAATTTATAAAATTAAATCATTAGTAAATTATTTAAGCAAAACCTAAGAACTGACCGTATGGGCCCAGGGAGTCTCTATTTCTTCCAAGGGAGGAGGCTCGGGGTAATATCCAGTATCATCCTCCTCCTCCTCCTCTTCCTCATCCTCATCTGGCATTAGGATGTAACAGTCCTCCTCCTCAAAGCCAAATGGGTTAGGAGTCGGGAGGTCATTGTCCTCCACCCATTCTTCCTCCTCCCTGTCTTCCTCCTCGTCTTCTTCCTCATCCTCATCTGGCATTATGATGTAACAGTCCTCCTCCTCAAAGCCAAATGGATTAGGAGTTGGGAGGTTATTGGCCTGCGAATAGAAAGAAAGTAAATCATCTTTTTCTTAAAATTATCATGAATTCAAAATATTGAATTAAATTTATAAAATTAAATCATTAGTAAATTATTTAAACAGAACCTAAGAACTGACCGTATGGGCCCAGGGAGTCTCTATTTCTTCCAAGGGAGGAGGCTCGGGGTAATATCCGGTATCCTCCTCCTCCTCCTCTTCATCACCGGCGATGGTAATGATGGAAATGGCATCTCTGGTAATGGTCGTGATGGAAATGCCGTAGACATTAACGGTAAGGATGAAAACACCGTAGTAGGAAATGTTCATGATGGAAAGGCCATCGTCCATATAGGTGGTGATGAAAATGCCACCTTCAGTGATGGTAAGGACAGAAAGGCCTTCCTCATTAACACCAAACTGTGGAGGTGTTGTGAAATAGTTTGCCTGCAAATAGAAAGAACATAAAGCATCTTTTCCTTCACATTTTGATATCTTCATAGAAATAATCTTTGTGTAGAAATGAAATCTGGCCCAAACCATTCATACCTCATCATATCTCTCATCCATGGTTAATCTCCAGAAGAACTCGCTAAGAGCAATGGTACCAAAGCTGGATCTGTAGAACACTCCTGACCACCTGCTGCTCTACTGATGGAAAGCTTTGTCTGACTTGAGCTTACATGGGTATCAACAATGACATCACAAAGATTCTATGACATAATAGTAGGAGCTTGGTGTTGTGAGCAGGGCTTAGTTACTTAGATACCAGCAGGATATTTTCTGAATGTTTTAATAATAGAATCAGACTAATTGGACCCAGAAAAGCAAAATAATTTTTAGTTGTATATGAAATGGATAACTAATAAAAACTGTCATTTTTTAAAAGCTCAAAATTGTTTTGTTATGTGCTGCTTGTTTATCCATTGTACATCGCTGTGGAATATGATGCAATCAATCAATAAATAACAATAATTAATAATAATAATAATTACAAAGTAAAGATTTGCATTCATTGCCTGTATTCTTTGATAAGATAAACCATTTTACAAACATGAATGCGTTCATCTATTAGAATAAAAAAGTGCGGCTGATGTGAATCTCCCGCCAGGAATCATTGGAGCTTTAGAGATTTTGGTAATTTTATTCATATTTGGATATATTCTTTATTACAGTTGGATTGGCAAAAAAATAATAATTATTAGAATTATAATAAACAATTTATTTATTAATTTATTAATTACAATTAATTAAGTTCACTGCAGCAGCAGAGTAATTCCTCAACCTACCACCAGGGGCGCATCAGTGCAAAATATGCAAAGCTATCTTTTAACTCCCTTTAACTATCCTTTAACTGCCGCAGTAACCCTTTCACTGCTGCAGTGCATGACCACATAAAAACAGATCTGCCATGTCTCTCAAATATTACATTTTAGCATTATTTAAAAAAAAAAGTCTGAGAGAGATAACTCCAGGACAGGAAATTCATTGATATCCAGGTTTAGTTGCCGCAACTCTCATCTTTCTTTTGTTTTTAACCAAAATATCACCAAAACAATTACACCGATTGCACCGAAGAGCAAACATTTTTTTGGTTGTATATGAAATAAATAACTAATAACAAAGTAACGATTTGCATTCATTGCCTGTATTAAACAGAACAATTTATAAAGATGTTTTATATAGGAGATAGGAAAAGTAATTGCTTTCTTTATTATATGCTTTGGCTGGTGTGGGTTGGAACATTTACCCCCCATATATATTTACAATCATTTGTATATTTACCCATACGGTGAATCTATGGATGGTAGTAGATACATGGAACAGCCGAAGGGGTAGAGGTATGCCAGTGAAAAGGATTGGTTTGCCGCGAAGGTGAGATTCAAACCTTTAGCCATGGCTGGTAATCTGAGTGATCCGATAGATAAGTGGACACTCATTTTGTTACATCAGAGGGACCGGAATATATATATATACTGTATATGTATGTATATTTACGTTTTTTTCAATGCTATGATTTAATAGTGGGAATTATTAATCCCCCCCTCAGTTTTGACTGTGGTATCTAATGTGCCCCCCTATATATTGTTCCTACAGTGCCCCCCAGCTATGGTTGTTTAGTGGAAATGGTTAATATGCAGCTGTCTGCGAACATTATATATAATGGGGCGAAAACCACAACTGGGTAAAACATTGTTTTAATCTGATACCAGTCATAAATAATATATAATAATAATAATAATAATAATAATAATAATGTTGTTAATAATAATAATGATAATAATAATAATAATTGAAAGCTCTGTTAGTGATGAAGATGGTTCATTGATTAGATGGTTGGGAATCTTAGGATATTCTTAGCTGAAGTCTTTTCCAAAAAACCATACAGAACATGGGAAATCCGGTGAATTAATATATGACAAAAGCAGCTCAATTGTTCTTTATCTCATTTATTTATATATATATATACTTTGTAATAATTGATGAATAGCACACATCCTGGATAATTAAAAGACCCTTAAGATAAACCCCCAGCGCTGTATACAGTAATAACCCCCCAGTGCTGTATACAGTAATACCCCCCCAGTGCTGGATACAGTTATAACCCCTAGCGCTGTATACAGTAATAACCCCCCAGTGCTGTATACAGTAATAACCCCCCCAGTGCTGTAAACAGTAATAACCCCCCAGTGCTGTATACAGTAATAACCCCCCCAGTGCTGTATACAGTAATAACCCCCCCCCCCTGTGCTGTATACAACAGGGCTCCCTACTGCCATTCGGCTAATGATGAGACTTTTAAGGTTCCATAAAAGCTAAATAGCTAGCAATCGGTTACGTCTGGAGTAGAACACCTTGTTGCTGCATCAATCCGGTAATTACCCCAATGCCCCCCGTCTGCAATCGTTATTGGAAGACCCCCTGTCTTCGAAAACAAGAGTCTGTTTACCTACTAAGCATTCGGCTATCTAGTT
Source organism: Spea bombifrons (assembly GCF_027358695.1). Taxonomy (NCBI): domain Eukaryota; kingdom Metazoa; phylum Chordata; class Amphibia; order Anura; family Pelobatidae; genus Spea; species Spea bombifrons. Next base: position 28,046,819 of record NC_071098.1, read on the forward strand.
AGAACCTGTATTTGGCCATTAATTGCCAGATGTGTTAGCCCTGAGTATTAAGGTCATCAGAAAATGTCATTCTAAAGGGCCAGAGGCTTAGATGTAAAGTAAAGAGATTTGTAAGAGGGTAGTATGTAAGTGGAACAGCCTCCCAGCAGAAGTTGTAGAGGATAATACAGTGAGTGATCTGCTGGCAGGTTCCGTGTTTTTTATGTTTGCTGTAAAGTAGGGTTTTTTAGTAAATGGTTGGACGGAGCAGGCAGAGAGTTCTGTGGGGTTGGTCCTGGTGATGGAAGGATCTGGTGAGAGTTTATTGTTGAGTTTCACAGATAATATAAGACATAATCCTGTGTTTAATGCAACTTAACATTTTTATTTTTAACATACTAACCTATTCTAACCTATTCTAACGTATTCTAACTTATTCTAACTTATTCTAACTTATTCTAACTTTTTCTAACTTATTCTAACTTATTCTACAAGCAACAACAAATGCGATGACTTAATCATCCACACGCACGCCCTTCTTCATAATCCTCCTATTCCAGAATGACAGGAGTCTGCTCAGGAGGCCAGGTGTTTTTTGGCTGGATCTGATCTTGCGTCTCCATTTGCAGGGAAAGCACCCATGTTTGCCAGCCTCCTCTTCCTCATCCTCCTTTTCCTCCTCCTCATCCTCCTCTTTCTCCTTATCCTCCCCATCTGCATCATCATCAGAAATAATGATATCATCATATTTTGGGTGAGGAGTAGGGAGGTTGTTGTTCTCCTCCGAGTCGTCCTCCTCCTTGTCCTTCTCCTCTGTTTCATCTGGCATTAAGATGAAAATGTCAAATGGGTAAGGAGTAGGGAGGTTATTGTCCTCCAACGACTCTTCCTCCTCCTCGTCATCCTCCTCTGTGTTATCTGGCATTAGGATGTAACAGTCCTCCTCCTCAAAGCCAAATGGGTTAGGAGTCGGGAGGTCATTGTACTCCACCAATTCTTCCTCCTCCCTGTCTTCCTCCTCGTCCTCTTCCTCATCCTCATCTGGCATTAGGATGTAACAGTCCTCCTCATTTAAGCCAAATCGGTTAGGAGTCGGGAGGTTATTGTCCTCCACCGACTCGTCCTCCTCCTCGTCCTCCTCCTCTGTGTCATCTGGCATAAAGATGTAAAAGTCCTCCTCATTTAAGCCAAATGGGTTAGGAGTCGGGAGGTCATTGTACTCCACCAATTCTTCCTCCTCCCTGTCTTCCTCCTCGTCCTCATCCTCATCTGGCATTAGGATGTAATAGTCCTCCTCATTTAAGCCAAATCGGTTAGGAGTCGGGAGGTTATTGTCCTCCACCGACTCGTCCTCCTCCTCATCCTCCTCCTCTGTGTCATCTGGCATTAGGATGTAACAGTCCTCCTCATTTAAGCCAAATGGGTTAGGAGTCGGGAGGTCATTGTACTCCACCAATTCTTCCTCCTCCCTGTCTTCCCCCTCGTCCTCTTCCTCATCCTCATCTGGCATTAGGATGTAACAGTCCTCCTCATTTAAGCCAAATCGGTTAGGAGTCGGGAGGTTATTGTCCTCCACCGACTCGTCCTCCTCCTCGTCCTCCTCCTCTGTGTCATCTGGCATAAAGATGTAACAGTCCTCCTCCTCCTCATTTAAGCCAAATGGGTTAGGAGTTGGGAGGTTATTGGCCTGCGAATAGAAATAAAGTAAATCATCTTTTTCTTAAAATTATCATGAATTCTAAATATTCAATTAAATTTATAAAATTAAATCATTATTACATTATTTAAGCAAAACCTAAGAACTGACCGTATGGGCCCAGGGAGTCTCTATTTCTTCCAAGGGAGGAGGCTCGGGGTAATATCCAGTATCATCCTCCTCCTCCTCCTCTTCCTCATCCTCATCTGGCATTAGGATGTAATAGTCCTCCTCCTCAAAGCCAAATGGGTTAGGAGTCGGGAGGTCATTGTCCTCCACCCATTCTTCCTCCTCCCTGTCTTCCTCCTCGTCTTCTTCCTCATCCTCATCTGGCATTATGATGTAACAGTCCTCCTCCTCAAAGCCAAATGGGTTAGGAGTTGGGAGGTTATTGGCCTGCGAATAGAAAGAAAGTAAATCATCTTTTTCTTAAAATTATCATGAATTCAAAATATTGAATTAAATTTATAAAATTAAATCATTAGTAAATTATTTAAACAGAACCTAAGAACTGACCGTATGGGCCCAGGGAGTCTCTATTTCTTCCAAGGGAGGAGGCTCGGGGTAATATCCAGTATCCTCCTCCTCTTCATCACCGGCGATGGTAATGATGGAAATGGCATCTCTGGTAATGGTCGTGATGGAAATGCCGTAGACATTAACGGTAAGGATGAAAACACCGTAGTATGAAATGTTCATGATGGAAAGGCCATCGTCCATATAGGTGGTGATGAAAATGCCACCTTCAGTGATGGTAAGGACAGAAAGGCCTTCCTCATTAACACCAAACTGTGGAGGTGTTGTGAAATAATTTTCCTGCAAATAGAAAGAACATAAAACAACTTTTTCTTCACATTTTGATATCGTCATAGAAATAATCTTTGTGTAGAAATGAAATCTGGCCCAAACCATTCATACCTCATCGTATCTCTCATCCATGGTTAATCTCCTGAAGAACTCGCTAAGAGCAATGGTACCAAAGCTGGATCTGTAGAACACTCCTGACCACCTGCTGCTCTACTGATGGAAAGCTTTGTCTGACTTGAGCTTACATGGGTATCAACAATGACATCATAAAGATTCTGTGACATAATAGTAGGAGCTTGGTGTTGTGAGCAGGGCTTGGTTACTAGATACCAGCAGGATATTTTCTGAATGTTTTAATAATAGAATCAGACTAATTAGACCCAGAAAAGCAAAATAATTTTTAGTTGTATATGAAATGGATAACTAATAAAAACTGTCATTTTTTAAAAGCTCAAAATAGTTTTGTTATGTGCTGCTTGTTTATCCATTGTACATCGCTGTGGAATATGATGCAATCAATCAATAAATAACAATAATTAATAATAATAATTATTACAAAGTAAAGATTTGCATTCCTTGCCTGTATTCTTTGATAAGATAAACCATTTTACAAACATGAATGCGTTCATCTATTAGAATAAAAAAGTGCGGCTGATGTGAATCTCCCACCATGAATCATTGGAGCTTTAGAGATTTTGGTGATTTTATTCATATTTGGATATCCTCTTTATGACAGTGGGATTGGCAAAAAAATAATAATTATTAGAATTATAATAAACAATTAATTTATTAATTACAATTAATTAAGTTCACTGCAGCAGCAGAGTAATACCTCAACCTACCACCAGGGGCGCATCAGTGCAAAATATGCAAAGCCATCTTTTAACGCCCTTTAACTATCCTTTAACTGCCGCAGTAACCCTTTCGCTGCCGCAGTGCATGACCACATAAAAACAGATCTGCCATGTCTCTCAAATATTACATTTTAGCATTATTTAAAAAAAAAAGTCTGAGAGAGATAACTCCAGGACAGGAAATTCATTGATATCCAGGTTTAGTTGCCGCAACTCTCATCTTTCTTTTGTTTTTAACCAAAATATCACCAAAACAATTACACCGGTTGCACCGAAGAGCAAACATTTTTTTTGGTTGTATATGAAATAAATAACTAATAACAAAGTAACGATTTGCATTCATTGCCTGTATTAAACAGAACAATTTATAAAGATGTTTTATATAGGAGATAGGAAAAGTAATTGCTTTCTTTATTATATGCTTTGGCTGGTGTGGGTTGGAACATTTACCCCCCATATATATTTACAAACATTTGTGTATTTACCCATACGGTGAACCTATGGATGGTAGTAGATACATGGAACAGCCGAAGGGGTAGAGGCATGCCAGTGACAAGGATTGGTTTGCCGCGAAGGTGAGATTCAAACCTTTAGCCATGGCTGGTAATCTGAGTGATCCGATAGATAAGTGGACACTCATTTTGTTACATCAGAGGGACCGGAATATATATATATACTGTATATGTATGTATATTTACGTTTTTTCAATGCTATGATTTAATAGTGGGAATTATTAATCCCCCCCCTCAGTTTTAACTGTGGTATCTAATGTGCCCCCCTATATATTGTTCCTACAGTGCCCCCCAGCTATGGTTGTTTAGTGGAAATGGTTAATATGCAGCTGTCTGCGAACATTATATATAATGGGGCGAAAACCACAACTGGGTAAAACATTGTTTTAATCTGATACCAGTCATAAATAATATATAATAATAATAATAATAATAATAATGTTGTTAATAATAATAATAATAATAATAATTGAAAGCTCTGTTAGTGATGAAGATGGTTCATTGATTAGATGGTTGGGAATCTTAGGATATTCTTAGCTGAAGTCTTTTCCAAAAAACCATACAGAACATGGGAAATCCGGTGAATTAATATATGACAAAAGCAGCTCAATTGTTCTTTATCTTATTTATTTATATATATATATATACTTTGTAATAATTGATGAATAGCACACATCCTGGATAATTAAAAGACCCTTAAGATAAACTGAGCCATAAACAAGAGAGAAAATGTACTTCTTGTAGAACCATATGTTGCAATAAGAAAAAAACTGTAAAAAAAACTGTAAAAAAAAAAAAAAAAAAAAAAGTATAATTGCTGTTCCCGTTCGACTCCGGCTCCCATAACTCAACGTGCGCCGGACCGCAAAAACCGAGCGTTTGTTATGGAATTTAATATCCGTTCGGAAAGATGAATCTTTGCAGAACGGGAAGGAATTTACTACATCTGAGATTTGATATTATTAAGCTCTCAGTTCTGCGAGAAATAATTGCCCAACAGAGAAATATCTTTTATTTTTCTTCTAATAAGCAAAAAAAAAAAATCATAAAAATCATACCTTTTCTTATCTTTTGCTCCCCCCCCGTGTGATGTAAAGGCGCTATATTTCCCTTATACACCAAAATATTATTATTATTATTTTTTTTTTTTTTGCTAAAGAGATACAATTAAATCCAAAATGTATCTAACCGTTTCCACTACCTTTTAGTATTTTTTCCCCCCCTTAGTATAGAGTTCTGGCTTTTTGTTACAGAGTGACATTGACGCGCGTCTGCTCAAATTACTTAAACGGGATCTTTCACCTTAGAAAATGTTATAATGATCAATACCGCATAAGAAGCTGTCTCAGGGTATTTTTATATGAGATTCGATTTGCAGTAACCTGACTGCTTGGGTGTAAAGTTACACGGCCTAATAAAAGACAGACATGAAAATATGGTTCTGGGGGTTTGGGGATGCTTTATTAACGTGATTTGTTGGTTCCAAAGCTCAATGGGAAGAGGTCTTCATCTTAGGTGCCTTCACTCAGGAAAAAAAAGAAAAAAAATGAATAATGTAGAGCAACAAAAAGGCCTGTTTCTATGGCAACAACTCAGAATAAGAAATAATGAAGAATTAGGATTATTACAAGAGTTTATGCGAGTGAATGAATATTTATGGGAAGGGTCTGGACATTGAAGAGCTTGAGGAACAATGTTCTAATGGCGCACTTATAGACGTGTTCAGATCTTGCTGAATTTATTTATTTTTTTTACCAGAGCACCTTCTGATTATAAGAGTTTTAACCTCTTAACAGCCACGGCCCATCAGCTGGATGGCAGGTATTCGGAATTCCCTCGGATCATGACCTCACCGATGACCGCAATGTGATGGATACCCTTTCTGAAACAAAGTCTGGAAGAAGGTACGTTACCTCCTAGAAAGAACATGCATACCAAAACATGTATCAATGTTTATTTTATCGTCATGGGTAAGTTTAGAACCGGAACATATAAAAATAACGATATTCTGTATGATGCCCATGGGCTGGAGGATAAGAAGGTTTTGCTGTCGGCTGGCAACCTGTCCACCAAACAACCTTCTGTGGGGCAATTCATCTTAGTGTTGTTTAGTAATTATTATTCTTCAAAATCCTCTAAGAAAACCCTTGAACACGTATGTCCCATGTAGGGACCCATAAGCCAGCGACCTCCAGGTTGCTGCCGGCAGGCAGGGTAGTTTGGTAAGCGTGGGCGGGGCACACTCAAACCCCCTCCCATTAACCTTGTGCAGAGCCAATCCAAATCCTCCTTTTTGGATTCTACAGCGCCTAAAACCGTTCTTGGTACATGATTAGTCGGCCTAGTAGGGGTTCTTGGTCTGGAGACTTGATAATATACCTTTAATTGTTACTTATAGATAAAATAGGATAAAGGAGGAGAGAAGGAATTAGGAGATGACCAGAAAATAAATAATACGTTAATTTAACGTTAATATTGTGATTTTATTTTGGGCAAAAGAATGAATTAATGGGATAAATTGTTCTAGATGTAACAATGGCAGCTTGTCCCAGGGAACCCCACAGATCTTTACATCAATAGACAGAATAAAAAAAATACATTAAGTAAACTTGTCATTTTCAAACACATAATATAAATCCCTAATCCCAAGCAAATCATCCTAAAAAAAAAATATATCATAAGTGTTTTTCAACGGATACATTGAATATTTGCCATTATAAAAAGCCGAGCGTTTCTCAGAAGCCTCGGAAATTCCGGTAGGCATGAAGTCACCGTGTGGTTTATTGCGACGTGAATCCTCTTAAGTTCTTAATCAAAGATCAGAGAGCCGCGAGTTTGAGGCGTAACGGCTGCGAGACCCCGCAGGCCAGCGACAAGAGCGGTCCTGAATAGAATGTATTACAGAAAGCCATCAGATGTATTATACAATTTCCTCTAAGTGACATCCAGCAGACTGTTTTATATTTTAGATGGTTTAGATGAATCCGTGCCAAGACTGTAGAAACTTATTGGCAATCAATTTAGATTTTTATGGCTGGAAGCTTCTTCGGCATAGCAAAACTAGAATGTGTCCAGCATGGATAATCGTCGGAGGATATCTGCAAAAAAAAAAAAAAACAAGCTCAAGACCCAAATAGAACAAAGTTTTCTTTGCGTGTTTATCTGCAAATGCATTGGTAATGTATTTTTGTATATTAACAGAGACCAGGCTGTTCTGCCCTTCTCAAGCCCTTCTACGGAAAGGCCAGGTGGGGCGTGGAATTGGTGGAAGAACATGGATCTGGATAAAGCGAGAGCCGAAAATAGTAGGGTCACTTAAATTTTTTCCATTTAAATAACGTGAAATGGATCAGAAATCCAGCGCACGCGGGGTTAATTTTGTAAATGACTATTGTAGCTGGAAACGGCTGATTTTTAAGGGAATCTCTTCATAGGCATAGAGAGACCCTTTATCACTCCCATCACTCCCGTGTTCCAATGGCCCTTTATCACTCCCATCACTCCTGTGTCCCAATGGCCCTTTATCACTCCCATCACTCCTGTGTTCCAGTGGCCCTTTATCACTCCCATCACTCCTGTGTTCCAATGGCCCTTTATCACTCCCATCACTCCTGTGTTCCAATGGCACTTTGTCACTCCCATCACTCCTGTGTTCCAGTAGCCCTTTATCACTCCCATCACACCTGTGTTCCGATGGCCCTTTATCACTCCCATCACTCCTGTGTTCCAATGGCCCTTTATCACTCCCATCACTCCTGTGTTCCAATGGCCCTTTATCACTCCCATCACTCCTGTGTTCCAATGGCACGTTGTGTTCCATGATCCAAGTTTAAAAGGCTAATTGATGGTTAGAAAACCCTTTTGCGATTGTTACAGACAGAAATGTCCTTGTTTTCCATGCAAACAACTCAGTGACCCCAAACTTTTGAACAGTCCTGTATATACATTGCTTCACATATGTTTCCATATGTCCTCCCCTGCCACGCGCCACCAAATGTCCCACGTATAACACCCTGGATTATTTTGGGGGGTGGGGGAGTGGATGAAGTTCATCGTTGTTTTGTGCCTTATAATGCAAAAGGTGGATACAAAATATAAATTATGAATCTTAATAAGTTGATAGACAAATGCAAAAAAGTCAAAAACAACTAACCTAAAGTGAATTTACGACCTTAATTTCCGATGAGCACATTTATGTTTTAAAGCAGATTTATACGCCCTGGTGAAGAATTGCATTTTTGTTTCATGTAAGTGCCAATAAGATTAAATATTTGATTTTATGGCTGTACTCTTGAAATAAAGTTCTTCATGTGGTTAAATTTATAAGTCCTGTCCTACCAGACGTTCTCCATAAATCCTGATCAAGAGTTCCTTTACTTTGGACAAAAGTAATAGCAGGCTAATATATCACTCTATTTCATTGGATGGGAGTTAATTGTGATGGATCACATCGATCGTCTCTTTCCACAAAACAACCAATGGACTCATTTATACCAAGCAAGTCTAGTGGAGACCAACATGGGATCTCCAAGGGGTTGTGGAGGACAATGGAGGATTATATTAAAAAAATACCTAAAGACAAACATTCTAAATATATAAAAAAAACTTGAACATACCTTGGGCTATCAACTAATAACTTGAATTAAAACAATAAGAAAGCTATTAAAAAACTTTGCTCTTTTCCATCATCCTACCTTGACCTTGACCAAAGTCTACCTAAGAGTCCTTCTGACAGCATGTGATGTCAAGCTAGTAGGGTGCAATTTGATTACCGGGCTTATATATTTATGTGGTTAGCTACCAAGGCAGTATTTTGATCTGCGTTCTCCACCCGAGGCATCGGTCCATTGTGCAACCTGGACGTAAGGGTTCTATGGGTACTTCAAGTGTCCTTTTTTGGTAGGATGGAGCCTGATAGGTCTGCCCATTCATACCATTGTATGACCAACCATTTTGCACCATAGCTTGCCTATTCTCCATTATAAAGTGGTAAATATTGAGATAAAATTAAACTCTTCATGCAGCCCCACTAACAAAGAATGCATACAGTGCGTCCTTTCATGTGCATTCTATAATTTCTCGTTAGGACCCCGAAACACTCGGGCGAGCCAGGGCTGGCGACGTACTCAGCCAGACACATCTCCAAGGGAGGACAAAAACAATCATTGAAAGAGAATACAACAAACATATATAACAGCCTAATATTGAATCTCCAATCTATTGTAAGCTCGCATTGTCGTCTTCGCCTGCCGTATCGGTATGTTTAGATGATTTATAATTATATAAAAATACGTGTATGAATATAATTGTTCATTTGTATGTTGTCGGTTTTGCGGCTGTTAGTTTCCCTGTCGCCCTCTTGTAACGACGCTATGGCATCTGCTCTATAAATGAAATCCAAGTGCAGAGTTTAAATGGTTAAGTGCTCGATAGGTGTTCAATACAGTGAGCACAAAGGGTTAAGAGCAGTGACTCGGCGGCCGCTGGCCCCCGCTGCGATCCTGGCACGCGCTGCACACCTCCGCGGCTCAGGGCTCTCGAGCCGAGCTTACGGCCCCACAAGTGAATCAGGTATTATTGGCAGCTCAACGCGATGCTTGTTCCTGGAATTCTCAGCGGCGTTGCGAACGTTCTGCGCGGAGAAAATCCTTTCTGATCCTTAGCCGTAGCCGTGCCAGGATTATGTATCCTGTCCGCAGTTGGCAAAAACACTCTTTTACCTTGAGGATTTGGAAATAAATATGTTTCTCCTTTTTTTTTAAGAAGAAGAACAAGACTGCGTTTTACATTTCATTGGTGGGACACATATTATTCCTGATGGAGTTTTTGTTATGAGGTCATCTAGCAAACCGGGCAAACGCCTGGTGGCCTACGGAGCCTCGCGCCTATGCCGTCGCAGCGTGCGGCCAGCGGGTGGACATGCCCGGCCACCCACTAGGTGAGCATAAAAAAACATAGCGTGCATCTTCAGCTGTCGGCGCACTCATGTCATCAGGCGGCTGGTGGCCTTCAACTAAATATGCACCTTCAAGGATTACATTTATATGATATGAATAGATGACAATACAGCTCTTAGCCATAATAGGGATAGGGGGTAACTCACCAGGCACTTACATGATGCCCCCCAGATCTGAGGGACATCTAGTGCAAGGTGATGGACCACAATCAACACCAGTTGGTAGACACTCACAGCCAAGTATTCAATCTGTCGCCGGTTCCAACGTAGCTAACGGTTTATTTGAAGGCCATCTCATTAGTTATGGATCCCACTAGATCAATGGTGAAGAGTCTCCTCTATAGGTTTATGAGTACTATAAGAGGAACCCAAAAAATGCAGGAGACAACAAGGGAAATTGAACATCACCTTTCTGTCTGTTCTTTCCTCTTTGCGTTTTACTTTAGATTCTGCTACATTTGGGAATTCTAAATCTTACCTGCCACTTCAGAGAAAATTGGTTCAATTCAGGCAAGAAACACATTTTGAGAATTGCTGTTGCATTATTTAAACTAAACAGCTACAAAAAAAAAGCAGAAGCAGCAAAATCTCCGCCACCCCGTGCTTTCTTCGTTTCAGAACATCATAAAAGCTATGAGGTTCTCCAGGTTCCAAACCATCATGAGATATTAGTTAACCCCTTAATGACAAAGCCCGTACATGTACGGGCTCAAAATGTATTGTTTTCAATGAGTTTTGGGACCGCCCATTGTCCTTAAGGGGTTAAAATCTATGCTAATGCCTGAATCAGATGAATGAATGTGTATGAGGAGGAAGTGATAGACTTCGGAGGGTTCTGTGCTTCTAGAATGCTCAGCGAGGATAAGGACAGATTAGAATAGACTGTTTCTTGGCAGAGCAGATGGGAAGAGTAGGGGCTCGATGCATTCCGGCTAGGAAGAAGAACAGGCTGGCTGCCAGCTCGACTCAGTGTTACAGAAGATGACAGTGACCGTATAAATCAGAGAAGCCTGCTACCCAGAGATGAGTTGGAACAGGGGAGGGAAAAAAAATAAGCATTTTGTGCTCATTTAACCCCTTAATGACAATGGGTGGTCCCTAAACCCATTGAAAACAATGCATTTTGAGCCTGTACATGTACGGGCTTTGTCATTAAGGGGTTAAAGAGCGTTAACTAACAACGGATTGATACAAATCTGTGCATGGTTATGAGCGGTGAAAAACCAGAGACTGACTCTTTTTCTAGAAACCATTTCGATTGGAAAGTAGCTTTAGAGCCGAGCGTTTTGGATTTGTGCCAATAACGACAGATGACGATGTAAAGCGTCTAATGGCTTTCCATATTGTTTTTCAGACCTCGATAGAAGTCCTGCGCTATGTACCTGATGTAGCATGGGAATTTTTTTTTCGCACTTACAGGCTTTACATTTTATTGGGTCATTTGCCAAAGTCACATTGATTTACATCGAGTGATAAAATACTGTGCCACGGTCTGGAGAGCAGTAAATTAATTTGCTTTGAGGTGGATTTTACCCCTCCTGTCTTCCTGCTATTGAATACTCTTTCTTTTCTTTCCCTTTCCTTTTTTGTTTCTTTATTTTATTTTTCCCTCTTTCTTTCTTTCTTCCTTCTTTCTTTCTTTCTTTCCTTCCTTCCTTCCTTCCTTCCTCCCTTCCTTCTCCCTTCCTTTCTCCCTTCCTTCTTTCTTTCTTTCTTTCTTTCTTTCTTTCCTTCCTTCCTTCCTTCTCAATTCTCTTTCTTTCTTTCTTTCCTTCCTTCTTTTCTCCCTTCCTTTCTCCCTTCCTTCCTTCCTTCCTTCCTTCCTTCTCCCTTTCTTTCTTTCTTTCTTTCTTTCTTTCTTTCTTTCTTTCTTTCTTTCTTTCTTTCTCTTTCTTTCTTTTTTCCTTCCTTCCTTCCTTCCTTCCGTCTTTCTTCCTTCCTTCCTTCCCTGTCTTTCTTTCTTCCTTTCTTTCTTTCTTCCTTTCTTTCTTTCTTCCTTTCCTTTCCTTCCTTCTCCCTTCCATTCTCCGTCCCTCCCTTCCTTCTCTGTCTTTCTTTCTCCCTTCCTTTCTCCCTTCCTTCTCTGTCTTTCTTTCTTTCTCCCTTCCTTTCTCCCTTCCTTCTCTGTCTTTCTTTCTCTCTTTCTTTTCGTCTTTCCTTCCTTTCATACTTTCTTCAAAATATTCTATGTCTTTAGGCGTTGCCGGTTCATGTATGATTTGACTTGATTAATTCTTGGTTAATGTTTTTCTGATTTGTAATGGGACACCCCAACCCCATTCCCCAATAATCTGGACACGTAAACCCCTTTTTATCAACCCACCAGCTATTTCAATACACAGGTATTGTGTTTAAAGCCCCGATATCTAAAAAGTCTTTGACATGTAGAAAAACAGACATTTACAAATAAACAGTTTGCATACTGAGTAATCTTACCATTAAAATGCAATAATACTTTTATAGCCATATTTATATCTATAAAGAACGGTGTGATAAATCCTTATTTAAAATGTTAATTGTGTTATCTTTCTTTATTAAACCACGTGAAGACACCAGTGTATTTCACAATTAAAACCACTTTAAAAACAAAACACGAAGTTCCTTAATAGGCTCGCTGAATGTTTCTCATCTTAATGCTCCTTTGCCAGACATCAAAAATATTCTGTCAATGCCTGTTTTTTCCCTCAAAAGAAAATGAGCTTTCATTTTTTTGCCATAATTTTGTTTTAGAAGAACACATTATGTGTGTTAAAAGAGAAAGTATTTTGTACTGCTGCGCAACTTCCACTCAGTGGTCTTGTGTTCGCACCACTTAAAGCAGCCAATCGGGGCACATGGGGTCCCCAAAGGACCTCCCCTGCGGAACACTAACTGGGCTAACAATGGAACTGACTGATGGTGAATGTAATGATGGAGTTGGTGAGAAGGGGCAAGGCCAGGGTCACCCACCTACCTCCCTAACCCACCCACCTACCTTATCCACTCACCACATACCTAATCGACACACCCACCTACCTAATCCACCACCTACCTACTTAGCCCACCTACCTTATCGACCTACCATATCCCTAACCTACCTATCTAGCCCACCTACCATATCCACCTACCTAACTAGCCCAACCACCTACCTATCAATCCACTCACCTGCCTTATCCACCTGCCTTCCTGCAGCACAGACCTCCATTGATTTGATCTCTCTGTGGACAGGTCGGGGATGATCAGATGATCTCCCCATTGCTCGCAAAAGCAGGCCAGTGGGGCAGGTACACGGGACAATGCTCAGAAATCTGGACTGTCCCGTGAAAACGAGGGACACTTGGGAGGTATGTCATTGCAATAGCAGCCTGGGTGATACACATGTGCATGTTTTCTGTAACTGGTTTGGTACAGCACACCATTTGCATTTTAATGGCATTGTTACAAATAACAACTGGGTAACACAATCCAGTAAATGTATTAAAACACAAGGGACTTGCCTAGCAAATAAACTTCCACGGGTTCTCGTGTTTCTGGACCCGGTTCTCACGTTGCTGTCATGTATATTACACTTTGTTCACAGCCTATTTTCCAACGTGCCTGGAGCCAGAGGCTGATACAGAATTTGTGTTGTCGAGAAATATTGTGCGGCTGCTGCTAACAGCTGTAACAAATGCCCATTGGCGGCGCGCACAGGTAACGGAGCCTTTGGATCGGGATACAATGTATCGGAATACTCGCCTTTATCGATGTATGAGAGGGATTGTATGACCTGTAGTGACATCATATCTTTGATCATTACACATTAAAATGATTCACAAGTACGTGTATTCTGTATGATGGAAGAGACACCTACCGAGAGAGGGAGACGGATGTTTGGAGATAAAGAGAGAGCTTGAAGGTCTTCATGTTTAGAGAGAAAGATGCCAACAAGCGCAGAAAGACGGAGGAGCTCAGAAAAGCAAAAGGGGCGCACAGAACAAAACAGACGGACAACCCTAGAAACACAATGAGAAGTACACGGAAAGTGGAACGGCTCAATAAAGAGAGTAAGGAGACAATGATAACGACGATGAACTATGCTGCACTGAGAGCGAGAACTTAAGTCTCCAAAGAAAATTGTGATGTCATCAAAATGATCTCCTTCTAAGACAGGGCTTGTTGCCTCCTCACATCCAAACTCACATCTTCCCTGACCACTCACCTCGTTTTCTTATTTTGCACTGCAAGACCTACACTTCGGAGAGGGCTTAGAGTCCATTTACCCGGCGTGGGGTTTCTATAACGCAGAAGAAGAGATACAACAAAGTCCCTTTACTGAATGCCATAAGTGCAGCACAGAGAACGAGCCTTCATTACCTAGGTCTCCTTCCTTATGGTCTCATTAGGTGGCCGCGTATGGAAGAATAACGAGTTATTGTGCCGATTTTTAAACATGACATAGAAACATAGAACTTTTCGGCAGATTGGCCCCATTCGGCCCCCGTCTAGTCTGCCCGTTTCTCCTGCTGTAAAGACTCCAACCTTAATTTGTCGTTGGTCTCGTCTTAGATTCAGGAGCCGTATGCCTATCCCATGTATGTTTAAATCCCTCACTGTATTACCCTCTACCGCTTCGGCTCAGAGCTGTTCCACTTACCTACCACCATCGTAAGTTCAAGATAAAGGAAATGAGAGGCTAGTAGAAGTCTTCCTTCCAATTTCACATTTTTTCAAGAATTTCACTTCCATTTACAGTTAAAACATTATAAATATAATCAGTAGAACAATAATAAGACCAATAAAGATTGGCGCTGGTCAACGTTTTAACAAACTATAACTTTGCTTGAATTCATCGCTAACCGGTTACAAGTAAAAGCTTCTGAGATAAAATTGTTCCTCGGTTCTTTTTTGAAACTCTGCCAGAACGGGAGAGAAGTGTTTTTGGTTTTTTTTTGGTTTTGCTAAATCTGAAAGCATTACAACGCAGACACCAAAAAGTAGATTATTATGACCGTTTTGGCTAATTAGAAACAAAAAAACGCTAAAAATTGACGTAGCAATTTCCAGTTCGTTTTAAACAATTTACGAAACCCCGTCTTTCTTGTTCTGTTGAATTTCTTGAGCGTTCCGTAATCTTTGAGCAGCACCTGCAGCTATAGAGGCAATTTCAGCCTCTTTCAATAAACGTGCGTATAAATAGAGACAGATTGTCTTACCGTTCTCATTTCTGCAGCCTCTATGTCCTTGCTCTGTTTTTTTTTTGTTAAATATTTTTTTTATATATACCTCTATATTTTTTAATAAAGAGTTTTAATAAAAAAAAAAAAAAATATATATATATATATATTTTTTTTTTTTAATTAAGTGGTCCCCTTAAAGCAGGCATGTCCAAAGTCCGGCCCGCGGGCCAATTGCGGCCCGCGTTCCGGACTGATGCGGCCCCCAAGTGAGCCACGGGACTTGGCGTCATCAGCCGGCGCAGGGAGAAGGAAAGCGCGAGATCTGGGCTTTCCTTCTCCCTGCGCCGGCACACACAGCCACACACAGCCACACAGCGGTGGGCGCGGCTTCAGTGTTGTGTGCCGGGATCTGACAACAAACCCCGGCGCACAACAGCTGTTGCCGCGCGGATCGCAAGGGAGCAGTATCGGAGGTATTTACCGGACATCCGGCTTAAAATCACTCAAGGGAGCCGGATGTCCGGTAAAGACCTCCGATACTGCTCCCTTGCGATCCGCTCGGCAACAGCTGTTGTGCGCCGGGGTTTGTTGTCAGAAACCGGCGCACAACACTGAAGCCGCGCCCACCGCTGTCCGTGCCCTCTGAACCCCGTGGCCTCGGAAGAAGAAGGAAGAACGGAAGAAGAAGAGGAGCGAAGAGCAGGAAAAGGAGCTGTAAGGAGAAAAGAGGAAAGGTAGGAAAGCATACAGTGAGAGTGGATTGGTGTATGTGTGTGGATTGGTGTATGTGTGTGGATTGGTGTATGTGTGTGGATTGGTATATGTGTGGATGTGTATGTGTGGATTGGTATGTGTGTGTGGATTGGTGTATGTGTGTGGATTGGTGTATGTGTGTGGATTGGTGTATATGTGTGGATTAGTGTATATGTGTGGATTAGTGTATGTGTGTGGATTGGTATGTGTGTGGATTGGTATGTGTGTGGATTGGTATGTGTGTGGATTGGTATATATGTGTGGATTGGTATATATGTGTGGATTGGTATATATGTGTGGATTGGTATATATGTGTGGATTAGTGTATATGTGTGGATTGGAATGTGTGGATTGGTGTATGTGTGTGGATTGGTGTATGTGTGTGGATTGGTGTATGTGTGTGGATTAGTATATGTGTGGATTGGTGTGTGTGTGGATTGGTATGCGTGTGGATTGGTATGCGTGTGGATTGGTATGCGTGTGGATTGGTATGCGTGTGGATTGGTATGCGTGTGGATTGGGGTATGTGTGTGGATTGGTGTATGTGTGTGGATTGGTGTATGTGTGTGGATTGGTGTATGTGTGTGGATTGGTATGCGTGTGGATTGGTGTGTGTGTGGATTGGTGTATGTGTGGATTGGTGTATGTGTGGATTGGTGTATGTGTGTGTGGATTGGTGTATGTGTGTGTGGATTGGTGTGTGTGGATTGGTGTATGTGTGTGTGGATTGGTGTATGTGTGTGGATTGGTGTATGTGTGTGGATTGGTGTATGTGTGTGGATTGGTGTGTGTGTGTGGATTGGTGTGTGTGTGTGGATTGGTGTATGCGTGTGGATTGGTGTATGCGTGTGGATTGGTATGCGTGTGGATTGGTATGCGTGTGGATTGGTGTATGCGTGTGGATTGGTGTGTGTGTGTGGATTGGTGTGTGTGTGTGGATTGGTGTGTGGATTGGTGTATGTGTGTGTGGATTGGTGTATGTGTGTGTGGATTGGTGTGTGTGTGTGGATTGGTGTGTGTGGATTGGTGTATGTGTGTGGATTGGTGTATGTGTGTGGATTGGTGTATGTGTGTGGATTGGTGTATGTGTGTGGATTGGTGTATGTGTGTGGATTGGTATGCGTGTGGATTGGTAAATGTGTGAGAGTGATGGGTGTTATGCTGTACCATTTCCAATGTATTTTTCATTATATAATTATGCTCTAAAGTACATCATAACTCCCATCACTCTATACTGTTCTATACAGTGGCAGAGCTGGGAGACAGAGGCCTTGCACCCCCACCGCAGGACTCCTGAAAGGTAAGTGAACTTCAAAGAGGGAGAGGGTAGATAGTTAGGAGGGGTAGATAGGGAGAAGGGAGTGAGAAGGGGTAGATAG
Organism: Spea bombifrons; assembly: GCF_027358695.1. Lineage (NCBI taxonomy): Eukaryota > Metazoa > Chordata > Amphibia > Anura > Pelobatidae > Spea > Spea bombifrons. The sequence continues at coordinate 28,063,893 of NC_071098.1, forward strand.
GGCAGAAGGGAGCGAGAAGGGGTAGATAAGGCAATCATACTCCTATCAAGCCAAGTCTGCGACTGCCTCCTGGAATCTGGGTATGCCTGGGCATGATAGGAATGTGATTGCTGTTAACAATTATATTTATATAATTAAATTATTATATATAAAAAAATTATATATATATATTATTTAATTGTTTTGTCCTATTTTGGTGTGTTACTTACTTTTTTTTATGGTGTGTGTGGGGGGTCATATTCAGTTTCGGCCAGGTAGTTTTAAAGTGTGTGTGGGGGGGGTGCCACATACAGGATCCGCCCTGGGTGCCAAATACTCTAGGTACGCCCCTGCCCTCCCCTACACAATTTCTTCATCAGATGCCCTTGTGGCTGTGTGTGCCGGCGCAGGGAGAAGGAAAGCCCAAATCTTGCGATCTCGGACGTCGCTAGATTTGGGCTTTCCTTCTCCCTGCGCCGGCACACACAGCCACAAGGGCATCTGATGAAGAAATTGTAGGCAGTGGCGGAACTACCGGGGTCGCGACTGCGACCGGGCCCTGGAGTTCTGCCAGTCAGGGGGGCCCAAGGGGTGCTGAGCGGTTGCTGAAAAAGGAGAGTGAGAAAGGGATAGATGTGGTATGCCGTTTTCAATAAACGTTGCATAAAATAGTTAATTTGCATTTCATTTTAATGGTTCAGAAAATGTCAGGCAAAATGGTCGGCCCTCGCACATGTTCACCTCATCAAATCTGGCACTCTTCGAAAAAAGTTTGGACATGCCTGCCTTAAAGCATTCCTATAATATGTGATTATTCTTAAAGGCTGTAAATTTTTTTTTTAATTGGTAAAATTGTAATAAATAAAATTATGTACCAATGTAGTGTTCATCCTCGAACGTAAATGATGAGTATATAAATTCTATAATTTTAAGACTCTTGAGTATTGTAGTTTTGTGATATATTATTTAAGGCCACTGGCCTTAAAGTGCCGGAGCCACCTTGTTGTCCCCATTCTGACGCTGATTCTATGTATATAAGTCCTATCTCTCCCACATACATCAGCAGGGTCCCTATGCAATGGTTTAGGTTGATCATTGACCGGCACCGTCTAGGGTTTCGATATATCTTTCCAGATCATTTTATTTCTGGTACAGATGCAGGAGAAAACGGTCCGCACTGCACCAAAGGCTGTCTCTGCATAGAAAGTAAGATTTCTCTTGATCACATAGAAGATAAATGAACAGCGTTACGTTAGCAGCTGCACTGGGGAGGACTATCCGACTGGACATTGATGAAATCAATCCTGCAGAAAAAAAAAATGTTCTTACACTGCGGGTTATTCCTTGGCAGCGATCCTCAACCGTAAAAGATGGCAATAAAACCCGCGGCGGACGGCGAGTAATTACTTCTCAGGAATTGGTGTCTTTGAGAATGGAGAGACGTTATTGAATAATAACTGAATGTAGACTTGGGATCGGTCAATGCAAACAGATATCGGGAAAAATCTGAATTAGCGTCGACCAAGCAAGAGTCTTGTTCTAAAAGTACACGCGACACATAAAAGATTAAAAGGACACTCATGCTTCATCGATTGGTTGAAGGTCTACTTGTGTGTGTTTTTGTGACAAGTTCTTTTAGAGATATAGTGTCCTCAAGTGTCATTGATAAGCTAGTCTGCGTGCATTCGTAGGGCCAAATATACTTCTTAAGGAGCCCCATAAAGATATAAAGGCTTTGAAGGTCAACCTTACCTTCAGACTGGTGGACAATAAGTGGACATCATCATATATGGATGTTAAATGGTCACAAGAAGACATTAAATCACAACTCTTGGCTTCATGTGTCCGGCTAACACCGGTGTCTTTTTATACCATATGGCAAACCCAGCTGGTTCTGAATACGATACGATTTGTTTGAGTTTTATTAAAATATTTGGAAATGTAATGACTTTATACAACCAACTTCATACTGGAGAAATATTGAATGATATGACATATACTAACAGAATGTAATAGTAACAAGTTAAATGTATAATTTATTGCCCCAAAATATAAACTTTACCATCACATTTCATAAAAAATATTTAATAGGCCTGGGATTAACTTGGTTTCTTTATATACTTGACTTCGTTATATTCCAGGCCTAAGTGTCTTCTAGACTTATAGGTTGACATAGTATTATCTGTAAAGCATTTGACATGGGACAGACTCTTGGCCGGTCCTCACCCTGACCTTGAATGTGCTTGGAGGAAAAATAATTGCGTCTCCTTGAAGGCATTCGTTTCCGAAAGTAAACAAAGCCAATTTACTTAGTCCTTCCTCATTATTGAAATTATCCATCTTACTTATTAACTTTGATTCTCATCTCAACAAATTCCCAGCTCCATGAGGTCCCTTTACAACGCAATCTAATTCCACTAATTAAACATTTCCTTTTTTTATCTTTTTTTATGATTTAAAGGATGTTATCGTTGCCGTTCTGTACGTTGCTTCATGCCGCTTGTTTACAACAAGTCTAAATTTAATCCTTAGCGTTCTAGCGGAGATGGATTAAGGTTCCATAGGATCTCTGAAAACTGGTTTGGTTGGTTTGGGGAAATCTCCCCCGCTGGCCCATAGCAGAAAAAAACTATAATAACTATAATAAGTTAAAACAAAAGACACAAAAAATATTATGTTTCTCTACATAAACCTAAATACATTAAATTGCTTAATTTTAGGATAACATATGGCGTAGAGCATATGGTATAGAGCATGGTTTATCATATACTGCGTTGTGTGTATTGGTTTCGATGATAAGCCTTCAGTCCAAAGCAGAATTAGGCAATATACAAGAAAACCACAAAAAGAACAGTACGTTATTACACCATTACTGGAGTAAACGGCCTGTATATCACATAAAACAATCTGTTATTACCAGTCTGCGTTTTGACTCTTTTTAGTACCAAGGGAGTGAGCTGATAATGGAGTTATTGAGTTTGAAATGCCACGCATGCCCCTCTGGAGCTTCAAGGGTTAATAAAGGTCAGTAACCCTCCAGCTATGCTGATGAAGGCTCGGGATCAATGCCCAGCAAACCATTGTGAAACTGTTACATATTGCTGTAGAGGCTCAATCAATGATTCTTACCCCCCCCCCCCTCCCCACTGGCAGGGGCGGTAGATAGGGGCAAGACAAAAGAAGGAGAAGGAATGAAGAAAAAGAGAGGAGATAAAGAGAAAAAAGATGAAATATGGATGGCAAAAACACTGAAAAAGGAAGAGAGAGAAGGAAAGGTTGGAGCAGGGTAGGGGCTTGGAAATATATCTATAGAGAAGGGACAATTTGTCCTGCACTGCTTGAAGCCGTATAGACACAATTCTGAATTTAAAGCCGTTTTAAAAGCCGTAAACTCTTTAATTGAGGTAATGGGAATTTTTTGGAGATTGACTATAAATTTCTGACCCTGTAACATTTTCATTCCAAAGTATGAAGCACAAACGCAATTAAAGAAATTGGAAAAAGTCTTATTTATTCGCGAGGTGTTACACGCCACAGGAAATGCTGTTTTCATCAAATTAGCCAGCCTGTCCTTTGGCTTTGAAAATGGGAGAAGATTACTCTTGGGAAATTTATCACAAACTAAAAGTTATGGGGCGATGTACTGGAGAAGCTACTCAGAGTTCTTCTGTAAGGCTATCCTATTTTTGTGGGAGTAGAATTAAGATGGTAACCATAGAGTTCCCTCTGAGGGTGAAGGACAATACTTGCTCTACCAGAAGACACGGTGATAGAACAATCCACAGATCCATAAGAACAATTGAGACAGGGTCAAAGTATCAGGTGTGGGGAAAATTAAGGACATATTGAGCATGTCTAATGCATCGACAAGTTCTGGTCTATTAAATAAGGTAGACAAGAGTCTGTAGGGGCAAGTTCGGGCAGATCTGATGGGTGTGAGGCACCTTTCCAACAAAGACTGTACCCAACAATACATGGGTCAGACATTTCTAGAATCACCTTTGTCTCAAGACTATTTTCCTAATTTAAAAACACCTAGGGCAAGGTCTTCCAAAGAAATTAGATCTACTGAGAGCTCAGGTGTACCTAATGAAAAATCCTTGCATGACAAGCCCAAGTGCCATGTGTACAACTTTTTCGATTGCAAAAGGACAAGTGCTTAGAATTTGGAAAGTCTTTTAGGAAAGAAAGTCTACTACTGCTAATTGGGTCTTTAGACAAAGCTGAAAGATTTTAGTGGACCAACAGAGGAAGAAAAAAATCAATTAAGCTTTCGAGGCCTTGGAGGTACCTTCCTCACATGGAAACCATCTATGTCTTTTCAAAAAAATGCATCAGCTTCAACTGAAGACTCCATCTTCTCTTGGGTTTATACGGCAATATATTCATTTTCCTTGCTACGGTACAAATTAATGAGTAGCCTCCAGATCAGGATCGTTAGCAACATCGTTCCCTAGTAAGCTAAAGAAGCCCTTGTAAACCTTGTATTGCATCATTTACTGTTTTAGTGTGTTTCGGGATGACTTGCTTATAATGTCAGTAAACCCTGATTTACACTGGTTGATTTGGCCATCAGATTTGGCCATCAGTAGATCAGGCTCAAGAAAACCCAGGAAAGTCTTTGAATCACCCCCTCCCTTTGAGTTTCGTTCTATTAGATGCTTAAAGGAAGGATATGTGAGTTGGGTCTCTATAAATGCCACTAAGCGGGTTCTGGAACTGTACAAAGGCCATGAGATGTTTGGATAAATCAGACCAAGAAAGGAATCAATTATGAAGTTTTGCCACAAACTAAAATGGAAGTCAACTTAGTCGTATCGTAGTAAAATAATCCCTCTCCTTGAAACTGGATTTCTTCAGACCAATTGCAATAATTCATACAAAGATGTAAAAATTGTAATAAATCAATATACAGGATCACATATACCTTTTAGTCGACTAATATTCATACAGCAAGATGTAGAGTCACATAACCTTCAGAAGATCCTTATTCCTATGAAGGAGCCTTTGAGTTCTTGAAAGTTCTCTATGAACATTGGTCTACTAAAAGGTATCATGGATCCAATGCCAGATGAGGAAGATGCCTCTGAGGTTCTGAAGGCTTATATAACTTATGTATCCTTTTCTATGTTGGCCCAAAAGTCAACTTCAACAGAAGATCTTCTCTTGGACCAATATGGCTACATCCATTTTCCAAAAAAACATCACATGTCTCTTTCCATTGGTATCGCAATATACTTTTTTATACTAATTTTGCCAGAGCAGAAACCATATTTCCAGGCTTCAGGAACTGGAAGTAGGATCGTAAACCAAAAAAGTTGCTATCTCCATAGTCACAGATTGGCTCAACGCTGGATCTAAATATTGGGCGCTATGAACCATCAGACAAAGGGGAAACGCGCTTACTCTTGTACTTCCCTGCTGATATCGTTAACGTGTCCCAAATATATGTTAGCCGTTACAATCGTCCAAATGTTTGTTTCGTGCTTAATATTGTATATCTTGAGTTAATTGCCTCTTATCTCCGGGATAAGAGGGGATGTTTTATGTGATTTACTTTTAAGTCCCACTTCTGCAAACTCTTGAAATAGCTGAAAGGATTCATGAACACGCAGCTGATTGCAGTATCGATTCGTACATTCCCTGCGTTTGCTAATCCACATTTCCATTAAATACACTGTAAACAATACTATATCCGCCGCTGACCCATCTCCTTATACCATGATCCTCGAACAAGCGCTTTATTTTGACCATAGTTCTGCAGAAAGTCTAAGCTATATTTGCTTTTAGGTTGAACTTCTAAATATTAACAATGATTTGGGACATTGGGATGGAATCTTCAGGGCCATCAAGTCTATTTATTGTGGAAGCCGATGAAACAACGTAGCTATCGTAGGGTAAAGGATATCCACCACACACCTAACCAGCTTTTATTTTCTCATTGCTTCTGAAATAATGACTGAAACTGGTATGCGATCTGATCGCATACCAGACACTGAACTGTTGGAGGCCGGCTTCTGGAGGGAAGAGAGGGACCCTCCATGGTCAACATGGTCAACAATAAAAGGAGTTGTGCATCGCCTTTTAATGAAGTCTATGGAGGATGTGTTGAGGCAGCTGGTTGGGGAGATCAAAGATCTTCGTTATAACCGGCCCAATATGCAGTGGGACACCAGGGGGCTTGATCTCCCAAGATGGCTCTCTGCCCCCCCCTAGTTGGCCCAGGCCAAGATATATCACTGACCTCTGCCCTCTTGAGAATAGCTTTATGAGGTTCGTAATCCATCGTTAAATTAATAAGTCCAAAACTCCTGCTTCAATGATAAAAATAAGTTGATAAAATACGTTTTGTAAAATAAATACATAAAAAATAAAATTTCCAATATATAGAATTTCTTACCCAAGAATAAATGCACACAAGCCATTGTCGAAGACAATCTGTATACGGGTTTCCAAAATATATTTAACATAAAAAAGCTAATTTTCAAAGCAGGCAATGCTTATATTTTAGCCGACAAAACCAAATTTGTATAATAAGAGAACTATATTGTATAATTATTGATAGAGCTCTATTCTGTTTCGGATACTTTGTTATTAAAAGACTATTTTCTTTACAAACTTTTCTTTCCAACATTCTTTTTTTTTTTGATCAATGACGCTATTACTCACGCACACTCCTGTCTCAGACAAATCTTCGGGACGTTTATTGCGAATCACCAATAGCAACCACAAGGAGCGGGCCGTGAATTTGTTTTTTTATTGAGGATAATTCATCTGGTTTTATTGGCCAGTCCCTCTCGCAGCGATTATTTTCTGTGAGTGAAATCACTGCGAGCAAATCAAACAGGTAGCTGCCTGATCTTTGGGGGACGCTGCGTCTCGGATAAAGGCATGAGGAAAAAAAAAAAAATCAGAATTGTTATTTCATGGCCTAAATCCATTTCTTAAAAAGACTCTACAGATTGTGGGTTTTTGGTATATTGGATGTATAATTCTTTAAATGCTGGGGGAGGGGAAGAAGACGCTAATATGTGGCAGAATGAATTTATTGTCCTGGAAGTTCTATTCCTTCTCCTAACCCCAACCCGTACAAAGGCTGCCTGAACCAATCAACAACCATCAGCAACTTCACAGTTGGGAGAGATAGTTTATTGGGGAGCCATAATGGCTGCTCCCAAGGCGGGTTTTTAATACATTGGTTATTAATTCCTTTAAAAACCCACCACGTGGGTTTACTTGGTGAAAATTATGGATACGCTTTAATTAAATATATTTGTGCATGCCTGCACATATCCATTGGGTCAGTTTCAGTAATAGCTTTCAGTAGGCAGCCTTAATAAGAACTACAGTGAAAATGTTGAACTATCTCAACTAAAGAGAACGTTCCTAGAGGATACGTTATCATATCATCACAATAACTCTGAAAAGCTAATAGTAGACATGTCTCCACCAACAAAGATCAGGACAATATGTCTTCGAAGGCTTTGGAGGTTGCTGATGATTTTTTAGGTCCTTTTTTGTGAGTTAAGTCTGTTCTTGGACACCATTTCCACAGTTTAGTATTGACATAGCAACTGTACTTGCTAAAGCCAGTGGGCATTGTACCCGATTCCATGACGGGTGCAAACTCACTCTACAGAGTTAAACCACCTCTAGGGGCCATCATGCCTAAGTGCCCTGGCAGGCCAAGAAGACTACAAGGGACCAATCACTTAGAGATGTCTTACTGTACTTATAAAAGAAAGCTTTATTTTAGTTTAAAAAAATTGCAAAAAGTATCTTACACTCTACCTTTTAGTCCCAGGACTGACCCCCTCTGTTTGGGGACAGATGAATCCATTTATTTCTTCTAGGGCAAGGGTTGGAGGAGCTACCATTCCATAGGTTCCAAGTTCCATTCATAACTTTATCTAGTTGTCCTTATACTTTAGACACAAAACACTAACGACCAACGTTGTTATTCTGTTGACATGCAAGTGATGGATGTCCAACTAGATGTTAGGGTCTGATAAAACACGCATTATATAGTTCCCTTTCTGTACTTGTTACACTTAAACTGTTGAGTTTGGTACCTAGATTCAGTTCAGTATTTGGGGTTATAATCATCAAAATGTTGTTTCTTCCTTTCATCAGCCAAGATGAAAACCCTAATTCTTGACATGATGTATGAGGCTATCAAGGTCCTCAGCCTGCCTATATACTATATCTATATTTATAATGATGCAGAATAACAAAAGCACTGTATGGGGTGGATTCTTACTCTATGGTTAGGTAAGGTGGCCTTGCCATAGACTTGATGGATTCAATTAGGCTTCTCCTTGAGGTCAGATAGACATTAGGGGCTTGTATGAAATAGAACTCTAGGTATTTCAAGAGATTTTACAGTTTGAGTTGTACTTATTTCTATATTTCATAAATCCAAGCGAAGGTCAGAGCAATATATAAGGGAACACGCACAATTTTAGAAGATAAAACCAATTTTGTGTGTTTAGAGGCTGAGGGAACTTAGCTTACCTTTAGACATGACGGAATTAAACTGATTAATGTCAGCCGAACACTTCTTTTACGAGCAGATGGAATGCCTGGAGTTTGTGATGGAGAGAATAATGATTGGATGATAGGAGGAACATGAACTGCCACTTGATAAACAAAGTTTGTCTATTACAATTCTGAAGCTTGGAGTCAGAAAGTATTCTTTGATGAAATTGCGTTATTTTCAGAAAGAAGAACAATATTTTTTTTTTCTAAAGACTAAAATTTGCATGTTATCCCATAGTTGAACACAAGGAATGATTGAGTGATTGAGTGGGCACTTAGCAGGGCTTCCAAAACCATGTTTGAGTACCATGCTGGCTCATGACCTCCATCTTTCTAACTTCTGGCTACAAGAATCCTCTAAGACACCGTAAAACCTTAACTTTATGTATTCAACGAAATAATGTAATGTTAATCAGATCTCATAGCAGATGTGATGGGATTGAGGGACACATCTCCCTGCGTGTAACAGACTCACCGCAAGTCAGCTCAAGAACTAGCTCGACAAGCGTGGTAGATTATCCAGACCCCTGTGCGCATGGGTAGAGAGCGCCGCCATTGACTTCATTGGGAGTCTTTTACTGCCACTAATTGGCTGATACAAGCAGCCAATCAATTGTAAGAATCGTCAGACCATGGAAGAGGATAAAATCCAATACAATAAATATTTTTTGTAATTGGAAGGCCAATTACAAAAAATATAAAACATTTATCCTATTGGGTTAAAAAACCTGTTATTTCATCAAATGTGGTCATCAACTAAATGTGCACCCAATTATAAGAATTTTACTAATCTTTGTATAATTCACTTTTTAAGATTTCCGACCACATGCAAATATATGCAAATATATGGGTGTGGCCCATTAGTAAGACTGGCCCATATACAGAATGCTTTATAATAATGGCAAATAAAACATTGTGTGGTGTTCTCCTTTGTTTTAAGAATTCCCCAAACTGCTGAATAATATATTAAATGGCACGGCGACAACAATGAAAGCTTTTCATTTTCTCTTTTCCTTAAAAAAAAAAAACAGCTTCTCGTCTGTCATATTCTCACTAATATAGGTTCAAGGATCTGTGTTTTATATTTTGTAGAACAATATAGCCCCGAGTCTTCAGTCACTCTAAGGAATAAAGATACGCTGACAGTGACGGTTATAAAGACGTGTTATGGATTCACAGATCCTGTAGTTTTAACAATCGCTCACAAACTCACGTACCCGGCAAGTGGTTTATTCTGCCCAAGGCCGACTAGGCATAGGGTGGTAGTTCCACTGGGGTGGTAGCCCCTCTGCAGATTACCCTACTGGATGATCAGGCTACCCAATGGGCAACTGCTCCATGGGCTGGTTGGGATCTCCCTTGTGTCTGGCCATCGAGAGCTGTGCCTAGCCTCCATCTCAAACATGCGCATCCTTAAAATGCTGGATATGACATCACATCCTGGCGCTCAGCATAGAACATGGCGGCCATTGGTAGGGGATCAGCTAGGACACTGCCCTGGGTCAAGCCTAGATACATCTCTGCAACGGTGCATCAGTTGAATGTATAGCACAGAATACATAGACAGAGTAAATGGGTTTTATTCACTATAGGTTCATCTCAAAGGCCTCATCATGCATTACGAAGGAGCAGCCCTGGCAGATTTCACACGTAAGATGGTCTGAGCTGGCCCTGTATGATGAATAGTTAAATTAGTAAGAATACTTGCGTCAATAGAGGTTCTTCTCACAAACATAGATGCAAAGGTTTTATTGATCTCCTTGTCTAAGTGTTTTGGGTGATGGAACTCTACGTACTTCACAGTTGAGTTGTGGAAGAGGATACTGCTCCAGTAATGAATTTACAAAGAGCTAACAGGCAGTGCTCCTCTAAGCGAACACAACGTGAATATTATGGACAATGTTAGAAATGTAGACGTAAAGGGATAAACAAAAGTAAGATATTCCAGAGAGTATATTCTGAAAACCAAGATGAAGTTCAAGGTGCGGAACCTAATAGATGGACTTGGGAGCCATTGTCTTAGATTGAGTCACTAAAGGGTGATTTGTCTCATCGACCATTAGCACCTTGTTAATGAGAAAAGTCAGAGGAGAATGAATAGACTAATTTAAGCTGACAGAATGACTCAAACAATCACTCTTTACAACGGTTGTGAGCCAAAGAGCATCTCTGAACGTACAAACCGTGAAATCTTGACATGGAGGGGCTAAGGCAGCAGAAGACCATGTCTGGTTCCTCTGCTGTCAGCTAAGAACTAGATAGCATGCCATCCAACATTTTAAATGGCCAAAGGGGGTAAATTTTGTTTTGGCAGGGGGGCTAATGGACGGCTCTTAACCAAGGACTTTGTGACCGTCTCCTGCTATTTCTATACACAATGTTGGGGCTGTCGAACACTGTGATACATTCAGAGCTACTAGAAAAGAGGGGGGTCAAGGGAGGAAAGAGGGACGCAGGGAGGGCCTGTCCATCCTAAAAAGACACAGGAGATAGGTTTACCTAATAAATTGGCTACTGTCATAAAGGATGGCGGACATTCTATCATGAGGTTCTTTGAGGTTTCTTTCTTTCCGGTTTTATCGCATAGCTCCATATAACCAGGCACTGAACTCACAGTGCATGACTAATACAGATTAAATTGAATTCATCCTCTCGTGTTTATTTTCAGCCCAGCTACAGAGCGCCAGCTCCCTTCCTTCAGGACACAGACACAAAATATTAATATTTAAAATCCATTCTGAATATTTGCGTAAGAAAATAAGAGATCGAAAGCTACCCCCGTCTCCGACCGAGCGAGGGGGGGGTCTAGGAGATGAGGTTTAATGGCAGCTGTTAGAATACAGATACGCGTGAGGTTATTTTCCTCTGCGCAAACATACACAATGCACATATATTACGGCCTCAAAGACGCAAATGAAGACGGGATAATTTCGGAGAACGGTATTCGACTCTGCAAAGAAAACCGGAATATCGCAACATACTAAGTCCTTAAGAATGATTTGAGCTGATGTATCTAATGGGGATTTTATGCACATCCCGAGGGCTTTCACTTAAACATATAACAGAGTTTCATTTCATTTTTTTTCCACCACATTACTCATGAGCTTTTATAGACATACATCACTGATCTGTATTTTTTCCTTCCACATAATTGGTAACATATTCCTTACATCAGTCTCTGAAATACGGTTAATATGACCTGAAAGTAGACTAATCCATGCCTTCTTCTCACCCGGATGCTATATAGTGGCTGATCCATTGGTGGAGGTGGTGGAACTCCATGGTCAATGTTCTCACTTACATAGATAAATCCAACACAACCCAACACAGTTAGCGGTAGAGATTAATACAGTATGGGTATTAAACATGCACGGGACAGGCATATGGCTCCTGAATCTAAGACAAGACCAACGACTGATTAAGGTTTGAGTCTTTACAGCAGGAGAAACGGGCCGAATGGGTCTTATCTGCGGATTCTATGTTTCTTTGATAAGCTATAATGCATTCATTAATGTTGCATATCGATTCTTCTGCTCCAAAGGAGTATCTGGTTGTGATAGTGGGTCTAATAGATCTCTAAAATACTTGCCAATGAACATCATTCAAATGACTTATTATTTCAATGTTTATAATTTGCACATTATGTTGTACGATTAATCTACGAGCTACATAGTTACCTAAAAAAATCATTTATGAGGGGATTCTATTTTACCAGCTTTCTCATGGGTCAGGGTCGGACATCATTCTTTTAGGTGGATGCTAGGTTGATCGTCCATATAAAGATCCTGAAAGGTCTGTATATTTGAGCTAATAGACGAGCTAAGATCCCGATGTCTTCACGCTGGAAATCAATGCTCTTCTACCTCAGATGCAAAAAACCAATTACAATACATTTGAGTCAACAAATCCTCAATTCCTCTGGCTGAAAAAGGGTGAAAGTAGTCCATGATGACTGATTAAAATGCTAACGTTTAAAAATAGCTACAGGCCAACGAGAGCAGACAGGCTAGATCGTTGTCCCAAATGTACCAATGTTCTCCTCCATTAGGAAAGGCCTTGAAGACTAAGTTGGATTTAACCAATTTATCCGATTCCTCATTCCAGCCTGTTACTAAATTACCCAATAAAACTAGCCATAAAATAGTAAATTCTACCTTGAGAATGGTTTTAACCACTTTGATGTCAACAGGTGTCACCTGCTGTCTTCTCTTCCATGTTCCAATCTGTTCCAACTCCACGTACAATCTCCACCAGATGTAAGTGCGTTTAGAATTATATTAATACACACAGATATTTTTTAACCGTTTCTCCATGGTTTTCAACTGTGCAGAGACGCAATGCTCATTGATACCGCAAACAGCTCTGGGTACGGCCTTCTAAAATTAGACATACTATGAAATCTCACGTATGATATGCTTTTGTGTGTGATATGCATGTCTAATTACGAAGTACGTTTCCAAGAAGACTTTACAGGCGTGTCATGTTTTTGTGTATATGTGTATAATACGAACCCACATTTTAGTGCCCTAATGTAGGAAAATAAATATAAATATATTATAATATTACTGCAAATAAGTCTATTATTTGTTCATTATCATTATATTTATATATTATATATTATTTTAATTATTTTTTTTAAATCTCTCTCTCTTTATATATAACTATATATAGTTTTAACACAAAAAAAATATTATTTGTAACATATATCTCTTTGCATATGTGAACAGCAGATTCAATTTAAAAAAATATTTTTTTTCTTAAATAATAAAATATAACATAAAATAAACATACTTTCTCGTATTTATTTCACATTTTTTATTACTTTTTTTGGATTTTAGACTCTTTTTTTTTGTATGGCTTTACAGTCAGCGACTGCTCGGAAATGAACATTTTCTCACACACTATAAACAGACAAATGATTTTTTTTTTTTTTTCCAACAAATTACACGCGTGCATTTGGTTCAACTTTTTTTTTAAATGTTTCATTTAGCACGAGTCAACTTTATTTTCTATCATTTCATATTTTTTTTAAAACAGAAAGACAGACAAATGGGTGTTCAAATGAATGTTTTTGTCCCCCTTAATTGCATTTTTTTTTTTTTTAATTTTGCGCATGCTATGAGGTCCATGCAAATCTCAGCAGATCCAATTAGAGGGCAGGGAAGTGTTGGGATCAGACGCCTTTTCTTAACAAAGGGCCAGAACTTTAGCGGAACTAATGATAATGTTACATGACTCTATGTAGCTAGAACCATATGCGCATGGACTAGCTTTATTGACCACAACTTCCAGGAAGACCCCCCCCAAAAGAGTAATGTGACATCAATGTAACCTCCAAAATATCCAATATCAACACAATGTAACAAGTCATTAAGTTGTTCAGGAAATAGTATGAAGCGTTTAATAAAACAGAGAAAACAAACTAATTGATGGCAGCTTAGAGAAAAAATGTAGTAATTTGCCCAATAACACTCCCCAAATGAATACAAATGATCTAAAAAAATAAAATCTCTAAAAATGATCAAAAATAACATGTTTATTGTGAAATAACGTAACGGAAATTAAGTATTGCATGACCGCGGATATGTTGGCTCATGGTGGTTGACCCCTCCAAAAGGGGGTAGATTCTACAGGTGTATGTGAAACCTGATCATCTCTGTCTTTGACCTTTCTCTAAATGATCTCAACGAGACTTTATTCCTTGATTTGGGATGGAAATTCTTGGGAACCCTAAAAGACAATCGATAAAGTCAAAGAACCTGACCTTATCGGAATACTTGAACCGCTTGTGATAATCCTTGCTCTCAAGGATGCTCAATCTAGTGTTTGTAACCGAAAAGCTAAGATTTCATGTAAATTTATGGATTACAGGCACGTTGATTCAACATTTTTGCACCCTATCTATCCTATCTCGTCTTTTGCATTAGAAAAGAGAATACAAAGCCAGGCTCCATGAGAGGCTGGAAGACAAACTCTTCCACATGGTTACGATCATCACTATAAACACCAAAAAAAGTGATCATAGTCGTAAATCTTGCCCAACTTTATAATACTGTTGCAGCTACCTTTTTTTTTTTTCAAACAGGAAGGAGGAAACCATCGAATATCAATCAACTTTGACATTTTTATCAGTCGCACACACACACATAATGTACATTATTACATGTATCAATAGAAAGACAGTCAACGGAAAAGTGCCTTCATCGCAATTCGAGAAGCTCGCGGTTTACAAGGTTCACTTGCTGTCCAGTGATCTATTGCCACAAGCTCTTGTACAAAGTCTTCTGAAGACATCTACCTTCCCCCAAAACATCATCAATGCCAGCTAGTGAGGTGTGTTGGTCAACAACAGTCTTCGTGGACCTTCTCCGGTTACAGAAGATGTAGAGTCCTTCATCTACCACCATTGATACTTGGCCATTAGAACACAGAACGCTGACCAAAAGAGTTGTTCTTTGTAACCCAACCAATGTGGAAACAAGGGGTGATGTCATGGCGGCATTTCTTCAGAAGCCAAGCACTGAGTTCCCTGCTCATGGATTTATTACGCTGGGAGTAGAGGCTTTCCTTTGACATGCAAATAACTCAGATGCAGGTTCCTTGTTAGGCTAATCAGTGGTTGTTTTAGCTAATGAATTAACTCTGTTCTGCAAACTCTTCATCTTCATCACCCATGCAGTGTTCATTGTGTCGCTGGAGATTGAAATGGTTGATCGATAATTCAGATCTCTGCATTATCGTTTGCCAGAAGGACTTTTAGAGTTCACCGTGTCTTGGTGACCTTCATCTAATAATGCATAATGAGTACTTTATGGCTTTAAGGAAAATCAAAATGATTCTGCTGTTATCGGCTGCGCCTTTTTCTCTTCTAAGTCTGAGGAGCCGCCTCCCCGCAAAAAAAATATGTAATGAAGAGGAAATAGACAGTGAAGCACCTGACACGGAGACCTGAAAAAATAAAAAAAACAGAGAATTGTATGGGAAAATGTATAGGACAAGCGTAAGATGTGACATAATGCAGCCAAAGTATTCCTATTACAATCATTAATACCAGAACATTGGTTCTCGTTGACATGGTCAGTCTGGTCTGATGGTCTGTGGCCCATTAGACCCAGACTGGCCATCGGGTAGAATTTGTCTGGTGGGCTGTTGCCCTCTAGTGTCTGCCAGGTATCTTTTAGTGCCACTCACATACAAGGCTTATGTGAAATTATAGAAGGTCATACTTTACAACAGTAGATAACATAGCTGCTTACATTTACATAGGACACATATGTTCCAACGTACTGGGACAACAAAGCCAATGGTTAAAATGGGTTTTCCCCAGATGATCCTTAAATCTAGTTCTATGGTATGACCAGTGGCATTTCAATTCATCTTTAGTCGGAGCTGATACCTTTCAATGAACCAACAGTGAAGAAAGATGTACTTAAGCTTCTGGGACCTTCTTCAGAAGAGACTTCCGAAGTCCTGAAAAAACATTTTTTCTATGTTGGTCCAATAAAAGGTCCCCAGTTTCACCAAAGACTCATTTTTCTCTTACGTCATATGGCTATATGTATTATTTTCTTTAAATTGTACACCCCTCTTGTCCTTTGGTTGAACCCTTTATGTATTTAAACATTTCCATCGTGCCCCCCCTCTTATCTATCCTGCTGTCTAGACACGTGGAGATTTACTCCTTCCTTGTGATTCTTTTCCTATGTTTCCTTTAGAATCAATATATATAATCTAACATATACTGGATAAGTAATTCTTGGAGTTCGGGTCTGCCCGCTATGGAGCTAAATTATACATCAAATCGAGACACAGCTGTATAGGAAAACGATGAGCCTCCAGCTAGCCAGATCACTCGCAAATTGAAATGGTAAACCACACATCTGTATGTAACGCTGGTAAAAGAGCTCAATGCATGTCGAGCAGATGTATGGCTATAGTAACAAAACAAAAAAACCTACAGGGACTTGAACCCAGGTCAGGTATTACAATTAAACCATCAACGTGGGAGCCATTAAGCCCTGAATTGTAACCCTTTCTATTGATGAGTTTGCTCATCCAAGGTAATGTTAACG
The DNA here is from genome assembly GCF_027358695.1 of Spea bombifrons. Lineage (NCBI taxonomy): Eukaryota > Metazoa > Chordata > Amphibia > Anura > Pelobatidae > Spea > Spea bombifrons. Next base: position 28,080,482 of record NC_071098.1, read on the forward strand.
GATTCAGAGGATGTGATATTGTTTCAATTAGTACAGCCCTTGTATCGTAAAGGCCCTTTCTGTTACAATGTGTCTCTCCAGATGGAGCTTCAAAGGAAGGAGTATTGGATCATCCAAATTACAAAATGGTCACAAACCCTACGCTGAATGTGCGATATTTAGTACCTTTCAAGACGCATACAGGCGAAGGGGCTACGTGGAGAACACACTAAATGAGCACAGGAATGGCCCATGTTCATGTCCAATTCATGAGACATTTCAGTTGTAGAAGTGGAGTTCAATTGAAGGGAAGTTCAATTGAAAATAGAAAAGTCATAATGTGATTTTTTTTTTTGTCCAAGAACGATTGGATGGACATGGGTGAAACAAGGCGATATTTTAGTTTAGGGCACCTGCAAACTAAATCTGGATGTGTTCATGTTTAATGGTCTGGCCCGGAGGTTGTCTGAATGATATCTGTCGCTTACATGGCACTCCTATATATCTTAAGAAACATAAAAAAGATCACGATTCGCTACATGGAAAACTACTCTTGCCTAAAGAGAATACCAAACATCTGGATTCTCAAACCTGCATCTGACGTGATTAACGAACAACAACTCTGACAAATCTCAGCCAATGATAACACGAGAGTGACAGATTGACCATGTCTGCGCTCTTGCAAAAAAAAAACAGTGTATGAAATGCTACGTTTTGCAAGTTATGCATCAATTATGAGCCTGGTTGTAAATGTAGCAATGTTTATTCATACATGAGAACTAATCAAAGCAATTGCGAGCAGAATTCCTAATTAGCAGCGCTCATTAGAGTCAACAGACAGGCCCATTAATAAAGCACCGAAGAGATTTTTGAAAGCATCGGTACATTAGGGAAAAATTTGAAAGAAAAGAAAAAGAGAAACATTGTTAACGATGGAAAACATTATGGATATTTAAGCAATCCAATGGAGCTACAGACTCATTTACTTACTGTTTAGATAGTGCTCACTCTCACCACGTTCAATAAAAGACCTTCTGAATAATTTGACTATTTAATTATAGTAATGGGTTAATTGTGTGGTTTTGCCACAAACCAATGAATTTAATTACAACGCTGAAATTTTTCCATTGAGGAAGCTGGCAATTTAAAATGATTAACAAAAAAAAAAAAAGAAGAAGAAGAAGCGCGGTGTATCATAAAAGCGATGGAAAAGGAATACGGACAAAAGGAAGACCTAACCGAGTCTGGTTAATAAACCAGTAGAAGTCTGTGGAATTGGGTATTCTGGTATGGGGAGTGGTGGTCAACGAAAGCCCTGTTGGTCATCTTGAAGAACATCTGAACCATGCTTCATATTGACCTGAATCTTGATAGAACTTATGAGTGTCATGAACGAATATCTTCCTGGAGGGCTGTATGTCATATATGTCTGATACAAAGGTTTGGTGGCACTGAAGAAATAAAAGTAATCCCCAAGGTGGTCCCCAAAGGCCAATAATATAAGGAAAAGAAGTCTAAGAACACTCACGGGTCTGAAACCTGAATAAATCCTGTAATCACAAATTACTGCTCATTTATAAGACAATTGGCAGTGCTTTAAGATACATTTCATCCAGGGTGATAGCTTATAGGCTATATCGTCGAGATGTAGAAGGATAAATGGAAACATTTAGACTCTAATATTAAACACCGGCTAGTTAATCTCAACCACGTTAAGGATATATGTGATTACCAACAGAGGTGTCATGGTAGACAGATGTGCGCCTCCTGTTTCAGTAATTGCTTCTTCCTTTGCAAACTATCTGTTCTTAATGATATTTTTACCAGGTAGTAAAATTGCCTGAGCGGGATTCTGTTCCACGGGCTAAAGGAATTAACATATTATCGAGATTATAGAAAGTTCTTATAAATCACTGAGCTTTCATGGAAGCCACGATCACGGCTCAGCCTCACAAGTTGTATAAGGTATTTTCTTTCAAGAAATGTATAGTCAAGTCCTCAGTACCTAGAGTTTCTACAGCATGAGGCCACCATTTTTGGTCTTCTTATGAGCCTTTTGTGGTCCTCAAAAGACTGAAGGCTATGAGCTATGATGTCATAGTTGGAGCCATTGGTCACTGGGACCAGAGGGGACTTAAAGTTACTTGATATGAAGAAGAGAACCAACCACTAGGCCAAAAAAGCCCATCTATCCTTCTATCTATCCTTCTATCTATCTATCTATCTATCTATCTATCTATCTATCTATCTATCTATCTATCTATCTATCTATCTATCTATCCATTCATCGTTTGATCTGTCATCTCTCTGGATGTACAGTTGGAGTTCTGAGAATTTAGTTGTCTTCGTGGATTAATCACGATGTTAACATAAAATTTAACTGTACCGTAAATTATAATCAGCATGACTGCTTGTGGGAAAGAAACTAAATATGAAAACTAATTAAGGAAAATGAGAAAAAAATGTTCCTCAGTAGGCGGCCGATCATTTCATGATTTTTCTTGAAAAAGTAAATTAGGAAGCAACATGTTTTGTATCCCGTATCCCAATGGAGTGGCTCCTCTTTCTTTTCTTTATGTTCTTTTGATATAAACAACCTTCAAAATCTTTAGAATTTTGTGTTTCTACCTACTCTGCTAAACTTAGCATTAAACACTAGAAATCATTATTGAATCTGGTAAAACTTTGTCTCATTCATCATTTTTGCTGGGAACACTTAATTATCATGTGACAACACAAGCAGGCACTGATAGGTTGTTGCCATAGAACCTGAAGACTTTCTCTGCTTTTTATGTGCTTAAATCTTTAAAGAAAAGAATAAAATAACGGAAGTTGATTTATTTAACATACTGGGGACTGCAATTAATGTGTGTTTTAGGGGAACAGCTACTTTAAGAGGGGGGCACCCAAATATTTGGAAATACTTACAGTCCTTTTGATCTGGTTTTCACTTCTTAGGTAGTAGGCGCCACTAGTCAGAATGCGTATTGTCCACGATTATACTTGGCTTCTCTCGAGGAGGGGGTGATTTTGTCACAAAACTGCTAAGAGCCTTCTCCTGCACGGATCAATAAGAGGCAATTTATTTAATCCCACGAAACTGGGAGAATCGTGTCAGTTATGGTATTGGCAGCTGCTAAAAAAATAGAGTTTTCTGAAAACGTTCATAAAAAAAACAGATAGTTTTTAACTGCTCCTAAGACACATTAAGCGGACTCCTTCGTAAATGTCTAACAAGTCAAAATTCATATTAAAAATCTGTGTGTGTGTAAAGAGTACACCTCCAAAGTAGGGTTGCCCCCTGTCCAGGTTTCAGCTAGACAGTCCCAAAATTTATGTCCCTAAAAAAATGCTGTGCTAGTGACCATGTGATTCATCTTTCCACGTTGGGGTTCTCTTACCTGCTACTCTCTTCCCTCTTTTTTTCTCCTTTTCTTTTTCTCTTCTCTCCAAACAGCTTTCTCTCTCGTCTCTCTCTCATCTCCTTTCCCTAATATCCGTTCTCTCTTTTCGTCCTCCTCGCCCTGTTTTCTCTCTCCTCTTTTTTTTTCTTCCTTCATCCACCTCTCATTTCTACTCTCTTTAAGTTTCTTCTTTCTATTTTCTTTCTACTTTTCTCCTCTCATTTCTCCCTTCTCTCCCCTTTTTTTTTGTTTCTCCTCTCCCTTCTCTCACATCTCGTTATCGATCTCCACCCTCTTTTCTCTCCTCAACCCCTTTTCTCCTTTCTCTCTTCTATCTTTGTTATCTCTTTTATCTCTACTAAGTCAAACACCTATGGCCGCACACCCCAGTCACACCGCTATGCTCTCACACAGGGTTCTGGAAACGGCTTGGCAAGAGGTGGCAACCTTCCTCCCAAGTGTCCCTGCTTAGGAAACACAGTCCCTCCTTAGGACCATTTATGTGATAATTCCCCCTTAATGATTATTGGAAGCCAAAAAGGTTATGAATATTTAGTATTTACCTCCACCAGCTGATGCCAGTGTTCTATGGGCTTCCGAGGGTTTGCCAACATCTCGTTCCAGTGCTCTCTGCCAGGCATATCTGCATCGCTGCCCACCCGACACATTCCAATAACCTCGTTATGTCCTATACTGTGCAAGAAAAATTACAAAAAAGGCTGTTATGTCGTTTCATACCTGCCGTTTTTGCATATAAGTTAATTATTTGGCCATGAATGCAAACCAAGCCACGTAATTATGATAATTATTACATTCATAGAGATCCTATCAAGAAAAGCTATCATTATCCTGCTCACTAGTAACCAAATTATCGAACTGAAGTCAACCGGCTTTGATATTATAAAGATGTTAGATTTCATAATAATAATTACTTATTGTTTTGCCAAGTCCTAGGGCGGCAGAGAAGCAGCAGCCCCTCTGAGAGCCAATTGCCCTAATCGGTGAAAAGCAACACTGCCGAATGGGCCGGTTAAAAAGGAGACCCCTGATCTCCTCAACTATACCATTAACCCCATGGAGAGGCACAGACCTCCATAGTTTACGTCCGACCAGCCCTGCATGTTCTTAAAAGATGGGGCGCTGGGATATGATGTCATATCCTGGTGCTCAGCAGTAAGCAGGGCGGCATGGAGAAAGGGTGGTTGGCGCTGACCTGGGTTAGGCCTAGGACAGCGCTCAAGATAAATACAGCACTGCATATGAGTACTAAACATTGTGTTTAAATATAAATGTGAGGGATAATATGTATATATGCGCACCTTAAGGCAAAATGGCGGCCTTGTTTTTCGGCCTGTTTCCCATGTCTAATTTGTACATATATGAATGTTTGTGAGGAACATGGCTGTGCCACAATTGCAGCCAAAAGAAATATTGACTAAAACCTCAGCTAAAAGCCATAAAATTATATTGAGCTACAGTTTTTTTAGACTAACGAGGCAGACAGAGGTGATCCTCTACTAATTCCATCAAACTTAAACTTGTCCCGAGACCTCTGAGGTCATAAAATCTTATGGAACTTTACAGCTTTTTCTGTGCTGGTCCAATGAGATGTTTAAATGTTTGTTTAAATTTTGTAACGGGTGGTATTTAGTGTTTTATTTTTAAATTTTTTTTAAAATGTCGCTTTAAAATGTATGTTCTGCTTACCCGTTAACTAAAATCATCTCCGATTACACCGACCTCCCCGGCCTCCCACGGAGCCCCTTCCACAAACGCGACGCTCCGGGCCCTGGCAGCAGCTGGAGTATCAAAGTCTGTCTATCCCTGCTGCTTAATGACACTTTAGCATCGACATTAATTATTTGAGAAGTGAAAGATGAGACAATAAGCCCCGGCGCTCCATCAGATCGTAGCCGTGGCCTCTTATAGTGGATGCAACAATTATTTTATATCAGTAGGTAGAAGAACGTGAATATTGGAGACTTTCCTGGGATTCATATTTACTAAGCGGCGATGAAACCCTCAACCGGACATACAGGACACTTGAAAATATACTGGTGTTGTGCCAGGGCCGGTTTGGGTCGGAAAAACAACACTTTAAGGCCAGCAGTCAATAAATGACATAAATGCGAATGCATGAGACGCTCTTGCACCTATACAGGTAAGTCATCCTATGCACTCTTTTATCAATTAGACAATACATTTGATTGATCTGTTTGCGAACGCACGCAGGTCCTCGGTGTCTTACCAATCATAGTCCATTACTGCGATTGTGAGGCTGACATGGTCCATATTCTCATTGGGAATGTCAAACACGAGCGCCTCGTTATACGTCGGGTTTAACGTGTTCTTCTTTATCGACGTTTTCCGTTTCTTCAGCCTCCGTCCCTCGCAGATGAGAGAGGCTTTCACGTACGGATCTGTAATCGAGATTAAGCAATTAGCGAGTGAGCGGCAGGGCGCTGAAAGATCACAAAGTTACTTCTGGACCGAAGGAAAGCGATAACCATTCATTCAAATAAATTCTTGTGAAATAACCGCTAGATGGTTAACGGCAACACATGTATCCTTTTCATTTATCACTGAGATCCGATCTCAAACTGAAGGAACAGAAATAATACCCTGATGTATAGCAAAGTGTCAGTAATTAATCCTTACTATATTCACGATCAGACCTATGCAATAGCCGAGGAACCGAAATACCCAAGCCTGCTTTGAAACCTGATTAGGGCATGAAATATTTAGCAGGGATAAGTATAGCTAATATCCTGCGTCAAGCTTCTGTTCCTTCATAATGTAAAGATCAAGTTTCTGCTGTCCCTCTTGGAACAGATCAATGAATTGATCGAAAGTATAATCTATCTATATAATATATATATATATATATATATATCTCAGGGGAGAGGACGTCACTGAAAGTGCAGGATAGTTCAAGTTAGGGCAAAATGATGGAGTTTTCAGTGATGTGATATTGGCGTGAGTTCAAGTTACGACAAAACGATGGTGCTTTTGGTGACGTCCTCTCCCTTGAATGGAAGATCGGAGAGAGTGTCACCGCAAGTACCGCCATTTTGGAGGAAGTTCTCGCCAGGTTATGTCTGCCGAGATGCGGACGAAGATAAAAGATTGGAGATAAAAGAAAAGGTAGAAGATATAGAAGAAGAAGTAGAAATGGTCAGCAAAGAAACATTTAAAAGCATGAGAGGGAGAGTGTACTAGAATGAGAGTGTGAGAGAGTGTGAGGGAATGTGTATTTCTGACAAGAATTCAGAGCTTTTTGCTTCGTTTTCATCCCATTGGTGGGGGTCTGGCTTTGTTTTGTGGCTTCGTACGAATTGCTGAATTTACTAAAATTAATTTTCTTTCTAATTCCATCTAATCCAAATGCACAGGTCCAGAATATATATATATATATATATATATATATATATATATATATATATATATATATTATCCACTAAACAGTGAGTATGGGAAAAAAATGACAAATGGCCGATTCCTCCATTTGTGATTGTAAAACTCACCAGATTTGTCCATTAATAATTCATTGTTAACGACATAAGATCTCACTACAATAGTTACCAAACTGCTGAACGACACTGGCTGTATTTATAAACTAATACTTATTTTTAAAGGCCCAATACATGCTTTTGTGCATTTTTTTTTTTGTTCAATTTGAAAAAATGTCTTTAATGAATTCAAAATTAACCCTCGTTATGCATTTCAGACCTGGCTGCGTAACAATAATGCCCAATGTTTTTTATTTGATTAAATGTAGGATAATTGCCCCTCGATATATTGAGCTATTTCCCAGATATTTAACATCATTCTTATACCTCTTCTGATTTATATACAATATTTCCCGTCACATACTCATGGTCTCTATTGATTTGTTTATTTTTGTTTGTTGTATTCTGTAGGGACTTCGTCGCTATATATCTTTGTTTTTTTTTACTCCCCTCTGTGCCGTATTGACTAATTAATCATGGGATCATCAACTGCGGCTTTAGAATGAATGAGTGGTTAATCGCATTGTGTAAAGCACATTAGGTTTCTGGCTGTATTCACTAATCAGCTCTTTCGGTTACAACAGCATAGCATCCAACAGTCCTGATTTTCGGGCACAGTTCCAGCTCAGATCTCCTTATTGTGGCATTTTGTAGCCAGCCTGTTCGTCAGGTCAGGTAAGGTGGGTGACCACGCCCCTGGACCCACCCACAATTTCCCATGACCCACCCATTCCCTCCTCTAACCACACCCCCAACACGGTGTTACATAAATAGCTCTCTTGCCACCCAGCCACATTTTTAGGCACATTAGGCTGAAACTCAATTGTCCTTTTTTTGGGTCATTTCAAATATTGGGATTTATTCCAATAGATAAAAATCTTTCCTTTTTTAAAAAAAATTTGTAACTAATGATATAATTTAAGTCTCCATTAGCGACGAGACACTTTCTACAAAATATACTGACCGGCCGTGAGAAAAGAAAACGTTTCAGCCCAAAATCAATTGGTGTTAATGAATTTTTTAACTGCCGGTCTCGCCAAACGGTGAAAAAAACCTCTTCCTCCGCGTTTCAATTATGGATTTCAAGGACATTTTTACAAGAAAAAGAAAAAAAAAAGTGATTTTAAAGCACGGAACGATCTTACCTGAGAAACCGGTCAAATCCATAGCCTTTAAGTTGGTCGCTTTTATAATTGTAACAGTGAGACGGCCGGCGGTCGGGAGGTAACAGAGCGAGAAGTTAATTTCACCCAAATCAGCTTTCTCCTTAAAATGCAAAAAACAAAATATATAAAAATATACAGAAATATACAGAAATATAGAAGTCATTATATTTCCTTAAACCGAATTTCCTGCTGCACCGCATAATAATTATTTTGCGAAGAAATGGGACTGTCCCTCCTGAAGCAAGACACTTGGGAGGCACGTGGATCGAAATCCGGCTGTGGATTTATCTCTTTGACGTTTTAAGGCACCCGACCTCAGAGGTCCCTTCTTTAGAAAATAAGTACCTGTATAGCTTAACTCCAGGGCTATTGGACTGGCCCCTGATGTACGATTGGGCAATAGTGGGTGGAGCCAGCTATTACCCCCACCCATTTACCCCCCGAAATTCCACCCTATTTTGCCTGTACCCTGACCCCAACACAGGGCTAATATTCTGCCTCTCCCCTACCGTGAAAATTTTTAGTGGGCACCCATGTAGCAGCTGTTTGAAAGAATAATCATGGGATTGCATGATTATTCCTCCCCATTACCCTGCTACAGTCTTTTGTTTTGTTTTTTTTGGTGGAACCTCGGGAATTAAGAAGACGTTATTATTTATATCTTCATTTTTTTATTTTGGTTTCCATCTGTTTTTTGTGTCTGTAGCCCAATGTTGTTGTCTGCGCCCCGGCTCTGTCCCGTTTCCAGCGTAATAAATATGTATGACTTGTCAGAGCCAGCGATCTGTGACATTACAAATTCATCGGCGATGAGAAACAAAAAAACGGCGGAATAATCCAGTTCTTGCCGCAGAAACACAAGCGCGCCAACGTGTGCCCGGAAAGCAAAGTACATGCAACATACAACATACACACACCAGCGTGTAGACACGTAGAATGTACGGCAGACAAAACCCCTTCAGCCTCATCCAGTCTCCCCGTTTCGTCTTAGATTCGCACGTATATTTAAATTCCCTCACTGTGTTACCCTCTACCACATCTGCTGGGAGGCTGTTCTACTAATCTACCACCCTCTGACCCTCTAGGTTTAGATAACGGCCTCGTGTTTTAAGACACAGAACGTTCAGACCTCAATTGGTTTTATACAGGCTAGTGAGGGGAGATCAGAGAAAGCGGGGCAACTACACTGCGAAAATGCCCCCCCAAAAATCATGACTGTACTGCAGAAAAGTGTACTTTTGGGATGTATGGGTAAAATGATCCCAGCAGAGATTTTTTTTCAACCTAGACAGCGTATCTATGCTATCACTACTCCTTCGTTCCCCTAAATTAAATCAACCGTCAGATAACAATTATAGCGACTTTCACGGGGTTTTATTGACCAAACATATAAATTATGTCGAAAAAAAAGCTGCAGATATAAGAATCTTTATCATTGCTATAGAACAGATAGCTTTAGATTATCCGTGAGGGTGAGGGCGAGTGTGTGTGTGAGGGAGGGAGAGAGAGAGATAGAGAGAAAAAAAGAGAAAAAAAAACTCTCCACAAATTAAAAGAGGTTAAGGACATCAGACGTAATTATACAGCAGTCAAGAAGACCAAAGCACTTCTACAGGAGTCCTGGCTTATTTTTAATTTGAAATTAAAATGCGTTTTGGCTCTTAAAGGCAATAAATACGAATAAAAAAAAAAGAAAGCGGTGCGCAGATATTGTCTGCTGCTCGGATCCCTTCAGCTGCCGTTAGCTTCGGACCTGCGCAGAGCATACTGTCTATAGCCGAAGCAATTACCCAAACTAATCAACCGAGCTTCCTTCTCCATACATATTAAACGTTATTGAAATCCGTGTCTCTTGAAACAGGGCCAAGAAATGCTACTGCTTTTTCCCGAAATGAGAAACGTCGGCCCATCGCACAGAGATCATTCATTTCTGAGCTTATTAAATAGACCCCGGAGGGTTTGATCCGGTTCGGGACGAGGAAGCCAACTGGATGGCAAGCCGTCCTTGATTTATATCACGTATTTGTCTACTGAATCGGGCAGCTTCAGAATACGGAGCATTAAATTATCGAGTTTTTAATTAAATGTGGAAGCAGGTTTTTATGCCGGGAGTTACCTTTTTTATGTTTTATCTTTTTTTTATGGGACGGCTGGGAACTTTTACCCTGGTGGCTGGCCCTGCCACCTGTCATTATAATATAATGTATCAAGGCAGATGACAACGGCATCTTCCAGTCCTTCACAATGTTCACTCCTCAAGACGGACTCCATAGAACATAAGTAAAGCGGGCATATTGAGTATACGTACACTAGATAAAGTCCTTGATACCCCAGGTAGCGATGGACATACATGGGAACTTCCCATGGTAGGCTACATGCAGCTCTCCTTCCAAGGAGAACACTTAAGAAGGGTCACCTTAAATATGAAATAGACAACATCGACAGCATAGACCTCTACTGTGCCTTTTGTGGGATGAAGCTGGATGGGAAGCGAGGGAAAGCGGGTGGTAAGTAGGTGCCAGGAGTGGCGAGTGGGAAGGACCACAAGCCCATGCCTTGGCCAGAAAGAAGAAACTGACCAGGAGACCCGGGGGAAACAGGGCTTCACCTGGAGACTTCCCGGGTATGGGAACATGTATATGCTACTGCAACAGCATCCTGTGGAAATGTCCACCTCTCCTGTGGTTACATTTTCATGAAAGATTCCAGAAAGGAACACAATCCCACAATGAAAATTGCAAATATTCTGTAGAGAATTCCGTTAAGAAATATTTCTGTACTCCATCATCTGTAGCAAAGCCAAGGGACTCATGAGAAACTATAGAACATACGTAAGCACGTGGACAATAAATCTTAGTGGCTTCGTACATAATTTAGATAGAAATCATGCCCTGATGGTGAGGACCAAGTCAACCAAACTCTGTTGTTTCAAGAAAATACATCTAAAGCGTGATTTGTCACAGTACATAATACGGCTTTCACCCTGAGGAAAAGGCAACAATAAACCTGGAACCAAAACCACCGGAAGAAACGTCAACAGCCAAAGACAAGATGAAGACACGAAGAACGAAAATAAATACGTTCTAGAATACTTAATAATGTAGCTAAAAGAAGATATTTCAATCGATGGCCCAAACCTTAACATAAAGAAGTCCTCATGAATGAGAAAGAAAATCCAGACAAGTGGCTCTATAAAGGAACTCAAGGTGGATCACGATGAAGTGGAGATTGTCAAAAGATTTTGCTCTTCTGGGCTTGAACATCACCCAACATGATGAATGGAAGTAAGAAGACTACCATTGTTAAGAAAGGGACACAAAGAGAAAATGTTCATCCTTGTTGAAAGAAGAAGATGGATGGTTTTTAGTCAAGGAACATACCAGCAAAAATGTGCAAGAGCTCATTATCATTGGACTAGGATTCTAAAAAAAGAGTTTTAAATGGTCCATGGGGTTTACGTTGATGTTAAAAATGGAGTGGAAGGGGAACATTGCCCTACTACAGATGGAACCTATAGGACCTAACCATGGGATACCATGGGATAATGACCAATGGGATAATGGCCAAGGGGATAATAGCCAAGGGGATAATGACCAGTTGTTTCAATGCATTAAGATGAAGTCTGGGTAGATTCAATCAGTAGATCAAGACAAGGACAGTACATAAAGTTGTTAGTTTAATAGAAGCAAACTCTTTTGCTATTTACGTAGATAAACTTTTTTTTTCCCCCCAAAATGATGAGAGTTACAATACCAGCTTATTGGCAATAACGAAGGTGAGCTACTCATAATGTCTATTACTCTCCTCTTTCCCCCTACGGTTAGTAAAATATTACCATTATGATTAAATATTAATTATAAATTAAATTGCATTTCTTTTCACTTAAAACCCAGTCATAAAAAGCAATGTCAGGTTTCGACTTCCCAGATTAATTTCGTTTGATGTCATTATTAACTAATAGAACATTATCATGTGACTCTGGGTGGGTCGTCATTTGCATAAATCTATAACTAGAATATTAACATTTTATATTTTTAAAATATATATATTTTTTTATAATGTAGAATTTAGTGATGTAAGCAGCTGCCTATAGGAATTGTTATAAAGATAAAGTATCTTTTTTTGCTAATAGATTCACTTTTTTTGGAGCTATCCCTGCTTTTCTTCAAGTATATATTACCAGTGCCATTTATAATGATTTAAATCTGATGAAGCTTGAAATTTAAGGAATTAGTAGGAAAACTGGTCCGCTTTGATCATATCTGCTAAATTTTGTTTTGGAATAAAGGCGAAACGCGTCGCACTATTCTTCTTGCTAACCCTAAAACTATACAAAACAATCCTTATTTATGTCTTTAAATTTACTGAAAAAAAACAAGTTTTTTCAATAATGAGAGAATATTTTTGTGTTTAATATTATAAATGACTTTTTTTTTGCATTGCCCAAGCTTTTCATGGTCTGAGCAGAAGAATTAATTTATTCTAAATGTAATAGAATTTTTTCCTGTTAGTTCTTTTTTTTTATTTTTTATTTTTTTTTTGAACCAGGGTTCCTTTAGCAAAGGATAATTTTAATGAAAATGACGGAACTTTACTATTTTTCATTCAAAAATATATTCTATTTAATTTGCTTATTTATTTATTTATTTGGAAAAAAGAAAAGTGCGTTAAGCTGTAGTAATACTGTTGTTTTTGGAAAAGATTCACAGCTGGTAAAGAAAATACAGTGTTTTACGACACAAAAACATTATTTGTTTTATTTAGGAAAACACTGATTATACAGAAAACCTAAGGAATGGGGGGGCAGCAGCTGTTACAATGCGGACATAAAATCAGGAAATGCTTGTAAAATTAGGCATACAAATCGTCCTGTTAAAATTGTGTATTTTTATTTCTAGAATCATGGTCGATTTGGTTTCTGGTTTCAGAATGTAGAGACGCTCCATCTATTATGTATACTTTAATGCATACTGTATATAGCTGAAAGATCATTTTACATGTATGTGGGGTCCCCCATATGTATTTGGCCCCTTTCCCCGACTACTCGTCTATGTGTCGGCTAAGCACATCTCCTGCCATAGGATATACTCACCTCCCGTCAGCTCCAGCACTGCCTCGGCAATGGCTTCAATTGGAACATGTTCCAGACACTGATTGGATACTTTAAGCAGCCAATCAGTGATGAGAATAATCTGAAGCCACTGATGGGCCACTGAGCTGCAGCTTCTCCCTACATCAACGTTTTGGGTATTTCTAATGCATTTTAAAATACTTTGATACGCATTCTTCCTTGGTAAGGCCATCTGGGATATTAAAATGTCCGTTGGGAAAGAAGAAAGAATGAAGAAAGAAGAAGAAGCTGTCCCTTTTGATAACTTCATTAGCTTTTATTGGGGTGTCGGTACATGCCGAATACCATCTGGGCAGCCTCTTGTGACCTTACAACAGGTGCTTATCGAGTAACGTAGAAACACATTAGGTAGGTGACATACTATGGACATCAATAGCCTTTTTTCAAGGTACCTTTACAGAGGAACACCTCGTCTAATGTAAGATTTACGACTAGCGCGTAGTCATTAAGCATTTAATGTTGTGGAAATGCCAACATAATTAATTTATATGATAAGACAGAAGGGGGGGGGTGTAAAATTAATTAGATGCCTTGTCCGATTGTTAGATTTTTTGGCTAGAGTCAATAGAATTCATCAATGAAACTCTCTGCAGATCCCCGGAGGTCAAGGGTCGCTGCATGTTAGCGCGTGCGGCCAGATAACTGACTGCAAACACCTAATATCCTTTGTAACCTTTGAACGCGATACAACGGATACGTCTCGGAAAACCGGCTTCGCTAATTAATTATAGGTTGACAAGAACGCGGAACACTAATGTTCTTACGTCACGTCAAGTAGACAATGTATTTTGTGAAGAGGCCCAAATGCTCCTTAACATGTGGGGGCATTCTATACAAACATACTCTACTTGGGAGATGTTATTTATTTATTTGTATATTCTAGATATGTTTATAGTAACTTTAATCATTTTAATTTCTCAGCACAAGCAATAAGGAGCCCCCTGGGGCCTGTTGGAATGGGGAAGATGACTGTTGGCCACTTTCCTGGTCGAGACTGTTTGGGAGGCTCACGGAAGGCAGTGTGAAGCGACACTTCAGGCGGACCTGGGGTATTCCTTAATACACATTTAAGTAAAGAATATGTTACAGTCTGGGCTGAATTCTAAGAAAAACAGTAAACTTATTAACAAAATGAATATGAAAACCCACCAGGAGGAAGCCAACCTCTGTTTATGGACGAGCTTGGAATCAATGCATGAACGTTCCTAACTGTCATGATGATAACGCGTAGAGTTGTATCTTGTAAGCCATACAAAGAGAGAAAGCAAAGTTGGTATAGATGATGATGGCTAACTGGCATATAATGGATTGCAAGTTTTCAAGACTATCTAGGTCTTTTGTTCATGGAATAATTTTTATTGTCCATGGCACAGCAGATCTAACCTTTCTGGTTTTTGGAATGTTTTTTTTATCTTCTGGAGTTTCCAATGATCTAAATAAGAATATTAGCTAACAGGAAAAAAAAACATGGTTTTTTTTCAGAAAATAGGAGGAAATCCCCCCCAAAAATGATAACCCTCCCCCCAAATAATTAATTTATTGTGACAAAATCCAGAGAAACGGTAAAAATTTGTGTAAAATATTCAGCTCGAGCTTATACATTATGTATAGCCTGTTCCTTATGGGGTGCTTTATTCTTAGATTATTATTCTCCTATTATTATTTTTGTGTTTGGGGGAGTTTTCGAAAAACTTCTGTCCAACTGGGAATAACCGTAAATTTAGTAGCGGCTTTTTTATGTTTTTGTAACATTTACAATACAAAGTAAATTATATTTTATACAATACTGGGTTAAGACAGTATTATATGGCATGAAGCGTGTCCTTGTAAAGGTAGAACATCTGGCAGGTTTCTGGCTCTACTTGTTCAGACAACGATTGTACAAACTGCACGAATGAATTGTGGAGAAGATGAGTGGCATCATAATATTCCCTGCTAAAACACTGTAAAATTTACTGTAACGGAAATAATTCCTGCTAGGCAACCCTGCGCTAATTGACACATCCCTACCCGAACGTCGGAATGGAATTGTCTCCTGATTGATGTCAACGTCTACCTCTTGGGCTTCTAAACAAACAGCTTGCGTGCAGGAGAGACTAACCGTGAATGGAGATCAAGGAGATGGAGGAGCTAAGAACCTGACATCCTCAAGACAATTAAGAGCTAGAGGCTCATCGAAAGTGACTGATCTACCTACCATGGGACTCTCTAAACAAGCAGAACCCCAGAAACTGTACAGAATCACACAGACACCTGGTGGGACAATCTACCGTTCCATGATGTGATGAAGTACTTGATTTGTTGGCTGTGGTTAAGTAGATTTTTGGAGCGTGGTTCGATAACAGGAAAAAAAAAACAGAAATATCAAACAAAAGTAAAAATAACTAGAAGAACTGGAGTCAATTTAAATTTGTTTTGGGGAAGTTCTCCCATCCATGCTATATTATGAAGGCCAGCCAACTTATGAAGGCCAATCCCCAATAGGCTTCCGCTGTAGAAGAGCTTGAGTTGGCCCCATATTCTATTTTAGACACAAAAATGGTGGTTCTGTAACATTGTGTGAAAAATATCATTGTGATTTCCGACAAAGGTTATTTTGAAGAAAGATCTGATTGGATCGCAGGCACGTGAGAAGAACCTGGAAGAAGTCATTGTTACAAAAGCGGAAGAATGTTTATGACAAGCAAAGAGAATAAAGGAATGACCAGGCCATAGGCAATGTTTAAAGGCACATTTAGACATCAGATTAAAAACAGATTATCTGCCGAACGGAGATACTGTTGGAAATCCGGACACAAGCACAGCTGAATAAACAAAGGCTGATTCCAGGAGATGTGCGGCCCATTACGCCAAATAAAAAGCCCAAATGGAAGTCGTAACCAAACAATAAGTATATGATACCAAGATACCGAAATAAAATCTATTCTGGGTCAAAAAGCGTGGAAGTAGGTTTCGCAAGATGTGTCCAGGCTTAGCGCTCTGATTTTAAAAAATGTACAGTTTTTAACTGTTGTTGGCAACATTAGCCCGCCTGCCCAGAAATTAACCCCCCTTACCACTAGCCTGGCCTGCATTACTACAGAGAGAGAGTTCTACAGGATTTTACGGAACAAATAAAATCACCAGAAAGTATTTTCCATTCCTATGGTGGCCAATCTCTTTTAAAGCGAATCATAAAAACAAAGAAGTCTTTGTACCTGCCAAGCTCCCCATTTCTCTTTTCAACCAGGTCTGTGGACCCACCATAATGTAGCACAAACCACAACTACAGCTCCCACATGTAAAAAAAATATTAACCCAACTGTGCTAATTTACAATATATTAAGAGGAGCACCTTGATACGGTTACACCGCATCCCAGGGCTCTGATTTAATAAATCCAGAGGTGGCTGGACGTATGAGGCAGGTTGATCGTTCAGCTCTCCAGGTCCTCCTCCGACTACATCTCACCACGTTTCTAACCAGCCCTCCGGAGAAAGTGCCCCATTTCGAGGGACATGTGGGGTATGCTTTTTAAGATCAGTTCTAAATTTGTATCCACTAGGTCAGGGGTGTCCAACCTGCGGCCCTCCAGCTGCTGCAGGACTACATCTCCCATGCTCCTCTGCCAGCCTCTTAGCTGAAAGAGCATTATGGGAGATGTAGTACTGCAGCAGCTGGAGGGCCGCAGGTTGGACACCCCTGCACTAGGTGGAAACATTAGATGGAAATAATTCAACTTTTTAACAGTGAGCAACACTCAACCACAATCGACATCTCATTGACCTCCAATGTGAAGGCTTGACCGGTCAACCCATAAAGAAAGGGGATTGTCTTTCCTTGGTATGACATTTCACTGTAGTCTTTACTGTATAAGACATTGACATGTTGTCGCTACAATCATGAAGGAGTAGAACATCTAGTAGTTTTACTTACGGAGCTGGCTTCCAAGATGTCTCGCCAGATGGGACTCTCTTCTGTAGGATTGGAGTACTCCAGCAGGTTATCCAGCACAACCTGCCCAATCAGGTCATGTCGAGTAAACCTGTCGAAGTCGTAAATACTGAAGTGCAACTTGCGGTTCTGAAGCTCATTAAAGGGCACGTTAAAATGGAATGTCTCATTAAAGATTGGGTTAAGAGTCTTTCTATGAACTTTAGTCTGGAACTTTTTCTTGCGATCTGGCAGCAGATACATCTTCACATACGGGTCTGAGAACCCGTTGGCATCTTTCGCCGGGAGGTCTAAGGCTTTAAGAATCTTGACCACCAGCTGTTCGGTATTGTAGGCGTAACGCAGGACAAAGCTGATCCGTCCGCAGCTGGTGGCTTCTTGTTTTTTCATCTCCGCGTCCGCTGAACGTTGCTTATACAACTCTGGCTTGATCTGACCAATGCTGGTGGTTTGCTCTGGTTTCTCATCCACGTGACCTGAGAAATCAGGGCTAGACAACTGTTGGGTCATGGGTCTTGGCAGCGTACTGTACCTGTCGGGGGGAAATGATTAAAAAAAAAGGGTATTAAATTCCAGCTATTCATTTTTTATTTTTTTTTTAAGAGCCGGCTCTTCATTTTTATTGTTTATTTTTTTAAGAGTCGGCTCTGACATCACGTGATCGGCGCATTTCCTGAAATGGCTAAGTAAATCTTCGAAAAGCTGCCTGATTTGTGAAAACAAAGTGGACAAAATTAAAATAAATATAAAAAAAATAAAAATGAAAGGCATGGTTTCTAAATTCTGAGCCTGCACAAAACACGTTCTCATCTTGTTACCCCAAGAGGGGAGACGCCATGTACAAAGACGTATGTAAAGGATATCTTTCCTAAATTTGACATATGGGGTGGAAAAAAGACTATAAATAATAAGAATATATAAACATTGCACTCAAATTAACATTTCAATTATTTCAAGTGGACCTGTCATCTTCAACATACTTTATACCAATCGATATATAGACAAACAGCGTCTATATGTTATATATATAAATATACAGAGCATTTTCTATTGATTGGATTGAATAGAGTTTTATTTGGCCGAGTATTTGTTTATTTAGCCCCCACAATAGCATTTAGCAATCTGGGAGGAATCTAACTAAAACTCCCATTAGGTAAAACGACTCTGGTTGTCCGCATGAACTCCAGTTCCCGTGATGTTCCTCTAGCCTTGGGCTAGTTGGGCGTGATAGAAACCGTAGCGTATTCACTTATGTCACACTCCCTCCTGCTTTGGGTTTCAAGAGAAAAAGGCTAAACTAAGCCGCTCCGACCGATAAGAGCAGGTGCCAGCTGTGATGTGATGTAATCCTTCCTGACAGCGTCTTCCCGTACTGCGACAGACAAGCAGAAAAATCACGGGGGAAGATCCGACCGGCTCAGCCAGCGATGTGGAGATAAAAGATACTCTGCCGTTTGCTACGTCTCACTCACTTCTACAATACGTGTCTTCTCGGGGTTACGACCCTCTCAACACCACCCCGAAAATAATCGGCCTATCTAGTCTGCCCATTTTTTCTGCTGTAAAGTCTCAAACCTTAATCAGTCGTTGGTCTCGTCTTCGATTCAGGAGCCGTATGTCTCCCCACTGTGCCCTACTGTGTTAGCATCTACCACTTCTGCTGGGAAGATGTTCAACTCATCTACCACCCTCACAGTAAAGTAAAACGCCATTACATTTCACCCAAGCCTCTGACTCTCTAGCTTTAGATTATGGCCTCTTGTTCTAACATTTCACCTCATTTAGAATAAACATGTATTTAAATGTCTCTCTCTCTCGTCCCCTCTCTTCTCTCCCCCAAGCCGGACATATTGAGATCCCTCAGTCTTCCTGATAACTCTTATCATGCAAACCATTCACCATTTTAGTTCCCCTTTTCCCCTTTTCTGAACTTTCTCCAATGTGTCAATATCCTCCTAGAGATAGAGGTCTTCAGAACTGTCCCCAATACTCTAGATGAGGTCTGCCCAGAGATCTGTAAAGAAACAGAACCTCCACCTTCTTCCCGCTACTTATGCCTCTCGCTATACAACCCAGCACCCTGCTTGCTTTTACCGACACTTTATTGCATTGCCTGCTTACTTTTAAAGTCTGATAAATAATTACCCCAAGTCACTCTCAGAACAGTGCCCCAGACAGCGCCCCCAATGCTATATTCTGGGATTTTTATATCCCGAGTGCATTACCTTACATTTATCAACGTTAAACTGCAGCTACCACACTCACGATCTTCATTCTATTCTTCATTTAATAATTTGCCATTTGTCTGTTTCCGCTAGGAATGTCTACCCTGTTGCAGACTTTTTTTACCATCTGCAAAAAGGCAGACTATCAAGACCTTCTCAAATATCACTAATAAAATTGTTAAAATGTATGGGTTCCAGTACTGACGCTTGGGGTATCCCAGCAGTAAGTAGACCTTCTTCTGAATACACACCATGAGTGGGGACTAATGGTCCAGGTTTCAAAGGGATAAATGAAAAATCACCCAATTTTCTTTTTCTGTGTATGTTTAATGTAAACCTTACACAAAAATATCTGGATCTATGAAAACACACTTTTATAGAAAAGTATTTCAACAAATAATACACGTTTCCTATGCCGTAAACCTAAACCATACAAGCCCCGTGTCCAAATCTTATTTCATTTGTGTACAAATACGACCATCGTGCTGCTTCCTTAAAAAACTTGTAATAAATAAAACATATAACAATGGTAGATTTTACAGAAAAATGGTCAGTTTAGGTTGTCGGGGCCCTTGGGAAAATTTTAGTTGGTCCAAGTAATTTTTTTTGTAATTTAGGGACAAAATACAGAATTCCATTATTTTAAATACAATAAAGAGAAATAACCTTATGATAAATCTGCATCACACATATTCTCGAGGGGGTCCCACAGAAGGTTCTCAATCCCCTACGTTCCAACTCATGTCTATATTCCATCATTTCATAAAATGTTTCTAGGATCAAACGCATTCTCCCGCTGTCTCATTTTTTTCACAGTCGGCTCACAAAAAAAAAAAGGCAAACCCAACAGATAAAAACAACTGTCACATCTGTCTGTCGGAGAAAAGGTCCTCGCGCGCCGTGAACTAGCCAGACAACCAGCAAGCGATATGAGCTCAGGAGACAGCTGCTGTGTTTTGTGCGATACCGCAGTGTTAACGTGGGTGGATAACGTTCAAAGAATATTTATAGCGCTCTGTAAGTGGGATAATTGAATGGCGTTTTTTGGTTAGTTGATTCAGTATAGGTCGATGTGAGTGGTATTCAAATAATATTGATCTGTTTCTCCTCTGGTGCCATCGTAGGTTTGATGAATTGCACAACCTGACACCATAATGGTAGAATTATCATAATTCCTACACATCTTGCATGTTTTACCTTTTCGAGTTCAGTAAAGTAATAAAATATACGGCAAATTCTATTTTCTACAGGAGAAACGTTATCAGTCCCCCCCCCCCGCCAATGAATTTTATTTACAGAGAATGGCTTATCTGCGTTCATAATAGTTGGGTAACATTTCAACATGGTGGCTTCAGGTGTCCTGTCATTCAAACTCATAGGGATCCACACCAAGCCGTGACCTCGCCAATCTCAATGGTAATGTCTAAGAATATTACCTTCATCGAGACCATAGACTGTATTCGTATTTTGGTAAATTCTATTCAGAATAGATTATTAGTAGTTTTTGTATCTCATTATCATCCTTCCATTTAGTTAAAATTACTCATTCCGTGAATTTAATTTAAAAGCCGACTTGGCCCTTCTTGCCAGAGTCTGACCCCACGGTTGGCGCTTCATAATGGATAGCGAATCCACTGAGTTAGGAACTTTAGTGCAAGTTGAAATGTTTTAGTCTACCTTAAATTAGTCAATCTATTACAAATTGATTGCGTTGGACCCTTGGCTCCCGAGGGTCTATGAGACAGCTCTATCTGGTTTAGTAACTGCACTGTTTTCAGCTACAGCACCAAGTTTGGAAGTGGTTGAGCCTGTCTAGCAAGACCTGGTTTCACAGGCCAGAGGCCATGGGCCAAGCTGGCCAACCATTGGCCTGGGCTACCTTGAGGGGACCCACCTAGGACAAGATGATGGAGGAGAAAGGAAGCCCTTGTAGGTGCTCCCACCTTTGAATTTTGCTCATGTTCACGTTCCTCCTCTCCTGAGACAGACATGGGTCTGGAGCCCACATCATCTCACCCAGCTCTAACCAGGGTTAAGCGGCCGCGTATCTTTCTTTTTGTTTTGCCGAGATTAAAATGTTACATTTATTTAAGCCACACTTCTTGTACAAACAGTGCTCCGGCAGCTAAATCACTACAAACGAGCAAAGTATCCAATATCGTAGACGAAGACGCAGGAAATCAATCAAAATTTAATGAACCTCTAATTCATGTTGTGATCCTCAACCCTTTTACCTTTCTAGCGTCATTATGGCTGGCCACATCTGTGACTCCAGCTCGCCCTCAGAAGCTATCCTCTTCAGCTGGGGCTTTCTGTGACACTCGCGGAGGCCTATAATTTTCTAGCGAGAGAATTACTGGTCTCGGGTGAGCGTATAATAGGCTGCGTTTGCAATTAACTGGCATTATATTAATTATCTTTTTTAGATTTGCATTCGAGGATTGTTTAAGCTCTTTCTGAAGTGTCCCTAAGAGGCACAACTAATAAATATATCATTTTTTTTTTAAGATGGAGTTCATAGTTATTGGACAATTTAGATGGCGGCTGTTGGAACGTGCGAAGAATGAACAAATTATGCCTGGAATTTAATTCCTTTTAATTTTCATTTTTGCGGTACGGTAACGGTGCCTGAAATAAATAACATAAGAAACATTTTCTCGTCTATCCTAAGAATTTGTAGAATGCCATATTATTCATGTTTGTTTGCTACGTTATTTGTAGTTCACAAGCTGTGTTAATTTGTTCATTCATTCTAGCAAATATAAAAAGAATTATTAGGAGGTTTGGGAATGAGGTGGCGAGAGTCTCAGCCGTCGGAATTCCAGGTACTGTTATCCAGAAAAGAAATAACCGAACTATTTAAATACAAGGTAACTAAAAAGTGAAGAATTTGTATAGAACTCTGAATAATCTAGAAGCATTCGATTCTGTTTTTCGGTACCTTTGCCGGAGCGACGCGGGGTGATATAATAATAGAAGGCATGTCACGTACTTTTTCGCACCTTCCGTGCGCGTGTGAAAGTGATGCACCCAATGGCTGTCTCTCTGCAGGAAATGTAACAGTCTATTTATGGAGGTCGTCACGTTCAGTCGGCGCGAAACTGTCACTAAATTATAAATTACAAGGCACACGTCTAATTAAATTGCTTTGCGGTTGACCTCTTCGAGGGGTGATATTGTAACATAACAGGTGCCCTCCCGCTCCTTTCCTCCTGACTAACTCGCCATGTGTATACATACACGTGTGACAGGGAGAGGGGCATGGCGGTGCCTGGGGTCTATGTTTTGTGGAGCATATTGCAGTGCGGTGTGTTTGATAACCCCAGGGAGAATGTTTTGTGGTGGAATAGAGGACATTCTGTGGTTTAGTTTGGGTCCCTGGTGTGGACCATTTTGGAGAGACGGGATGGCCAGTGCCCCACTCCACAGTTTACTTGCAGCAGGTGGGGAGTCCAGTCCGGGTGTTCTGGATCTCCCAGGTGGGTCATCACCTGTTGGGAATGATCAGCGGGAGGTGGATATAAAGTTTCCCTGTGAGGGACTCGGTGGAGGGGACTCAAGCAGTGAGTGAGGCGGCATTTCTCTCCACAAGAGTCTACAGAAATATTCCTTAAGAAGAAAAAGGTCTCTGCTACATCTTGTTTTGTTGGCAGCGGAGAAGCCGTCCAACTACAGCCAGTTCCAACCGTTAGTTATTGCTCAGAGAGCGAGGATTTTCTTTGTTTTATATTAATGTTTTCTTTGCTGGACCTTTTAATAAAAAGGACTATAATTCCTCAAGAGATACAACCTTGTGTGGTATTTCCAAACCTTGTGTGGTTATATGATCCCAGCTCACACGTTCTATAGATAAAAGTATTGGGACGAGTGTCTTAATTACTGAAATCAGGGTTTGGGCCTCTTACTTCCAGAGACGAATTATGTTAATGCTTCACTATACTAAGACATTTTGGACAATGTTCTGCTTCCAACTTTGTGGGAACAGTCTGGGGAAGACCCTTTTCTATCTCAGCATGACTGGGCCCCAGCGCACAAAGCAAGCTCCATAAAGACACGGTTGGATGAGTTTGGGTTGGAAGAACTTGACCGGCCGCAAAGAGCCCTGACCTCAACCCCATCCAACACCTTTGGGGTGGACTGGAATAGATTTGTGAGCCGGGCTTCTTGTCCAACATCAGTGCCTGACCTCACAAATGGAAACAACCTATCAGTGTCTGACTTTCTGCCCCATGACCATTAAGTATAACCCGCCAAAAACTACAAACGTTGATTAAAGAAGGGTTTAGACATCCAACAGTCCGGGGAATAATATATGTGATGGTGCATTAAGTTAAATGCGTGTAGATGGGAGAGCACCTTTAAGTTAACAAGCCCCACAAACACAGGTCCTTTCTTAAAAGAGGTAACCATTTTTTTTTAAAAATACAATCATTTTTGTGAATTTGACCTCCTCCAGGCTCCACGGCATGCACAAAATTGGTGAATCATCGCTTAACGTCTTGTCGGCAAACAACACACTTGGAATAATAATCATTACGGAATGTTTCAGTAAGTACACTTATGTGTGTAATTACACAATATGTATTATTCCATCGCACTTCATATTTTATGAAAACCCAGTGTGCAACAAAACGTAGCATTCTTTCCGAAAGATGGATGGCGTTTCTGAAAATTAATAAGCTGTAGCGTTGGACAAATAATTATACAGGCAGAGAATTTGTATCGCGTGGAAAGTTTTACGCGCCAGAAGTCAATGAAAAATATCAAATTAAGGGAGGCTCTCCAATATCTCCCAGGGGTATAATAATAATAATAATAAGTAGCGTTATAAGTAATAATGTTGTATATTTCATTTTATGTATTTGGTAAACTTTAAAGCGTGCCAAACTATGCAGCCAAGGCTTTAAGTAACTCAATAAACCAAACGCTATTGCTCTTTCCGTGATATTTAACTCATAGTATAGTTTTATTTAATACGAGGGTCCCTTGAATTTGTTTTTTTAAATATAACGCCATTTTCTGTTACACAGAATACAATGGTTGTGTAATGTAACACATGTGTTGTGTCCTATTATCTTAGCCAAATCGCTCGGCAAACACGCTTGAGTTCTCATAACACTGCCTTGTGGTTAACAATAGAATGGCTTGGTCTTAATCACACAGACGGACCCCCTGGTTAAGTCTATTGGAGAATAGGACTTCATTAACGTAAGTATTGCCGTAAAGGACCAGCTTAGTGTTGCGTTTGAGATATGGAATGTAAGCAAAATATCACATGACTGCATACAATGGCGGCCTCCAGACCTGCAGATAAACGCGTTTATTGGAACAACATGAGACAAAAAGGACCATAAATGAGAATTGCTTAATAAATAATCAATTTTCTGGGAACCCACCCCAAAAAAACCCAAAAATATTTTAGTGGCACATAAAGTATGATACTGAGTCACATAAGAGGTCCCTTCTTTTAATGCCAACTTATAAATGGGATCATAAAGTTCTGAAGTTCTTTTTTTGGAACCAGTAAAGCGATATCTAGTTTTCATCAGGTTTCTGTAATATTTTAACATAATAATAATATGAATAAGATGTAACTTACCTTGTGGCCGGCGCTATGTTTGCTACTTGCTGGTGGGACTGTGCATAAGGTATCTGCGATTCCTTAGGCCCAGTCTGACTTTCCACTGGTATGTCAGGAGACGTCTGACTATTTTTAATGTTGGTTTCTGGGTAAGAATCCATATCTAAATAAGAGCGTTCAGGCATCTCAGGTCCAAGCTCCACGCGGTCGACCAGCAGGTCCCCATAGTGGGAATGGTGGAGATGGCCATGGTGTCCGTAATCTTTGCGTTGGGTCTGGGACGATCCTTTGTCCCTCCATGGAATCCAACACAACTTCCAGGAAACAAAGAGCGAGACCCCAAGAAGGACAATCCCACAGAAGGTGACAATGACAGACAGTAGGCTTACAGAGACATCTAGAAAAGAAGTAGAAATGCAAACGAGATTAGTTATAATGGAATAAATCTCTATACGAATAGCGTTTGGTGGGTCTCTATTGACTGTGGAACAACCATGGACAACCATGAATACTACCATGAAATCCCCCCCCCCATTGCATATCTTGGTGCCCCTGAAAAAATAGCCTGTCCTAAAGAGGATCTAGGATCTAGGTGTTCCATGGGTCAAAGGCTGGTTCTTAAGGGATGAGATGTTACAGACAAGCAAATGTTGACCTCCCTGTGCTGAGGACTATATAGCGAGGGACATAAAGGAATCATAGTGGGTGATGACACAATTTATATAAATTATACAATTAATATATTTGGAAGGGCCCAGATATGATCTGACCTTTTAGACAAAGAGTGTTAAAGATGGGGGAGCAGTTATGAAAAATGTATAAATTCCACAATTTATTACTACTGCGTCCCTTCTCTATGACACTAGACCACCAGGGAGCAGAGGTCACAGTGTGGGGTATCTTTATACTCAACCTCTACACCCGATGACGTTTAGTTAGAATGAAACAATAATAGGGAGAGCAAAGGTTATATATATGATATATATTATACATTATCTCTATCTCCTCTCGCTGATGAAGATGCCCGTCTCTATAAATAATGGATGTTTTTGTTCTTTTGATCTAATAAATAATAAATATATACATATGTTCACGAGAGATTTCATTCCCACTGAATCAGCAGCCAAAACCGGTACAATAACTCCGCTCACCAACACAGAACAATCACCTTCTGGAAGAAGACAAAGTAGCAACGACTCAATGAAACCCAATCTATACGCTTCTGGCACCAACGCCCGAAAACAAAGAGCTGTTGCGTTAAGTGGAAAACAAGAGTATAGAAGGTCGTACAGGCACCGTGCCAAATTTTATAAAAGAAAAGTAAAAAAAAAAGCAACAGCAATACTAAAAATTCTTATATTCAATAACACAAACAAATATAATTAAAATAACGGTAAAAAAACATAAAAAATACATATTTTTAATTTTTATAAAGGATGAGAACATTGAATATATAAAGAAAATTAGGGCTGTGATTCTGGTTTAAAAATTGCCATGTCACCATAGCAACCAATGATTTTTAATTGGTTGCTACTGTTATAGGACTATGTTTTAAGTGAAACCTAGAATCTGACGGCAGATCAAAGCTATTCGGCAGCTGTTTATTAGCCATTTGTTCTCGCTCTGTTATCTTAGCCCGATCTACTAGACCATCATCCTGAGTGCTTATCATACTGACTGTGGTAAACAGTAGAATGGCTCAGTCTTAATCGCCCAGTCGGACTCTCTGTTGTATGAAAGTCTATGGGGAAAGGACTTCATTCGCATTACCATAAAGCATCAGCTCAGTGTAACCATAGAAAACTATTAACATGAAAATATAGCATATTATTGTATGTGAAGCATGGACACCTAGGTCTTTGGGGCCTGAAGGAGAACTATTTCATGCGCGGCTTCAAGCAGACCTTTATTAAAATATCTATGTAGGTTTCGGTTTTCTAGATTTTCTGAGAAGCTGAGATCTGGGAGATAAAGTGTTCAAATACTGAGGGAGGGGGCACCAGAAAATGTCTTTCTTAATTAACCTTCACTAAAATAATCCCCTGTAGATTATATTCCAGAAAAAAATATCCCCAACGCATAAAAAATAGAAATACAGTAAAAAAAACAGTAAAAAAACAGGACAGGTTCAGCAGCTGTTCTCAGCCCTTATAGACAGAGAGCACAAGGATGTTGGCTAAACCAGCGATTCAAGTAATACAATAAGATTTAATTTGCATATAAATGTAATTAACACTTTTAATACCAGTGAGATCAATAAACTGAGCAGTTTAGGCAATTATTTCCTTTTAATACCACATTTTACATCATTTCAGGCTCAGGACCTTTTTAATTTGTAGCTCAGTATTTTGGAATATCTATATATATATATAGGTATATATATATACGGTGTGTATATGTATTTATATATATATATTTATTAATTTGTTAGTAAAACTGAGTACATTTCATCTACGGCAGACACAATCTCAGCAGGATGCCTTAATAATTAATTATGTTAACTGAAGAATGTGATACGACATAAGGAGATTTGTCATGACAAGTTAATATCAAGTAGAACAACCGAAAAACATTTCCGCTAGCGCCATCGCTTTCATAGACGCGGGTCTGATGTTTTAGAAGTCAGTTGGCGGGGGCGAGAAGGTCAGACCACCACGTGCCAGAGAATAGCCCCGCCGTGATCATTTTATCCTTGACGTACTCAATACAAGAACTGATATTATTAATGGCTACATCCCAAGCTCCACTAAACCAAAAATCATACTGAAAACCCAATAAGGTCCCACCGTTTCTGTACAAACTAGAAAAGGAACGTAAAATTCCGCTGGGTGGGGGTGCAGCAGGAGATACGTCCGTGACCTTCACCAGGACCTGAGATCTGGGCGGCCCGTTGTCCGCTTGCGTTCTTCCGACGATTTCATATTTCTCCGGCGCACCTTTGTTCATCGTTGCCCTTTACAGCGCCTTGCCTTCTCTGCTGGTAAATAATTCAGCGTCTTCAGACACCGGCTTCTCTACACTCTATTTGTAACGAACAGGTTACATACACGCTCTATTGATTTCCCTTTCCTGGGCCGCGTGTTTCCGTTGGCTTTCATGAAGATTTTACAACTGCTTTCTCTGTGCAAATGTCATCGCTTTGGTGAAAACAAACTTTAGTTGTTGCCCTCCTGCCAGGCAAACAAACGCTGACAAGGTGGCCTCTCTTCGACACCAGTGATGAGAAAATACCGTACATGTCTGAGAACTACAACATTCTAAGCGCATTCTCTTTCTTGTCCTAGTACCATGGGGCACGTGGAAACAATCGTTACTCGATGTCACCATTTCTGGTACGCTGTAGAACATCAGGGTCCACTGTTGAGCAGGACCCTAAAGTGTGGTCCTCATCCATGTGTCTTCACACTTCATTCACAGCCCATGGAAACCTTTTCTTTGGCTCATGATAGGAACCCTACATTGTCACGTGTCCTAGGCAGAAACCTAGGCATCATAGTAACTAGATGACATCTGCCACTATTTATCAAGCACGCTTGTTTGCAGCCAACATGGAGTGGAACCCCCTACCCTACTTATCCGCCATTAGCGGAAGAAACGTTTCTAACTCAAAACTCTGACATAAGGATACAATCTCATCAACTTCATAGCTAGACAGAGCAAGCAGAGCAAGCGGTTCATTCCGATGGGCTGCGGGAATTATTTGCTGTCTATCTGGTGCATATTTAGTGTTTGCAATGGGGAACCTAATCTGACAGATGCCTTCACTATCTCCAAGGCTATTACGACATCAGACTCTGAAAGATTGTGGAAAAACAATAAAAAATCTAACAGAAATGTTAGTGACTATTCAAATTATTCCAGAAGAAAAATCCAGCGCTTATAGTAACAAGGTATGGCACAACGAACTAACCCCATTACCCTTTAAAATGATAGATTTGACCTTGTAGCAAAAATACACGGTCAAAATTACGCGCAATCCAAACTTTTTCTGCATAAGATTAAAATAGGGTTGGCTCGGAGGGGTTTTGGGGGCTTTTATAAAAATAATATGATAATGGATAGAAATATTATTCTTTTTGAGTACATTTTTAACAATGTTTCCATAATATTTCATTGTAATACAGGCAAATGCGTTCCTTTGTTTATAGGCATTATGGCGAGATTCCTTTCTTAATGCTATAATCTGTCTGTACATTGGAATTCTATCCTGCAGATTCTATACATTAGGTTTCGTTGTAAGTGAAATGTTTTCAGATCTGCTATTCCCCGTAAATCTGATTAATGTGACAAAGTTTTACCTGTTAAGTAGGTCAATGCCTTACTGGGGTAAGGTAAGAGCCGATAACGACGATAATGGCGCAGCCGTGATATACAATGAAGATACCGTATTGGCTCGAATATAGGCCGCACTTTTTTCCCCCACTTTAAGTTTTTAAAGTGGGGGTGCGGCCTATATTCGGGCTCTAGCGCCCGACGCCCGGGACATGCAGTCCCGGGCGCCGGGCAGGCAGCGGGGTTAAGATACAGATCCCCCGCAGCGGTGCAGGGGACCTGCATCCTTCTCCCCGATACGCTCAGACAGCCTCCCCTGCCGGCACTTCCCACGGGGGGGGGGTGCCGGCACGGGAGGTTATCTAAGCGTTTTACTTCTGCCCACCCCCGACTTACCGGAGCAGACTCCCGGGTGTCTTGCGGGGCCGGCGGGAGACATTTACGCAATACGCGCATGCAACTTCCGGTACCGGAAGTTGCATACGCGTATTGCGTAGATGTCCCTCGCCGGCCCCGCAAGACACCCGGGAGTCTGCTCCGGTAAGTCGAGGAGGGGGGGGCAGAGGAGGACAGCGGCAGCGGGGAGGGAGGACAGCGGCAGCGGATCTCGGGGAGGGAGGACAGCGGCAGCGGATCTCGGGGAGGGAGGACAGCGGCAGCGGATCTCGGGGAGGGAGGACAGCGGCAGCGGATCTCGGGGAGGGAGGACAGCGGCAGCGTATCGCGGGGAGGGAGGACAGCGGCAGCATATCTCGGGGAGGGAGGACAGTGGCAGCATATCTCGGGGAGGGAGGACAGTGGCAGCATATCTCGGGGGGGGGACAGAGTGGCAGCATGTTTTTTTTGGTGCTTTTTTAAAGAAAAAAAACTTTTTCTTTAAAAAAGCACCAAACTTTTAGGGTGCGGCCTATATACGGGGGCGGCCTATATCCGAGCCAATACGGTATATATATGTATCAACAAATAATAGATTTTGTCAATTTGTATAACTGTAGGAGGGACCCCAACTAAACACTTTAACTCACTCATTCTCTCACACTCTCATTCACATGCTTTTTTTACACTCTCTAATGCTGTGTTGAAGTTTTTCTACCTTCTCCGCTGACCGTTTCTGTGTCCCTGTCTCCTTTCCCACAGCTCCACTTCTTCTCTTGCCTCTTCTTGTTCTTCTGTCTTCTTTCTTTGTCTACTTCTTCCCGTGTCTTCCTTCTTCGTTCGCTTCTCCATGAACCAGGCCTACTGGTGCACTTCAGCAACACTCCCCGTGACTCTGCTCTTTTTTACGGAAGTGCACCGAGAGCCCGGAATAACGCAGAAAGATTCAGGGAAAGGGAGAGATGTATAAACATTTCTCACCAGTTACCGGCCCATTCGGCAGCAACACGCTAGGGAGATCTCTGGTCTTGCAGCAGGGGGACTACCGTCTCCCTCGACATGCCGCCCGTCCAGGGAGTGGGCCGACAGACCTGGTTGGCATAGGCCAAGATACATCACCGGCGTTTTGTATGAAACTGTAAATAAAATATTATCCATCACATTTGTGAATGTTTTTTTGAAGCCCACCTGTATCCATGTATCGCGTCATGCCCCGGCTTCGGAGCATGTCGGAAAACTCCAAACATTTTTCCTGTTCTTTAAAGCGTTCGCTGCCAAAGCACAATTCCTTCAGCAGCATGACGGTGGCTTGGCAAAAATCCTCTTCATAGTCCCCGGACATCTCGCAATAACATCTCTCAGCACTACAAACAGAAAGACGACAGATGAATACAAAAGGAACCTGAGATTCTCCCGCTGAAAAGACTCAAACCTTAATCAGTTATTAGTCTCATGTTAGATTCAGGAGCCGTATGTCTGCCCCAAGCCCTTATTGTTCCACTTATCTACCCCCTCTCTTTTTGGTCTAAAAATTAATGTACTTAACGCCTATCACATTTATAATTCTTATCCCAATTCCCCTCTCTCTCCACGTTATCATTGTAATGATCTTGAGATTGAAGTCTCTCAGTGACCTCACTTTCAAGGTGGATTTCCTAGTAAATATGACGACCCCTGTAGAAATGGTGCTTCTATAAAACCCAAGTGCCCACCATCTATTTTTTTGTAAATTAAAAGGGGGTAAGCATTTACATTCCTTGGAGTTACTCAACATGAGAGGATGTTGATCACTGGCATCCACTAGAACGTTTACAAGAAGACAGACACAATTGGTTAAAGACGCCTTAGAGCATGAAACATGCCATCATAACACATTTTAATGGACTTTAGTATACTAAAGTAAATATAGTAACTGGTGTCCTTGTTCAAGCATCAGAACCTTATCAACTACCATCAGAATTTATATTAGAATTCCCCAACAGGGTCTCTGGAAGAACTAGGATTCTAAATGTAAATCCACAATGAATGAACCTGTTTTAGAGAAAGATGATGATGTTCAGGTTATCTTCCTCCATTCAAATAGATTGGAACTGCTTCGTTCCTGCTCTTTGGATGAAACTAGCCTCCTCCCCAGGAGAAGTCGGTTGACCTCTTGAGCGCGTGTAGGCTTCTTGATTCTTGACCTG
This sequence comes from Spea bombifrons, assembly GCF_027358695.1. Taxonomy (NCBI): domain Eukaryota; kingdom Metazoa; phylum Chordata; class Amphibia; order Anura; family Pelobatidae; genus Spea; species Spea bombifrons. Next base: position 28,112,242 of record NC_071098.1, read on the forward strand.
GTAAGGTAATGAGAAAGATAATGACACAAACCAAGAAACAACCAGGCCAATATAGTTAACATTTTATATATGTTGCTTAAGGTCCATCTTCTGAATTATTTGCCTTTTTCACCTTTTTTTTCTGAAATATGTCTGGTTTCCTCAACTTGTCAGTCTTCCATGTTCAAGACCTTAAGCTCCCAGAACCTATGCCCTTCAAACAATGACATTCAAATACTGTCCCTCAGAATGTTTGAGTGAATCTCAGTGCTCTACAGCACTAAAAGCCACATTAATATATAATAATATCAATATTGGTATAGTTATGGTTTCCATCTTACCTGCAGTAGGAGGGCTTTCACATTATTTTCAGGATTTCCTCTTCCAGCCGTGCCAGCTTCTGTGTATGGTAAAACATTGCCAAAAAATGTGTGGTTTTCTCATGGATCTCTTAACTCGCTGTCCTTCTGGCTATAGTTTAGAACTTGGTCAAAGGCAGGCAGGTAGTGAATATTCCCATTAATAGCCCGTAAATTTCTGTTTCCCAGACACATTAACCTGCGGAGACATTCAACGATCATTATCCGCATGGATATGGGAATTAAATGAGGTGGAACACCATCGACAAATTATCAGATTTTTTTTTTAGGGTACAGGAACTAGAAAACGTTACTTATGGACATTAACTCAGATGGACCTTGTGTGGAACAACTGAGATGTTTGAAACCAATATCCATCAGATTGTGTCCAATATATCAAGGCAAAGAGTAAACCCTCTGGGTAATCCTTAAGGCTCTGTTACATGTCTCGTTAATACGTCACAATAAGACTTATCTCAAGGTAGGTTGAAGGAACTCAATTAATAACCATCTCTGAGTGTCTCATGGTAGTTGTTGACCCCGTATGTTCTCAGCCTAAAACCTGGTAGATCGGACCCCCCAAGATTGTCTTTTGTTGTGTTTCAATAGGTTGGCAACATCTTAACACAAGTTGTGTAACATTTTATGCCTGGAAATATGTAGGTTAATGGATGATAGGGATTGCTAGCAAATGACTGGTCTTCTGCATGGTAATTTTTCCCCTGAAAATGGTAAATAAAAGCGTCAGTTTATATTTGTGTGTTAAATCAAAAAGATGGTTAGATGATCTTCGTTGAAGCGCAGTTAAGTGGTTGAGAAGTATATATATTCTTAACGATCCTTTTAAAGCTCATCTGTTTTTCAGAGCTTTTCAGTTACATATGATTATAAATCATACTTTCCTTTACAGTATAATTTCTCTCCAAGGTTGTTTTTTTTTTTTTTTTGCTAAAAAATCGAGCAGTTTATATTCGTGGGACAAGGCCAAAGCCTAAAGTGCCATAAACCAGGTTAAAAGCATTTTATGTATACACATACTCACGAAAACAAGATCTCGGGGTCGGTTCCCAGTTGTGCAACTACTGAACAACCAACAAGACGTGTAGACCATGAACATGCATGCTGGGGGAAGTTATGGCGTGTGTCTTCAGGGAAGGTGCTGTCTAGTTATATGGTTTATATACAGAGATTTATTTACCTTCAGCACCCCCCAGCCACCCCTTCTGCAGTCCTCCCTGTATAAAAAAGCGCACCGTTCCTTTAAGGCACACAGCATCAGGAGATGATGTCATATTCTAGTGCCCTGTGTCTTAAAGGCACACAGCGCCTAAAGCAGTCTATGGCGGCTGTGCTGAGTCAACACAGCTTCCATACTGTAAATGGGCTCATTGAGGAGATCAAACATCTCATCTGTGACCACCCAAAGGGACACTGGGGGGGCAGATTGCCCAAGGGGGAAATCTGCCCATGGTTTTGCGGCAGGTGGACTACTGCCCCCCTGGACCTGCCACCCTAGTCTACGATTTATATTTTTGTGTAAAAATACATTCTACTTAATTAAAGTCACTGAAGCGGGTGAGACGATTCCATTGCTTTCACCCCGATATCCATGGTTACACAAGTTAAACATAACTTAAAGTAACCAGAAACATTATAACATTTCTGGAGTTATATAAGTACCTTTAACATTGTCGAAAACATCTAGAGCTCTCAGGAGGGAACTGTAACTGGAGATGGAAAAACCAATGGAAGGACCCCACGTCATCATCATCATCAATGAACGTGAGGACATTTTAACGTTATCTCACACCGCTCATTCCCAGCAGCTCCTATACTAGAGACTCACTGTGTGCTTTGTACTTTTATAAAGCCAATACTTTAATAAGGATCCATCAATCATTACTTTGAAGTCCTCTGAAGATCTCTTAGAAGCGAAGGATTTAATTCTGCCAAACGCTTCATTTTTCTCCAATTCCTGGGATAAAATTCACTTAATGGATGATATATTCTGGCTGCCTTGATTATTATTTCCAGTTCACATCTTTTCATATTACTTTAAGACCTGCTATTTATGGGAGTTTGACTTTAGAAAGACTCGTCAGATGATTTGCTTACACAGGGTAACGGCGAAGCGTTCTGTACCCAACATTTCTGTCAAAATAAGAATATTGTTTTTAATCTATTATTCATGTTAAATTGTTACATTCAAGAGGAGAGCTTAGGTGGGACCTCCATTCCTGCCCCCGTGCCATCTTCCGCTTCAAGAAGTGAATGTGCCATCAATGTGGGGCAGAACCTCCATTCCTGCCCCAGATGCCCGGAGCCCCAGTTACGTCTTTGTATCTTTATATAGACTATAGAGTCCACGTCGTCCTAGAGGTTGAATTCATGGATGAAACCAGAGACACCCTCATCACCGAAATCAAGAGAAGTTGATTTCCACGAACAGGAGCTTAGACTTTCTGCCTGATTTTTTTTGGCCAAGCCAACGTAGGACAACGGTGAGACTACCTGGCCCACGATTCTAGCCACAACACTCACTGCAAGCCATGATTTTAAAACCATCCAAGTCTCCAAAAATAATTAAAAATACACCATACTGCCTGAATAATCCTACATTGCCAGGTTGTAATAGTTCCTCGGAGACACCGACTCCTTCTGCTGCTGGCAGGCTACTCATTAGTAACCACTTAATTAGACGGGGCCAGCAGTGGCTCCATATAGTTTCCAGGAGGGGCATAATATGTCATAATATTACACAAAACTGTAATTCTCTGATGCATTACCTTTCTCTAGCTTGGGTTTCCTATATTTATGCCTCTTGTTTTTTTTAAGAGGTCCTGTTAACAAACTGAGGGGTTTCAGGTTCTCTAAACCTTCCCTTTAACCACAATGCGTTCGTTCCTCACAAGCCCACATCCTGGTACAGAATAAACCTAAAGATAATAATATAAAAAAAAGACTAAAAGCCAGCAGTCCCATGACAATCCACAATCTGATACATTTCCACGAAAACCCCGTTCTTTGAAATAACGTTTTAAAATGATAAAATATCTCCTCTGTGTCCCGGTGCACAGAGATTTTTGGCATGTATCATATGTCATGTTATATTAAGAATGTTTTTTTTTTTTGAAAGGCCATAATATGTGACTATTTCTCCCGTATGGAGATTCTAGACATGGTAGGAGCTTCTATAAACAATTAGAAATCAAACTAAAAACCATTCCGACTTGGAATTTTAATTATCTTGATTATTTCATTTTAATGCATTCATTTGTACCCATTAATATCTTGTTCATTCTTGTTTATATTATCAAACTCTCAAGAATGAACCCCAAATATATAGGTTTTAACCAATTTACTTAGGTTTTCTGAACGCTAAAAGTCACCGTTAATTTGCATTCGAGGTCAGCGGCCCATCATGCTAATTAAACGGCTGCTGTTTTGTAGATTTTGAGTTGACGATGAAGAGGACAGAGATGGAAATGCCATTCAATTAGTAAAATGTCAGATTTGACCAAAACTGTTAATATTTTAATAAGGTGCCTCAGATTTGTGGGTATTTCAGATGTTTGTGTATATGAATTCTTAAGGGTTTATTCACTAAAGGGAGAGTTTGCAGGAGAGTTGTGTTTCAGCTCCTTGACTTCTTTATACAGCATGAAGGTTCAAGACCAGTGAGCTTCTGATGCAGGAAAAGCTTGGCTAGACCTATATAATGTATAATTAAATCAGTAAGATTACTTTGAAGTCTCCTTGCCCAATGAATTATACATTATACAGGGCCTACTCAGCCCTTACTGCTGGAGGAACCTGCCAGTGTTAGACCTTTGCAAAGAACGGGGAATCGAGGGAGTTGAAGCCAATACTCTCCTTCAAACTCTCTTGTCCACTCTTCCTTTAGTGAGTTAACCACTTAATACACCTCCCATGTGTTCTGATTCTCAAAGACAGTCTTGGTTTTCTTGGCACTGCCCTGCGGTCCTGGTTAGGTGCCCCTCTGTCTTTCTTTTGCGGTTAGTGGAGATCAAGGGTCAGATGGGTTGTCCCTCTTATCTCCTTCACCTGACCCAGCTCCCATATGGCCACCTCACAAGGCTCTGAAGCTGAGCACCAAAAGGTGTCTCATTGGGTATGGTGGGCAGGTGGTCTCGCCTCAACCACACACCATACCGGTGCCAACCACGTTCTCCCCAACTCTAGCCATATCCCCTAACACAGGTGTCTCCATTGGGATACATTGCTCAAATATCTGGTGTTTTAGGTTTAAAACAAAGGCTTCTGTTAAAAGGTTAACGTTTAAAAGTTCAGGATTCTCAACGCAGCACCAGAAAGCCATCTCGCGCAGGCACTGAATCGCCTGATTTTAGGTGTTGTTATTTATAATCTTTTGCGATTTTGCGGTCGCTTGACGTCTCAGCTTGGTTAAGCTTCCATTATTAAGTCACTGAACAATTATTGGTCAAGTGTCTGTTCTTCGTTCAGCTCTTTTTTCTTACAAGCACTTATCTTATAAAATGGAAATCAGATTCTGAATGCGGAACTATATTTTGAAACAAAATGTCAAATCGAAAGTGGCATAAAAGAAAGTCAACAAATGGAGTTGCGATTAATATCAACAACCGGTCGGACACAATGGGGGTGGACAGTCAGGTTCAGGGTTAACTCGATTGACCCGACTTGACTGAAGCTGTGAGTGGGGCCGTAAATCAGTCAAGGTCATACAAGTTGATTGACAACCCATATGTCATCGGGTGCAACTGTCAAAATGTACATTTTATATAACTAATCATACAGGGGTCCTCAAGACCATCGCTTAATCATAGAGTGGTGATGATAAACCAAGAGCCCATGAGCCTCCTCCCTTCAATAGGATGGGAAATCTCCAACCCAAGTCCATTGGTGTCTTCATCTTACCTACCATCGCTTACCATGCCAGTGGCATGAGAGATGAGGTGATGATAACCATCCGAGGAGGTTTGGATATCTCGTACTCATATAGTAATGTTTTTAAGGAGATACAAAGATTTTTTATGGTGATCTTAGGAAAACCGGACCATAAATATTCCGAGTGGAAATCATACCCTCGAAAAATGAAAAACCTTATCTATCCGTTTTATCTAGGAGGACATGCAACAAAAAATGAGCACCCTTTTTCCAATTAGAACTCTTAATTGCTTCTGGTTTTCCAGTCCATATAAATCCAGTAATCTTTTCTGTACGGCGGAATAAATAAAGCTCGTCTCCCAAGTGTGAATAAGTAAAAATAAATATGTGAATGAAACGATTTACCACAATGAACAGCTCAGTGAAAGCATTTCCATTAAAAAAGACGGTCTTCTGCCCATACCTCTACGGAAGGCAATTTTGTTTCCGTTCTTTATCGAGAAGAGATTTCAATAATCCATTGATGGTTCTAAGAAGGTTTTTGCCATAAGGTATATGCTCCCAGTGCGTGAAGGATCAAGAGGAATCTGTCAGTCTGTGATATATTAACATATCTTTGGCTATTATAGGTGAAATCAACCCATAAAGAAAAGAAACAAATCACAGAACATGGTCCAGGGAGGCTTAATACTGAAATAAAAACTTCAAACAAGACCGAGACACGCGGAATGGCCTGAATTCCATATTCTTCTATTTAGTGGGAGAGTAATCAATAAAATATTGTAATATTAAATAAATTAATCTTTTATGATCTTGTCTAGGGATACTTTCTAAATGTCCTGACCAGAGAACCTTCAAATACTAATCCTTTAAGAGCCCATCACAAAGATTCCATTGGTGGAAACCAGATGGTCCTCATGAAAACCTTTACTCACTAGGAGATAGAGACAACCTGAGTTGAGATATCAGAATATGAAGGCGTTTGTCCAAACACCCTACGACTCCGAGATTGTTGTAACAAAAACCCAGGACCTTGGGACAAACCCCAAACCTCTCGTTTCATGACATCACAGCTCCATAGACGTTTTACCTCTGATATGTTTTTGCCCTAATGGAGCAGGACAGAATCTTGGCAAGAAAATACAATAAATGTAGTTATATATAAATACCTCCCAAGTGTGCAGAAGAGTTTTAATATCCTGAGTGGATACCCCACTGTCCCACCTCTAGTGGCCATCACAGGCCAGTTGGAGGAGATCCTCTGCCCACTTGCCCAGCTCATGGAGGTCTGTGCTGTTCAAGGGTCTCGATTTGGACACTTAAAATGTAGGGGGTATCTATATAATTCAGAGGACTTCCCTTACTATATTTTAAAGTAGCCATTGTCTATCTTCTCCGACCTCTCCAAATCCATAAACATATTAGGATGCTGCTCTGATCAGTGGACCTTGGTGTATTAGCGTTTAAGAGGCCTCGTGATGCCTGATTCGTGATTTTCTCATTATGCGTTGATAATGTGGTTTTCACAGCTTGAACCTGAATTACAAATGTTATGTTTAACCCTGTGAATACCCTCGAGGAGCGCAAAGAATTCACATGTCAATGCTTCCCTGCACCCTCTGGCACATGAAGGATTAAGGAGAAGATCCTGCACTTCTCCGTAGGAGTAAATGGTTTCTTGCAGAAGGTGATTCCGCTGAGAGATAGTGGGAAGCAAAACGTGTAGGAAGACGATTCTTTTTCTATTATTAAAATGATAAGTGCAGCGAGGGCGGACTGAAAGATACAAATATTTGTCTATCAGGAAATCATTCATTTCTGAACGGCCCCGGGAATCTCGTTTTTCTTGTTTAATATTATTTTAATTTACATTTAGAAAGGGGGGGGGAATCATGTCGCAAAGGGCTTGCAGTCTTTAGATGATATGAGAACTGGATTATTGTCCAGAAAATATTATCTTTGCTGTTATTGTATACGGTCTCTGTTGGGAAACAGGTGTTGGACAGAGAGGATAGATGTGGGCGAACGCGCCATGGTGGAGAAAGCCTTTGCATGAGAGGAGCAGGACCTAATGTGCAGATATATATGGTTGCACTGATACATCCTTCCAAACATGCACAAAAACCCAGAAAAGGAAGAGAGAGGTAGACTTTTTGTGGTCTCATCTTTTCTTGACAAGCAAGATGGGGTTTGTGCTTGAACCCATGCCTGCTTGCCCAACTCTATTACTGAACAAGCTTCGATACGCTCTATTATTCGGCTTGTGTTTGTTATAAGGGTTTTGGTTTCATTCAACCAAGTGGCCTGCCATATAATGTCTCACGCACATCAAACACAGAAAGCTTCTCTCTCCAATTACTGCATCCCAACCTAAGTGAAGAGAACTCTTATGTTCATGATTGAGTTGCTGCATTGCTTTGAGGGTAGAAAAGTTTCTCTTCTTCAGATTGCATTAGAGTACGGAGAAGAAAACATTAAGTGGGAATAGATATGGCAGACACATTTCTTTTCATATCCTGCAAATGCCACAAGAGCTCTTATCAGATGAAAGAAGAAAGAACAGTCATATTTAGACAAGACTCAGTGCTTTTTTGGGGCCGGGATGAGCTCTGACCTAGAGCTCAAAAGTTTTTAGCCAATGTAACACATATCTCCCAACAGTCTTTATTTTTGACCCACTGTCCCATTTTTTGGGGGGGTGGAGATCATGGGCTGGTCGATGAGCTTTGGGAGTTGCAGCAAAGTCCTTCTACCCTACAGAAATAGCCATCTTGTGAAGCTCAGCTTCAGTGTCTTGAGGAGGCCACATAGGAGCTGCGATGGACCATCCAGTTGGGAAACCTAAAATGTCAGCGCTGTTTGATAACATGGACTATGTCTACCTATAGTGGCAAGAAAAATGAACCCTTTACAATTACCTGTTTTTCTGCATTAATTGTTCATAAAATGTCTTCTGAACTACATCTATATCTAAATAATATAAATCATAGGCAAACTCAATGTGCTTAAGATAACCACACACAAAAAATGATGGCATGTCTCTATTGAACATACTCATGAAGCGGGTGGAAAAAATAAGTGAACCCATGGATTTAATAACAGGTTGAGCCTCCTTTGTATATGGTAGACTCCTGAACAGAGATGTTAACCGGTTCCGATGATTCCTTCAAGCCATTAGCTGTTACTCTAGGGTTCTTTTTCACCTCCTTGAGCAATCCGCGTAGTGACTTGGAGTCATCTTGGCTGGGCGGCCACTTCTAGGGAGAATAGCTACAGCAGTAAATCATCTTCATTTATAAACAATTTGTCTAACTGTGCACTGATTAATATGAACTCTTTGATATTACTTTGTAACCCTCTCCAGCATTATGCAAGTTAACACCACTTGATTGTAAGTCTTCTAAACATGTATTTTTTGTGAGGCATGGTTCACATCAGCAGATGCTTCTTGGGAAAATCAAACTCAAAATGTTTGAGTGTTTTTTTTTTTTAATGATAAAGTAGCTCTAAAGCACACCCCCAATCCCATTTCAACGATCGGACCCCAGGTTTGTTAACTCCTGACTCCAATTAGCTTTTGTTGAAGTGATTAGCCTAGATATTCACATACTTTTTTCCAAACCACATTGTGAATGTTCGAATGATGTATACAATATGGACAAGAACAATACAATAATTTGTGTTATTAGTTAAAACAGATTGTGTTTGTTCATTATTGTAATTTAGATGAAGATCATATCATGTGTTAAGACACATTTTTACATAAATGCTGATAATTCTAAAGGGTTCGATTACTTTTTCTGGTATTTCCAAGGATGTGCCTACTATATATATATCATGAACCGAATCTGCTTTGCCATGATGGAGACGGGATCAATCCTGTGCCTAGTAGTTATGGGAGAATGGGTTGGGTGGCACGGGGACGCCTGGTCCTAAAGGATATACAAGTAAGCAAGCAGCAGCCTAGAAACTAGAGGTTCCACTGTTTGTTGCTTCCGATGTCAGCTTCTCAGCAGAAGCTGAATGGGTTAATTTATAGGAAGCAGAATTGAGGAATAAAAAAACGTGACTCTAATCACTTTTTTTTGCCTTTTCACACTGGAATTACGTTGCCATTAGCATGTGATTGGCTGTATTGTGTAAAGCAGGGTGCAAGAATATGCAATCTAAAGAAAACAAAGCAGAATAACTAGAGGGAAATTGACAAACCAAACCTCTGTAGGAAACCTTTGTCAGACGTGAGCATCTGAAGAAAAAAAGATTCTTCAGTGTCAAACGACTATCGAGTCTAATGATTTCCACGGCTTTGTCGTGCCTTGCGTTATATCGCCCTACTGAACTGGGCTTATAATCAGGCTGTCATATTAGGGGGGGATCTGTCACCCAAACTGGAGCACAATTTGTCAGGAACGTAGAACCTAAAAAAAATAATTTATTCTTCAAGCCTTGGAAAGTGTACGTAAAATGGAACATTTGATGACTTGTCATCACTAGATGAATCCATCTATAAATTAGCTATTCTGCATTGTAGTAGTTATTTTGCATATTTTGCTACTTTTTTATGTCACGATCAATAGGGAAGAGTAAATGAACTTCAACCGTATAAATCTCTTAAAATTAATATTTGCTTAGAGTTCCACAAACGCACCAAGCTCGTGATCCCATTTAGAGGGGGCTGTTGGAGGAGCCCTCGCTGGCAGAGGCCTTGCTAGTCTCCTGAGACGCCTCGTTGACGTCTGGGACTAGACGTGATCCAAAAGGGGCAGCAAGGTAGTTGGAAAATGCATTAAATAAGCTAAGGTAGAGTGAATTAGGGAAAAATTAAATACCTACAATTTGTAAAAAGACACCTTAGTCCTCAAACAGCTTGTCAGTGCCATATTTCTCCCAGAAAGGCTTGTCAGTGCCATCTTGGTCTCCAAAGAGCCTGCTTGTGCCATCTTGGCTATCATAAAGGATAAGTAGGAGAGATCATCCTGGTGGTATGGGGGATCATCTGGGGAGGAGGATCCAGGCCATTTGTTATCTAAGGGGCCCCTAAATTTCAGATGGCGGCCCTTGAGTCACGTGAACTTCATGGGACTCCAGAGGTCTCTTCTGCATATAGAGTCATCTGAAGGCCTCTAAGGTCCTAAAAGCTTATATGACTCCATCGTCTCCTGGACGAATAGGCCGATAATCATTCTCCTTATTAAATTCAGATGACAGTCATTTTTATACAATAAACAGTTTTCTATTATTTATTTATTTTTGACAAATTTCTGGGTCAGTGATGTCAACACAAATTGCTTCACTGAAAAATAAAAAAATGTAAATTACGGTATTTTTTTTTTTAACATTAGAATCATTAAAATCCCAATTTCAAATGAATTCTGTTGCTAGAAAACAATGCTGTGTCTTAAAGGATTCCCGCCGGCGTCTACGAGAACAATCAGACATTATCTGCATACAGATCTTCATTGAAAGGGTTACTCACTCTTTACTTTGCTGTTCATGGTTCTTTTCATTATGTAGTGCTCTAATCAAGTTTTCATTCGCTAAATACCTCTCTGTTTGATTCTCAGTAGGCGACGTCTGCTGAATACTAACTAAACCGTATCTCGACAAGACGGCTATGCCGAGGCGGGCGGCTGGGAGGTAAGGAGCATAACGCCGGCTGGACTCGATAAAGGTCACCGCTTATGACTTGTCTTATACAGATACAACCGATCTAGCATGGTCAAATGCGGAAGGTCATGGAATTACCCCAAATTTACGAAAAAAAAAATTAAAATAAAGCACAATAAAGACAGGACTGATACAAAAGGGAATGTGAGCAGTAAGCTGAATATACGCGGCAATGACCCTGGGCAACATTAAAGCTCCTTCCAGTAGAATAAATCCCACTGTCAGCCTACATGAAAAGATTTAGGAGACATAAATGAACTGAAATGATATGGAATCTAACCAATCAAACCTATATGTTTGTATTATTTCATACTTTCCAACAGTCTCTGCTTTGGAAGGACAGTCCCTTTGCCCCTCTTTCCTACCATGACGTCCCTCTTTGATAGGAGGTGACCATGTTTGGTGGGTATGAGGGTATCGCAGGGTCCTACAGCCCTTTTAACTATCCATATAGTTGATATGGCTCCAAGATTAAATACCTAGACTCATTAGTAGAAAAAAAGTAAGTCATTATGCATGACATCATCAATGAGGCTGTAAATTATATAAACACATGAGGTCATCTTCTGCTCCCAATTACTTGTCTAATCCGCAGGACCTATGAACCCAAATGTTTGCTGTGTATAGATGTCGTTAAGATAACTTTGAGGTTGAAAGAAGATTGAGAAGACGCACCTAAGGTCTTGAAAAGAATCAACAGATGTTTTTGAGACAAAGAGAATGACCGAAACTGTAAAATGTCTCAGTCGCGCATTGCAAATGAGTTTGAGGGACAAAAGATATTAAAGATATCGAAGCCAGCGGCGCACATCTAAGCTGTATTGCGTCCAAAGGGCCTTGTCACGTGGCTGACAGTCTGTCATAGTGGACCGTGTCAATGGCTGACATCAAGCTGCTCCATGCCAGCTCGTATTAAAGAGCCCCGCGTTACGAGGCGAGCCACCAGATAGA